>NC_135759.1:19063945-19632464 GCF_052425735.1 Oculina patagonica
TGAGTAAGCGACCAGAAAAAGACGTTTGAAATTCAGGCTACTTACTATAATCGCGCCGAACATTAAACCATTCACATTACAGAACCCGGCAGCATATGACATGAACTGTTGTTATTTTTTACTTTTATACAATAGAAGCCCTTTCGCGGTTTTTACATCCTTTTGCACCCTTTTTCAAGTAAATAATAAAGATGGTAAATTTTAAGCTCGGCGATGAATAATGAAGATAAATTTTTTCAACAATGACATGAGCATGGGAAAAAGAAATAATTTGATTCCCCGACGGGAATCGAACCCATGCATGGCCTCCCAACCGGTATCTGGGAGGCCATGGGTTCCATTCCCGTCGGGGAATCAGATTATTTCTTTGTCCCATGCTCGTGTGACCCTCGTGCCATTGCTGAAAAACTCATCTTCATTCTTTTTTAAAGTGTTTTTTGATAGCTAGAAGTATAAGCAGAACATGGAAGGGCTTATTCTGTCCAGTTTTGGCTTTAAAGATATTCCAATATATATAGTCAAGGACCACAAGGTTGTTGAAACGGAACAAAACAGGACTGACTATGGCGACGGACAAAAACGTGACATACATCTGTTTGTTGCATACTCGATGTGTGTGAAAGAAAAAAAGATGAACACAAAGATACAAAGATGTCCAAGAACACTAAAAGATGCAAATAAAAGATGAGGAAGCGGAAATGAGAAACAGGAGTGACAACCGCCCACCAAACAAAGACTGACTAAGTACCGACTCTCGAATGGACGATTCGGACCGCGACCCGAGACCGTCGAGCCGCCAGGAACGCCCGCCGGTGACCCCACGGGCCATCAGCAGAGACCGCGAGAGGGCTGCACGGCCGCCAAACCGACAGTGAACGCAGCCAATCGCACCCACAGAAGCAGAGTGCGTTGAGCTGGAAGCGGGATCCTTCCCCCTCTCCGCCCCGCGAAACACTCATCGACCGTATTTCACTCTCACATCCCACCAGTGTATCAAAATCAGTCACACAACCGGCAACATATGTTATGGCAACGTCCGAAAAGGCCGCCATAAACTGACTGTATTGTCCTTGGTATCTGTTCTCTTCTGTTTTTATGCCCCTGAAGTGAAATTAAATAACATTTCAGATTGTTGCATTTGGATTTTTACCGTGTATTTGATCGGTTCAGATATTCATGTAAACTGGCTTTTTCCCCCTAGTGCAACTGGCCCATAACTCCACGCTCATTGTGCCCCAACGACGGAGCGATGTTTGGGACGAGGCAGCAAGGAGATAAGGAGAGGGACTGAACATTGTACCGTCACTCCATTGTCCTGCAGTCAGAGAAGTAACTCAGATGACAAGACAGTGTTCAAACTTCTTTTGTTTTAAACAAACGTTGCTTGATTATAATTACAGATTAAAATTATTTTTCTGGTCTTTTTTTTATAAAAAAGTACATATTTACATATACAACTTGATAGTTGAAATGTAAAAGACGATATTTTAATACTAACAAATTAAACTGTAATTCATGACGTACCACAATGCCACTTCTACAGTCACTCTAGAATCCTTCTGCCTCACAGATTAAGCCGCCCGACAAGGTCGCATTTCACAAAATGCTTAATTCCAGCCGGATAACTTAGTATAACTCCGTTGTTTGAAGACAAAAATGTTAAATTACCGTCAGTTCCAGCATCTCTCGAAACTGCAACGCGTATCGATGTCCATTCGCTAACTTGGACAAGCGGCTCTGGAGACGAGAATGATCGATGTCCCGAAAATTTCCCGTCCCGAACGGTCAGGTGGAGTGGTAGCCAGACGTACAATACAATACAATACAATACAATACAATTTTATTGTCCATCTTCAATATACTACTGAGCCGTTTTAGCACAAAAACATTGACAACCACCAGAGATCCCAAAGATTGTGAAATTTCCGTGAGATGTTACTGCACGAAACCAGGCGAATAGCGTGACTGTTATTTCAATACAGCACGGACAGTTTTAATGTCCTCGGGCGCTGAAATGCAACGAAATTAGCAATTTTACCTCGTTTAACATAAAGCTGTGTTTACTTAACAATGACCTGTGATGTTTAGTCAGATCCGTAAACTACAAGTAGACGTTTCTACTTAGCGCGATATATATGAGAAATTAATTAAAAGTACGTTCAACCGCTCTTGTAATGATTTTAAAGGGCACACGGAGACAGTGGGTTTTAAGCACGGTTCGGAAAAGAGGAAAGAAAACCGGTATCCAGCATGTCTGTACGATCTAAATCAGGACCAGTCATTCAAACAGCCAAACTGGACCTGGATTAAAGAATGCATACTGAAAAGAAATAAACACATGTTTTAATCTAGGTTCATTTTGAAAACTGTATTTCACATATGTTATATGAACATTACATAATTATTACGGGAAGTCGTTCTTTTAAAACACGACACTTTCACTGATCACCCTCGTAACAAGGCAGATTCAAAAGAATGTATAACCAAATTTCCATTTTTATGAATTGTAAGGTGTTTTGTTAGCGATTATTGCTTTTCATGAGCTTGGCAACGCGCTTACAGATAATATGTATTAGGGTTTAGTGTTTATCTTAGTAAAAATAAGTTTAACGCCACAACAGACACCTTCGCCTTTCAAAAATGAGAATTTGATGCGCATATTTCACTTAATTAGAAGCGATCACACCCTTTTCTGTAATGAGTTTTTTAAATTAAGGCAAAATAAAATTCGTGATTTTAAGTTCAAATTATGCTGATAGCCAGATTTGATTGACGGTATCGAACAAATAAGGTAGACAAACAGTTGCCTTGCGTGGAAGCAAGGTGGGGTCAACTCCATGCAAATGCCCGCTTTCTCCGTTCACGACATCCCATGGCTTTACTGAAAGATCACGCATTTCAGTGTTCGTTACGATAAAAACTAAGCGTGAGCATCGATGCTTAAAGTCCCAAAATGTTAAAGGTGACGGTGAAAAGTGCGAGCAATCTCCCGGATGTCGATAAATTCAGCGGAAAAAGCGATCCTTACGTGGTAGTAAGCTTTCAAGGTAAGCGTGATATATCATAAAGTAATTGCGTCCTAGCTAGTGCTTGATCCTTGTTTATGTTGTATTGTTGTGCTCGAAGATTCGCGTTATCCGTGTGCATACCTTTAGTTTTCTTATAATGACGCACACAGTGTTTTCAACGGAAATATTTACCGTTTTCACGGTCATGAAGCAGGTAAATTCTTTACGGAGAAACTACATCCGCCTCTTGAAAGGTAGTTCCGTCGAATTCCTAGTAAAATAGTAGCCATTCTATCTCATTTTCGCCTGTTTCTTCTTTTAACCGTATCAAATAGCTGGTGTAGTATAGAAAAAATAGAAGCAGGCGCTTTAGCCCATCTGTTTTAGAAAATATCATTTATACGTTGTCTTTGCGTCGCAGACAAAATAAAGGCATGCATTGAATTTAAGCTACATCAAAATAAATTTTTAAGTTATAATCGCACTAGAGAGAAAGTTGGACACAAAATGCGCTGTTCCCTAATTAGCTAGTAGAAGACGAATCAAATTGTGTCCGAGACAGAAAGAGCGAGTGTGGAGGAAATTGTGTCGTTTCTCGAAATTTCGCGTGGGCCATAACTGAAGTGAAGGCGTATAAATAATCGTGACAGGCAAAACATAAACAATCATGCTAGCAGTAGATAAGTAAGAATCATTCTAAGTGCAAAAGCGTTGTTATCACCACCGCGCCAAAAGTTATCATTTTTGTACTGCTGATCGTAACAGGTGTACCGATCTGCGAATTATAAGTTTTAAATAATAGCGATTATCACATCATCCGAACAGGTGCTTTTTCTAGGGTTCCGAATTTCTAGGAACTTGTAGTATAATCTATTAGTTAAGTGTAATTTCTAAAAGAAATTGCTTGAAATTTCTAAAAAGTTGAGTGAAATGCAAAGCAATAATTATCTGACTGGGACAATAGTATCGTCGCATAGGTGTAAAAATTGTGTACTTCGTCATTAAAAACCAAAATTAACGAGGCCATTTTGACATGCTAATCAGTTTTAGATACGAAGACGTCCCGGAGATTTCTATTTTTCCTTATATATTTTCTTGCGACGTTTTAAGGTAATTCCAAAATGGTACAATACATGAAAACCCCGAAATATATGTAATAATAAAGAAGTCCCAAAGTGGCAGTAATGGGATGGCAGTGATATTTTTTTTTATTTTATCATGTTTTTTTTATTGTCGACGGAGTCAAGGAATAAATTCAACTAGAAACACGAATAAAATTTGTCGATGAAAAGCTGAATGGTTGTGTTATCTGTGGAGGGTAGCCAGGTTATGGAAAAAGAAAAGCATGTAAAAAAAATTCATGGTGTTTTATCGCAAAGAAATATACTTTAAAGTCGGTGACTCAGTATAGTATTCTATTGAATATTGCAGAGCGGCTTCTGATATGACCATAGAAATAATGTGTGTTCATTAAAACCATAGTGGCATAAGTTTAAGCGCAATTGCAGCGGTTCACATTTGTTAATAATTTAAAGAATCAAAGGTTAAAGCAAGAGAAAATGAATAGTTTAGTCTCACAGTGGAATTTGTGTATTCAGTTTGAACATGAACTATATTTTGATCCGCCAAATAACGGCTGAAAGAGCGAACAGAATGAAAATTTAGCGAATTTCTTTTTCAAAGCAAGATGCCGCAAAAATAAGCTTAGGATTTCATTTGCTTTTGCGTTCTACTCTTTTCTTCCTAGGTCAGGAACAGAAAACAGACGTCATTAAAGATGAACTCAATCCTGAGTGGAACAAGGTAATGGTTTATTGCCGGATAAAATTTTGTTTAAAGTTGTCTGTGTTAGAGGGACTTATACTGTATGTCACGGGGATCCCGCAGATTTTTGGTCTAGACTGTAACTAAATAAATGGTAGGCAACTTTACCCATGAAAAACATTATCTTGCAACATTAGCCTCGAATAAGTGTAGTTCGCGCCCCCCACCCGCAGAAGGACGAGGCGCGCGCCCCCCGCCCCGGTGCCCGAGCCCGCCACGCGGTGACTGCCCGACGCGCCTCTCCCCCCGCCCAGGACCCCGGACGGGAGCGGGGGCCCGGCCCCCCCCGCACCCGGGCCCGGGAGACGACGGAAGGGAGGGAGGGAAGGGCAGCGCGGAAGGGACCCCCCGACCGGATCGGGGCTTTAACTTTTATTTGGGGATAGATATCAAACCTCGGCTATAAATATTTATTTTTTTTGAAGGCGCACGGAAACAACTTGAAAACGGTGGCTTTTCAAATTGCAATCCATTTCCATCCAAGCCATCTGCAGCCAAACGTGCTTTTAAAGTTCTAGTGCTCTAAAATAGCAATTGTTAATAAAAATGGACCATGTTTCCTACGACAAAAATATGAATTTTGCTGTTTAAAAATCTTTTAAAACCCGTGACATAGTCCCTTTAAATACTAATGCTCTTAAAACACTGTATATTTTATTTAGGAATTCGAGTATGATCTCAACGGACAGGAGTTATCGGCTCAAGAAACTCTTATGTTTAAAGTTAAAGACTGGGAGAAAATAACAGCTAATCGGTATGTATAAAAGAGTTATTCAAACTGTTGTAAGTATACATATATATCTTGCAAGGTCAAGGTCTAATCTGTCACTAATTAAATAAATGCACAAAAATTCTAAATTCACACTAAATTTAGGGCTTCTATGCCTAACAAAACTCTAAAGCTGTGATCACTTAAAAATTGAGGCTAGCGGGAGCCATAGCCAAGCCTGAACTATAATGTTTTGGTTTTCTTATCGTTTCTGATTTTTCAATTGACAATAAAAATGGAGTTTAACATCATTTTTTAAATATTTATTCGGTTTTGTAGATGTAATTTACATTAATAAATTTAGTTTTTTATTCCTCAAATTCTAAAAAAGAATTTATTCTAAAAAAGGTGAGAACAATTCATGTTTCGGCGGGTTTTTAAGATACCATTGAACGCAAAGAGAAGGGAAGAGGGGGGGGGGGGGGGGGGATTTTGCCCTGAACCAATGTGCGCAGTTGTTTTACATTGATACAGAATTTTCGTGATAACTAAATACGTTGAATAAATGAATTTTTTAAACCACGAAAATCAATTATACTCACTCATTAAAAAAAAAAACCCAGTGTGTCGATTACCAATCTTTTTTCCTGATAAGGTTACTGCAATTACAGATCTACAATCGGCAATTTATTTTTAATTTCTGTTCTTAGACTCATAATATTTTTACGGCCCCTCTTAATATAACTACGCGATCGGTACACATTGATCGCGTTTCGTTTAATATATTCAAGAGCCGTAAAGATAAATAATAGAGTTACCAGACTTTTCATCGGACCGCTGTTAAAATATTTGCTCGGTTTGTATGTGATTTACATAAACGCAGTGACTGTTAATCGCGAGAAAAGCCACCTATGGTCGATAAAAGACTTACTTTCCTTACTGAATTCTGGTGCTAAAACGATATTTTCGAATATTTTTAAAGAACTTTAAACACAAGTCTTTTGCCGCAGGCAAAGAAGCATATAATTTTGATTTCTGACTCACACAAAGTTGCGTGATGATTGATAGTTTCTGTGTTTATTGAGCTAAAAACACGCAAAACTCCTACAGAAATAATAAGAGTAAACGTATTTTTCATAGTCACGATCATGAATCGCAAATTAACTTTTATATAAACAATATATTCATTTGGCGCGAAAATATGCAGTGATATTTGTCCTCGGACATTATCTGTTCCGAGAAGCGAACAGTTTTCCGGTCCGAAAGCAAAGAAAGGAAAACTTTGATCTTCGAAGAATAGATAATGTCCATGCAAAGGCAAATACAAGTGCATAGTTTGTAGCCATATGATGGTTAATGCGTTTATTATCCTTCAAACATTTTTACACAAGACAGCTCATTCAGTTGGTATAAAGTGATTCAAACGGCGTTAGTATGTTTAAATGTTCAGTTCTATTCAATTAACCATTTACTCGCGATGAAAACTAAAAGTGCAAGCGTAAAAAGCTGGGGAATATCACTTGAAGATATCATCTGGTATTCCTCAGTTTTGGCTGCATCACATGACGTGTTTAGACGAATCGCGCGCTAGAAAAATATTTGATGGATTATAAATGGAAACATGCAGTGTTAGTTTCTATAAATACTGTACGTATAATTTTTACTATTTGCCAAAAAAAACGGATGATCATTTTATTCACGGCAGTGGAAAAAACTAATAAACTGTCGTTTCCTCTTTAACCCCTTGTCGCAGCCTGCTCGGTTCTGCATCAGTTCCGTTAAGCAACCTGGTGCGCTCCAAAAACAACTCCCTGGACACCGAAGTAGACTTGAAAGATGGAGAGCAGAGAGCCACGCCCGTAAGTTTATTGATCTCTTGGGATATCCTGTTCATAAGATATAGTTATGTATACATTAAGGAATCAGGCCTTTTGTTTTGGCAGAAAAATCGCCTTTTATTCAAAACGTTTCCGGAATTTTGTCCAAATTTCTTCGGCGTGTCAAATTGACCCCAAAATGGGAGTGGAAAGTGGAACGTTACTCGAAACTGATGCTTTCTCCAAAGGTACACAGAAATAAAAATCGTGCAAGGACCCATAAATTGTTAGCACTAAAGAAGTTGCGTAAAGCATTATTGAGAGACGATAGTCGTCGAATGTTAGCAGGTGTTAGCAGGTTTAAAATTAAAAATACTCTGTTGAGCTCACATAAAAGAATTTTTTCGTGTTCTTGTTTACAGGCCAAACTCAAAATCAGCTTAACTTATGAACCACCGCCATCCGCTAAGCAAGATGCACAGGGAGGTGAAGCTGAAGGAGATGAGGAAATGGAGGAGGATGAAGAAATTGGAGAACCAGGCATGCCAGGAGTTAAAAAGTGAGGCACTTCTGGCAGATATGTTTGTGAATGCTTTGGTTCTACGTTTGTTAAGCTCTGTCAGTTTATTTAGAGAAACCTCAGCTCGGGCAGCCAATCAAAGTGAAGACGTGTTTTTTCGGCTAAATTAGATTCAAAATGGAGAAAAGGAGAATGAACGTATACAAATAAGTGTGAAGACTTTAAGGAGCGTGTTCAAGTTCGATGAGAAGCTAGGAAAATTTCTTAAGAATGAACTTGCAACAAGGCATTCTACCAAAAAGACTGGATCAGACCTGTTAAACCCTTCAATGTTTTTGTTTTCCTGATGCAAAATGAAAGAGAGTTTTAGGGGAGGACAGAATAGGATGTTGAATACACTCAAGGGGATTCCTTTTTTAATTTATCCACCACGTGCAAACGCCTTGTTTTAGGTGATTCCCTAGTATTGCGTTGCGCATCCTTACTGCGCAGAATATTGCGCGTAATTAGCGCGCGCACATAAACAAAATGGCGTTTTTTTTGGGTTGGCGCGGGGGAAAAAAAAATTTTTTTTTTTTAAGTGGTTTTTTTTTTTTTTTTTTTTAGGAGGGATATTTTTTAAAAAAAATAAATATTTTTTTGAGAAAAAAATTTAAAAATTTTAAAAAAAAAAAAAAAAAAAAATTATTTAATTTTTTAACCCCCCTTTTTTTTTTTTTTTTCACAATTTTAATTTTAAAAAACAAAAGCTGAACCAATAACAAAGCTTAATTTTATTGATAGTAAACTAAGTCTTTATACCTATTACGTTACTTTCGGAAAAAAAGGATTAAAAAGTGTAGAAAGTATAGACGCCACTGTTATAATTGTCGGTTGTGACGTGAATTTTTTTAGGTCAAGGCGCCGAAAGAAAAGGAAGGCATTATCAAATAAACCACAGGATTTCCAGGTACCCATTAGAAAAAAGTTTCAGTTTTAAAACCTTTTTTGAACGAATTAGAGGCAAAGAAAACGACTGACATCCTTAATGGTTGCTCCTTTATATAAAATTCTCGACAGAAAAGGTAACACTTTCATTGAACCACTTTCTCATACCTTCAGTAGAAATACTACATTCTTTTTCTAGACTTCAGTTTCACTTGAGAAACCCCTTAAATACTCAGACGAATCAACCGTTATTAGGTGTGACTTTTCGAGATATTTCGAAAGGCCCTTTTAAATAGCTAAATAACCTTTTTCTTACCCTGTTTTACACTTCAATTCGTTAAAATCAGTGCCTACCCTGAAAAAGGCAACCCTTTCGAGTAGACCCTTACCACTGATATAGACCACTATAGCCTGGTTTTCACTAGCGACGCAAGCACAAGCGTAAGCACAAACGCATGAATGACGGGTCTTATTTCACCGAGAAAACGGCTTCGACACAAGCAAAAACACAACCGCTTTGAATTTTGATGCCTGTGCTTGTGCTTGCGGCAAGTACAAGCACAAGGGTCATTTTTTTTTTTTACTTTTCTCGTGCTTGCATGCTTGCCTTATGCTTGCGCTTTTGCTTGCGTCGGTAGTGATAACCAGGCTTATGAAGGGAGTACCTCTCGGTTATACAATCAGCAATACATTGCCACTTTGTTGTTCTATTGCCAATCAGATCCGAGTAAAGTTGTTTGAGGCCCGGCAATTAACTGGAGGTAACATTCATCCTGTTGTTCGAGTGAGCGTAGCAGATCAGGACAAAGATTCAAAAATCAAGAAATGCACAAACAATCCTGCATTTAATGAGGTTAGTTATCTTGAAATGTCTTTGTTTTTGTTGGGCTTAACCTAGAAAAGAGTGTTTAAACTTCTAGTTTAATCCACTGTCTTTTTTCCACAGAATTTTTCATTTAGTTTTCATGCTTCTCCAATGGATTTATTTGAAGAAATAGTTTCGTTTGAGGTGAGTATGATATTCACAAGGCAAGAAACATTTATTTTTTGGCTAGGCTGTGAACAGTTAAGTCCGTGAATGTCTTCTATGAGCAGTCGTTTAAATGCCATGCATGTTGAATATTTTTGGGAGCGAACTGCGGAGTAAACAAAACTACAATATATACGGTAGTGTCCAATTGTACCGGTTTGGCTTTGCGACCGTTTGTAATTGTTTTGAAATTGCGTCCTTGATCCTGATTGGCTTAATCGGGTTAACCCCATATCTACAAACTTTAATTTGCGGTACTGTGTAGTATCCCAAAATGGTTGATCCAGAGGTGGCAGACAACATACTGCTGCCCGGTCGATGCCGTCCGGTTTCACACACTCTAACTACTAAAATATTTAAATGTAGTGCGCAATTCAGCATACTTTGTTTATATTTTTCTAAGTAAGACAAGGTCACCACATGAAAACATTCTGCGACACTAAGCGAATATAAGAGGGTCAGAGCGATAGGGTTTGACTTAATATACCTTGCTGCACTTGGCATGGGCGTCATGATCAATCTTAAGACAAACATTAAAAATTTTACAATCTGTCCCCTTGCCCCAAGCACCTGATTTCTAAGTTTCTCTTTCTTTTGACAGGTTTTTGACTCAAGAAAGTACCGTTCAGATTCCCTTCTGGGCTACTTTGAGGTATTATTAAATGCTGAATTTAAATTCGAGTAAACAGTAAGACAGTTATAATACATGTAGTGGTTTTCCTGAATGTGACGTGGTTCCAAGTAATATGAAACAAAGATCAGAAAGACGATCTATTAACGTGATTGTAACGGCCCCTTTCTAGCTATATGATGTTGGTAAACACTCTCTTACTCAAGTTTAAATTTTGTTTCAGCTTGATATTTACTCAATATACGAGATGCCAGGTATGTGGTTTGATTGATAAAGTCTTGAAAGAATAATTCCTGTCTTTGCAAATCTTCGTTAAAGTGCTTGATAAGATTCGGATTCTTCAGATTTTTCAATCAGAAAATAACGCAATTGCATACAGCATTATTCTAACTGAAAAAGGTAACTCTCACAGCATGAAAACATAACTTTAAGCTGGCATAAATTTGGAATTTAATCAGCTTTATGCTAACTTTACATTTTTTTAAAGCTGACCCTTATGCCAGCTTTACACTCAAGTGAAAAGGAAGATAAAGAGACTCCTTCGCACCAACTTTAAATCGCATTTACAAAAGGTAGTGTAAAGGTCGGTTTAGCCACCTTTGCCAACATTTAATTGATGGTGTAAAGTTGGATAACCAACTTTACACCAGATTTAACCACCTTTTAATTTCACGTAAATCCCAATTTTCATGCTGTGTCTTCCACTCTGAGGAGATGACAACAACAGATAATATAATAATACCCATGTAAATTTAGTGCCGATTAGTCAACTCTAATGAACACTGCATTGGAAAGCTGAATGAAACCATGGCGGAATTCAATGTGGGATCCTGTTGCTAAGTTGTCATTTTTTTCATAAACAGGTCATTCTTTTATTCGTAAGTGGATGCTGTTAAGCAACCCGCAAGACAAAGGAGGCGGCGAAGAAGAGGCGGTAAGTGTCGTGATTTTTGTTTTGAATCTCAATTTCCATCGCAGTCAATATAAACAGTCAATCTTAATAACGTCACAAAAGTGGATATATCTGGGACAAGAAACTAGAAACTAAATACTTGTAAATAAAGGGACGGAGAGTTACTTTTAACTTTCAAGTCGGAGAGCTTTTTTTGCGAGAAACCTGACTTTAAGACAAAGATGAAAATAAATAAATAAATCTTAGGCGCTTGCTTGAAAGTAGAGAATTAACTCCAATTTAATTTTAATCCTATACTCTCCAACTTCTGGTATCAGTATGGCGTGGCGCAACACTGCATTTGCAGTCATGTGCTTGCTTGTTTATTGTTTATTCATCTCGCCACCCCCCCCCCCCCCCCCCCGCGTGCCAAAAACAAAGAAGAAAATAATAACGATAAGCAATATCCCCAATAGAACGAGTCTTTTTTCTACCTTTAATATGCTTTCTTATGTAAGAAATACCCCCAGTTATGTGATTTTGTATAGAACAAGTCAACGGGCAAACATTTTGAAAGTACAGATCCTTTGAAAGCGTTATACAAAATTGTAAGACTAAGAATGAAGGCAGATAACGTCATCTGAACGTCTGTACGAAACCACACAGCAACATACAGATATTATTAGTAAGAGGTTTTTGAATTGAAGTTCTATCACCCTCTGACGATTTTAATTTCTCTTTAAAAAGGGTAAAGGAAAGAGCGCCAAAGGAGTTCGAGGGACTGCTAAAGGTGGTTCACCCGCCGTAAGTGCAGCCTTGCAAATGATGATTTTAAAATTGATTGTTTAATAGTCTGGATCTGGCAGAGTTAATTTTCTTGCCCCAATATTTGACTGTAGGGCTACCTCAAAGCGTCCGTGATTGTGCTAGGACCTGGGGACAAACCGCCGGTAAGTACATACACCTCAATTGGCCATGTTCTAAACGAGCAGGGGACTGGGTACGAACATATTTTTTTCTTGGTACGAATATTCAATATTGATTGAATTGAAAATGGGGCACCTCATCTGAAAGAGCATCGCAAAATTAGTAAATTTACCAAATTTGATGGTTATTGGTTTAAACACAAAGGCATGGTACACTTTTAAAATAAGAGAGCTTAGTATGGATTGGAGGACGCCTGTCCCTCCAATCCATACTAAGTGTACCATGCCGTTGGGTTTAAACCAATAACCGTCAAATTTGGTGAATCTACTAATTTTTGGATGCTCTTTCAGTTGACATGCCCCATTTTTCAATTCAATCGATATTGGATGTTTGTACCGCAGAGAAAATATGTTTGTACCCAGTTCCCTGCTCGTTTAGAACATGGCTAATACACCTATCAATAATTTTTGGTACATAACTAATCAAGACAAATTTTTGTAATCGTATGGTTGCTCTGCCTTGCCACACCCTCCATTCCCCTTTCCGCCTCCCCCTATGCAATAATTTCAGTCACTGGTTTTGTTGTCGTTCGGATCCGTTCAGTATAACATTGGAGAAATTAAAGGCGGGTGAAAGTGGTGGTGGTGGTGGGGTGGGAATGAAATTCAACGATCGTGATTAAAAATGAACTTTTTTTTAAAATGCTGCTGGAACCTCGAACAAGTGACTAGCAACAGGTGACAATGCAGCGCCGTAGCTAGATGAAAATTCTTAACGAGACAATACTGTATCAGAAAATTGAAGAACGTTTTTTGGCATATTTAAAGTATTATTACAATGCAAAGCCTCTGACAAATAAATGAAAAAAATAAACGAATTCAAAATTTTTATCGAGGCAAGTGCCTCGATTCGCCTGTTACCAGCTTCGGCCCTGCAATAACAATGAGAACGACAATGTTTAAATTCAGGGCTTCACTAATACTCCAATAATACTCCATTCACTTTCTATTTTTTTTTTTTTTGCTTTCCAGTCTGTGTCCAAGCTCGCTGGGGAAGATGACTCTGATGACATCGAGGCGTGAGTACTTGACTGATAACTATTTCGTCGGAGTAATAAATATCTTTTTATCGTCTTATTTCTAGGTAGAAAATCCATGGGAAGCAAACTTTTAAACCTGTTATTTTGTATTCTCCATCGAAATTTTTTTTACAGAAATCTCCTCAGGCCTACTGGAGTTGGTCTTCAAGAAGCAGTGTTTACTTTGAAAGTTTATCGTGCAGAGGATCTTCCTCAAAGTAAGTTAATATTTTTTCAAATTGCTATTATTGGGGATTAGTACATTTGCACAGATGAAGAGCCTTGACCTTTTCATTTGTTAAGGTGATCAAAATCTAATCTCTCCTGATAATATTTAATATATTTTCAAGTACAGTGCAAATAAGTCACAGGTGAAAAAAGGAAATGTACGGCATACAAGAAGGACATAACATATTAACATATAATAAAACATTAACACTGACAGACACACTGTCACTGAATTGACATTGAGATTGACAGTAAAAAAGACAGCGACAGTGACACTGATCGGAACTGGCATCGACACTGGCCTAAAATCGACGTAAAGTTTAATAATTGTTCCTGTTGATGTCATTGCACAGTAACAGTAACAGTAACAGTCAGTAACATTGCATGTTACTGACTGCGGTCACATCTGGACTGCTAACTATAGTTAAGACGGCGTTAACTATAGTTAGATATTTCGGTAATGTGACCGCTTCTCTGTTCACCCTAACTATAGTTAGAAAATTTACGCCTCGCTGATCTAAAACAATACACACTAACTATAGTTATACCCAAGCAGGGTTCATGGGTTAGTCTTAAGTTTACAAACGAAAAACCAATCAGAATGCGACAATTCTTTTCGCACGTGCGAGATGGACATAAATATGCAAAACAAAGCGTGAAGGGAAGGAAAAACGGAAAAACAAGATGCCAAGAAAGTACACATCACCAATGTTAGCAGACATAAAGCTTGAATTCTTCGGCTTATAGCATCCTTACTTCATTTTATTTTCTTCAACGCCGAGATGCCGTGCAAAAATAGAAAAAATAGAGGAACAACTAGACACACATCAACAACAAGGGCTTTCATGAACTAATTTAAATTTGAAATTATTCAAAAGCTAATCAGAACTAACTATAGTGAGCTGCATTGGTGTGACCGCAAAGACGACTGAAAGCACTAACTATAGTTAGGTATGACGTCACGTAACTTGAGACTAACTATAGTTAAACTTTAGTTACGTCGTAGATGTGACCGCATCCACTATCATGTTGCAAAATAAATACATGAAAACAGTTGCAACTTGCGTTGATAGCAAACGAACAAGATTAAACGGAAAAACATAAGTAATTTTGTGACATAAGTAAGTTTGTTTTTCAATTTGTAGTGGATACTGCACTGATGCAAGGTGTGAAGAAATTTTTTAACATGCAGAAGGTAATTCATCTTATCTATGAATGTTTGGAAACGCATGTCACATGTCTAGCGCACCAAAATTAAATTAATGACGTACGCGGTTACTTACATGTAGCATTTTTTTTCTTCATTAGAGTAGATAACGAAAAATCTTATCTTTAATAAGCCAAAAGTAGTTGGTAGTTTTTTGTAAATGTATTAAAAGAGATAAATTGTATTGCGCTGTTATAAGTATAAATATTAAATTTTAAGAAATTGAGTATTGTATTGTAAGTAGTGTGTTGTAAACAATTTAATTGTCATGTAGGTAGTGTAAGCAGTGTATTGTACTGTAAGTAGAGTAAGCTTTGTATTGTAAGTAATAATTAAGGCTTTGTATAGTAAGTAATTAGTGAAGCCTTGTGTAGTAAGTAATTAGTAGTGAACATGTCACCTTGTAAGAACGTTCTGTGTGCGTTTTGCAATAAAAAAAAAAAATAAAAAAAATCTGGAAGCTATTTTCGTGTTAATTTCCTTTTATTGTAATTTAGCTTAGTATTTTTTTCTGGATACTAGAGCTGAATGGGCTACCCTACTTAAATTAATGTTTCTCTTTACCTTACTATTTTTCCGTTATAACTAATTTGCGTTTACTTATTTTTCCTTTAATATAGGACGATGAAAAACTCGTGGATCCTTACGTTCAATTTCAGTTTTGTGGGAAAGAGGTACAGTTTGACCATTGCACCTGTTATACACAGAACGGCAGTTTGAACGATTTCTTCGGCTCCGTTCTGCCATCGCTTATAAACAAGTGTCAGTGAAGCCCGTGCAAATTAAAGAAACCTGTATTTTAGATATTTTCTTTTAGAGTCGTTAAATATCAAGGACATTGGCTATTTTAGAAAGGAGAATAGTACTCTTCCCTTCCAATTAAACTCTGCGAGTAAAAAATAAACACATTTTGTTTGACTATATAAGCACTGTACTTCTACCCAGATAGGTAAATATCTGGTAGGCTTGCTTTCATCATGGCTAAGACCAAAGTTGTAATATATCTCAGTGGAAAAGAGTGTTTAGAATTTTGTCGTTCATTGCTGACTTTCGCCAGTTTTAACTGATACTCTGCAGAAGTCTAGAATACAGTGTTTCATTATTATCTTCTCTCCTTTTACTGTAGAATCAGACTTCCACTAAATACAAGACGGACTGCCCGGAATTTAAGGAGACGATAAGAGTACCATTCATGGTAAAAAAAAATATTGCATTTCTTCAGTTCATAATATTAATATTAAATCGGTCTGAATAAGGGAAATTGTACTTCTTAATCCTATCATGCAGACTCCGTCATCAAATCAACTTGCTCGGAATATTATAATCCGTTGACTGTTTTCATCCTGAAAATGAATCCGTGTAGATAGTCACGTCATTTTGTTTTTTTTTTCCTGCAGTTTCCTTCAATGTGCCAGCGAGCAAAAATTCAAATATTTGACTGGTGAGTTTTGTCTAAGTAGTATAGGAGTTGGGGGTACGAGATCATAAAAATTTTTATAATCTCTTACATCCCCAACTCCTATACTACTGCACAGCACTGGAATCAAAAATGAAATCAAAAATAGAATCAAAAATGAAACCAAACCTCGAAGCCAAACTGAAAACCAAAATGGAATCAAGTTTGAAAACCAAAATGAAAAAACCAAGCCTTAAAAACCAACCCTTGCTAAACCCTTTAATCAAAAAAAAAAATCTCTTATACTCTTTTTAAAATTTTGAAATCAAGGTGCGTTTAAAAATCTCTTATACTAGAAATCATAATGAAAATTATTGCTTTATATTATAATGCCCGTAAGCATAACTTGTTAAGCCATCATCAAGTATATACCGTTTATCATCAAAACAGCTCAGTGATATTTTATTAATCTCATAGCTTCCAAGTTGATGGCCTTGACTTCTGATGGTTTTCATAGTATGATGCATCTGTGTTTTATTGAATAAAGTGTCTTTGTAGTTTTCATGTGTGATATCTTTTTTGATGACGGATTTCTTGATTCCTTTGGCAGTCTTTCCTAATTGTAAATTGTCTTTAATATAAGAATACATTTTTGATCGCAGACCAATGAATTCTAAAATAGGAATAAAAGAAGCTTCATCTTTGAATTTACCAATGACTTTCTTGTTTGTTTTATCAAAGAATGGTGATTTTTCAGGGTAGTCACTGTTATCGAATTTCTCTTTATCATTAAAAAAGTCTTTATATACATCTTCAGCTCCAATTTCATAGCATAAAGAGTCGGTATCAGTAAATAGTAGTTTAGCTTTGCTACCATATTTCTTTTTAATATAATTATAATGGAAATCATACATCAGCGTCTTGCTTAAATCCAAGATGGCCATACCCACATATGCCGGCCTGTTTAAAGTGAGCGTTTCTTTGATTTTATGCACAGCTACGAGGTTTTCGTTGAATATTTTACTGCTTACATAAGTTGGTTTAGAAGCCATATTCAATAGTTTCTTCTCATCTGTAATGAGTCTTACATCAACTCTTTTTCGAAGGTTTTCCATCGTTTTACCATATACAGAATTGTTCATTAGTTTAAAAAAGTCCTTCTCAAAAGCATTTTTAGCATTCTTGCGTTTTTCAGTGTTGAAGTCAATGTATTGCTTAAGCCATGGGGATTGATTATACTCAAGGACTCGATAGACTTTCTTTAGTTTCAAACCAAGATCAAGATACAACTGTAGATTTCTATAGTGTAGAACATATTTTTCTTTATCATTCAAGGTAGGTATCAGTTTGTGTACTAGCCCCGTGGAAATATTGTATTTAGTAGCGATGGTTTTACAATAATCTGATAGCATATCATTAGTTACTTGAACTTTTTCCGGTGCTAGTGGATAGTCATTGTGACTGTTATGCAGTGATTCAGAATACTCAAGGTCGACTTCAAGTAGCATTCCTTTTCGGCTATCTTCTTTATACTTAGCTAAGTCTAACTCATCGATCTGTTTTTGTGTCAACCATCTAAATCCACCTGTCGGAAGGTACTGACTCATAGCAAAACCGTATAGATTATTAGCGTCAAGATACATGATATATTTTGAGGACGCCTTCTTATCATATTTTTTCATATATTTGTTGTTTGCTTTACCATAGCGGTTGGCAATATAAGAAACTCCTCCACGCATACCCTTTTCAATGAATTGAAACATATCAATGTCTGTCATCAGCTCTAGTTTAATATCAGTCATTTTTAGCATAGCATCCCATGATAAGCCTGGAGACGTAAAATAATGACACGGATCTAATTTGTAATACTGAAGACAGGTTTTTCTGAAGTTTTCGAACACGTCGGCAAGCAAAAGCACATCAGATTGAAGATATAAATCATGGTATTCACCCATATTTTTGAGGTTGAATGTATCCCAAACGTTTTGAGCATGTTTATAGTCTTTGTCTGATATATGCTCATTATTTAATATGCTGTAAAAGTCTTCCTTAGTTGGTAACCCCTTATTAAATTTATCAAAGCTGTCCATATAGTCATACGGATATATTCCTTTTCTTGACATCATATCAAGCTTCTTACCCTTGAAAATGGTTGAGGTATATTTTAACGATTCTTTAGGAAGATTATTTACTAATTTTTCAAGATTTGAGTTCATGAATTGGAAGCTATCCAGAAAAACTAAATGATTCCCAAGCATGAAAGCCATATATTTTTCCATATTATTAGGAATGGCATTGATATTCATTTGTTTAGTCTCTCCCTTTTTATTTTTGTATGTATGGTTCTTAACAATAGCTCCAATCTTTTGCATAATAAAATGGCTGTCATAACACCGAAGATTGTGAAAGATGACTGGTATCTTTATCTTATCAGGCTCTATTCTCAGTTTAAGATTGCATTCTTGGTGCGCTGAGCCTCTGTATTTACCAGTTATATGGCAATGGTCTCTCACTCGGATATCATCATTAGTATATAATTTATCACAGATATGACATGCTTTTGCTTGTTGAAATACATCTTCATCGTTTTGAGTCATTTTTAATGGTTTGTTAAAATGTTTTCTCGTCACTTTCTTGCAATAATCGACTTCATCTAGCATCTTTTCCATGAATTTGTAAACAGCTCCCTCGCCTCTGTATATCTGCACTTGCTTGGTGTATTTATCATCATAGCAACAGACAACTTTAAAAGCATATGAACAGTCAGTATGCTTTTGATATGTCTCCGTATAGGATTTATTATTATTGGGCATACAACTTGAGACCTTTTCGGTTATAGCTTCGAAATCAGCATATATAACGAATGGAACTTTTTGCTGTTTATGGTAGTTGTTGAATTTTAATATATTATTGTCTTTTGTTGGCATTTTAATAGCTTGAGTTCCGTTTACTTGTATGCAGTTTTCCTTATGATCGTTTAATACTCTTTCAGAACTAAAGCACTGTAGGCAATACATACAAAAGTGCTTCCTTTCCTTATGTTTGGTTTGGTTGTACATGAATTTGTTAAAATTCTTTATAAGAATATAATGCTTGTTTTCATTTTCAGTTATCAATAATAGATTCATGTGATTGCTGTACTTTTCTTTTGATATATAGATGGGATATGGTTGCTTGTCTTCATAACCAAATACGTTAATATTAATCTCATTCTGTTTCTCAATTTTGTTGTACTGCTTGATAGATACGGGAAAATTAATTCCATCATAATTTAACTTTTCAACATATGCTTTATCCGATTTTTTAATCCTCTGAGGATATTTTTCCTGATGATTCAAATGTCTGATATGACACCATCTGAAGCATTCATTATCCTCATTTTTCATATTAATCAATCCTTTTGCACTGTTTCTAAGTTCTTGGGGTAGCTGAATGTATGAGGAGCCTCTCATTGGTTTATATTTCACTACATTAAGATAATGGTTATCAACAGATTTGATAGTCCATCCTGATCCTTCACTGATCCACTGAGTTACAAAATTTAATATCTGTTGTTTAGATGATTGTAGTGATTCTGCAATCTCCAGATTATTGATGATTGTCTGAGGTTTGCTATTAAAGTATGCTGTTTTATATATAGTAATATCATTAGTCATCTTTGAAAATGTGATTCTGATGGTTTCAACAAATTTGAGTCCTTTCATGGCTGATAGTTCTTTTATGATATGATATTCAACAGCTTTCCTTGTGTTTTGTAGTTGTAATAACGGGTCTTTGTTGTGTTTTATACCAATTTCAAAAGACTTTGTGTAACCTTTCAGAGCTTTATCAACTTCCTCTATCTTAGTCCTTGGTAATGGAATTGGTTTTTGTTTTATAGTCCTAGGCATTGGTATAGGCTTGTAATCATCCCTAAATTCAGGAGGTGGTTGAATGATATTTTCCTCATAATCCTGCACCCTCTGTTTTACACTCTTACGAGGAGTTGGGATTGGTTGCCTAGGTTTGTAAACTCTTGGTTGGTTTGCTTTTAGTGATAATATCATTTTTATAAGATCGGTTTTCGATAGCTTAGCTAGATCTGATTCGTTCATATTATTAGATGAGATATTTTTATTTTCCATTTTTTTTAATTTATAGTATAACCAATTCTTTAAGTGTCTTATAGTAAAATCATTTTTTTTGATTTCAGATTTTTAAATAACTAGTTATATTTGTATATTTAGTCATTGTAAAAGTGCATGAAGTGTTAATTATATATATCATTCTTCATCGATTATTTCAAACCGATCATCCTCTCGTAGACCAGCTAATATACTATTTGTGATGTGTTTTTTAGTTTTCATATGCATCCATTTAGATGCTAGATTGCTATCGTAATCGCAAACGTCGCATCTCCACTGTTTATTAAGCATGTATTTGGTTTTTGAATTTCGAATAGCTTTTATCCGATCATCGTCATTATCGTATTTGCATTTCCCAGCCATTTTCTCTTTATTTTATATTATAAAATATTTCTTTATATCAGTTTATAGTAATTCTTATTTTTAAATAACCAGATATAATTATATATTTGGTTACCGATAGTACAAGTAACAATGACAGCTATTAATATGCTGTGCAATCAGCCTCTCAAAGGCCTTCCTCAATATAAGATACATAATTATTCTTTATATCAATAATAGTTCTGAATTCAGTCTAAAAATCATGCACGTTTAGAGTGTATACCTGAAGACCAGAAACGACGACGTGGAAGGCCTCGTAAGGATCAACATTAAATACATAATTATTCAGTTTACGGTTTTAGCCATAAGTTATAAATGATTAATGAGTAAAAGATGGTTCCACAATGTTTTTAATGACGTGATTTCTATTGACCAATCATATTTCAACAAGTAAAAATTTTTTTATATATAAACTTTTTGAGTAAAATTTACTCAAAAAGTTTACTCAAAAAGTTTACTCAAAAAGTTTACTCAAAAAGTTTACTCAAAAAGTTTACTCTAAAATTTACTGCCAAAACAGCTGTGCCGTGAAGTTATGTGTGTTATATATATAATGGTTTGTAATTCTGAAATCCACGATGAATTAAAAATTTTAAAAGAAACTATATGCCCTTTATGCGATCAACTATTGATAGAAGGTAACAAGGATGTTGAGCCATGCTGTAGTAAGCAGGATATGTCAAATCAAAACGGTATTAATGTTTGTATTAATTGCGGTTTGGTTCATGGTTCTATTTATTACAATGAGTATTTCGATTTTTACGAGAACAGACACAAGATATGGCGTAAAAGCATCTATCATCGTAAATACCATGTTGAGAATGTTTTAAACGATTTATGTATTAAAAATGGAGTTCAATTGTCTCATAATCAGCGCGATAAGATTTACAAAGTGTTTCATGAGATCGATACTATTCTTCCATCTATAAATAAAAGAAGAAAGAGGATGATCTCAACGAAATATATTATAAGACAGCTGTTTAAAATGCTCGGTATCCCATACAATTTCATGTGTGTTACTAAATCAAAAAAAACGCGAGCTTTTAATGATCGGTATTGGGGTGAGATTTTAGCATTAAAATCGGCTGAGATTGCACGGATTATTCAGTAAATTTATCATCATATTTGAGCAGATACCGATCGATTATTGGACCGGTATCGCATATGTAGTCGTCAGTAGTTTTCATCATTAAAAAGATATTGGATAGTTCATATTCCCCCGTTCTTAACATGAATTTTATTGTATTAAGCAAATGCTGATAGCTTTGATAAGCAAAAATTCCATTTTGAATTTTTAAATCGAGATTCTGATGCTGAAGCCAGCCTTGTATCAATAAAGCTCCCGTGCTGATTGCAATCAGGCTGATACCACCAGTTGAAATGGACGATACTATGCCTCCTGAAGCGAATAAAATAGCCAGCGAATTGCCTATTAATTTTAGCCTTCTAAAGCTTTTTGTAGCTTTTTTATAACACCAACACTTTTTATGATAAACTTTGTAGTATTCTTTCAATTCTTGAATTTGCGATTGATTTAACTTGTCACTAATATGGTTCCATTCGAATATATTTTTGCGTTGTTTTGTCATATATTATTGATTAGACAATGTTTTCTTTCTATTTTTAAATCTGTTGTATAATTTTCTGATATTTTTAATCAACCGTTCAATAGTTTTCAGCATCTCATGTATTAAATCTGCAGTTTTCATATAATAGTGAGTTAGATAATTTATTCGAAGAATATACCCATTGTTTTATCTAAAAATTGGACTTTGTGATACTCTCGACTATTCACTGACATTGCTGTGTTACTAAAACCAATTTTTTGTACAAAGTAATCTGAAGAAATTTTAATGCTAGATGTATTGATATTAAACCCAGAAAATGTTTGATCAATACTCATAGCATTATTGCAAACAGCGATTCTAAATTGATTCCCTATTTTAGTATACCAGAGGTTTAAAAATTTAGTTATATAAACATCTCTGATTTGCTCTGTATATGAATCTAAATCATATTCAAGTGCTAATTTATTATTCTCTACTTTTATCCATGGGAAATGAAAGCTACCCTCGTTGCCTAATTCTATTTTAATTCTTTTATTATCACCGAGTTTATAGTCATTTTTAAATGATATATATATAGTGTAGTCATTTGATTCAGTGATATTTTCATTTAAATTAATTACGAAAACACCTATAAAGCCCCCTTTTGGTTCAAATTCTGTTAACAATTTAGTAGTTTGAAAAACGAGATTACTACCTAAGCCAGAAACAACACTGCCGTTGCTATCTGACATAGTAAAATTCGATACATCTAATAAATCAAAAAAGTATTCAAACACTTCATTATAATAACTTTTGGGTCGTAGTAATTTAATTTTGTTTTCAAGGGAGATTTTGAGAGCATTATTGTAACTATTTAACTGTTTGAGATTCACAGCTTGATCATCAGTAGTACCTTCTTCAATACCATAAATAGCCTGTGTATTCATATTGATTGGTGTATTGAAAACAATTTGATCATTAGCTATATAATATATTTGATCGTATATAGTGGGATCAACGTTACTTTGAAAGCTCTTAATCCCATAAATAACGAGGTATGTTTGCAATTTTTGGACATATGAGTGTCCAGACTTCATTTTTAAGACGATATCGATATACAAATAGTTGTTGGGATGTTGCTGATATTTATTAATTTGTACTAGAGTTCTGGAATAATCATCATGAGTTCGTGTAGTTGTTTTATTTACGGTGTCTAATAATGAGACGGCATCGATATCGATGGTATTTTTGTCAATTTCTGTTGGATAAAATATTTCAATTATCATCGTGTAATGATCGATTTCATATGAGTACATGTTGATACCTAATCTGCTTGAGTAGTAATTTTTCGAACTATCAAGAAGTAATTTTGCATCTATCACCTTTTTATTGATTTGATGAACAGGATTTGGATGCTCAATTGTGTCACCAAGTTCAATGTCATTTTCTTCAGACAGTTGATTGTATTGATCTGTCATAATTTTATCGAATACATTTTTTTGATCAATTGGACTAACGTGTGATTCACTCGTATGATCAAGCACGTATTGGATTTTTTGAGCTAAGACACCTCCTGTTTTCTTAGTTAAAAAAGTATCATCAGCGTACGATTTGTCTGCCTTGCTCTGAAGAGATTGGGCTAGAATTCCACCTGTCTGTTTTGTCAAAAAAGTACTATCGGCATATGTTTTATCAGCTTTAAGCGCATCTCTTGAGTCAATATACCTTTTATTCATAACGTTAGACATATTACTATAGCCTTGATCGAAATTCGGTACATTTATTATGCTGTTAAACGTTTGTTCATTATTGGTACTAAGATCGGCTTTGTCAGTGAGTTTGTTATTTAGCTCTGATCTTAACTTATTGTCTTGTAAATTCACGTATTTGACATTCGGTATTGAACGGTCATTATATAACCCATCGTAATAATCTTCAGTATTTTGAAGTGATAAACCTACGCAATCAAAATGTGTTTCGTCACTGTTTTTTTTCATTAAAAATTGGTTAACATACCGTTTATTAACAGCACTCCCTAAATCCTTGGCGTAGGTATCTAGATCGGCATCAAAGGCTACGTCATCCTGAGTTTTTAGACCGAATATTTTCTTCTTGTCCATATCATAATCACCAGAAGCTGTCAGTTTAAAACCAATTGCAGGTTTTGCACTTTGAGAATATTTGGTATGCATAAAATCATTTTCGTCATTAATGTACCCCATTTTCTGTTAATATGTTAGATTAAATCTTCTCATCGAAATTTTTTGTTATGAATTTACGTGGTTTATCAATATATAAAAAGCTGAATGGGTCTTTAGTTGCTTGCTCGTATAGCTCTTTTGGAATACTGTTTTCACGGCATATCAGTGCCCTCTCATTAGCACTTGGGAATTCGTAAATACAGAAATGCGAACAGTTAAGTCTTATGTCTTTTTTCGTTTTAAAATAGCTTTGAGACAAATATATCGCGCTACAGTTTTTATGTCTCCCTTGTATAAAATAATCGATTAATGGTTTTTGATTTTTATCACAAACATAATCGTCAAATATCACGAGCTTTTGATTATCATCATTTAGTTTAGAAACAGGAATTATTTGGTCGTTACTAGCTTCAATAATGTTATAACCAGCTTCATCGCTTATTGGTTGGAACACATTGATAAGATTCTGGTATTTAGACTGGTCTAAATTTTTTGCATATAAATATATTTTATCGAAATATAATAAATTGTAAATCATATGCATTAAAGTATTAGTCTTTCCCATATTACTCGGAGCGCAAAGTAGCATACGAAAACATTGATTTGGCATGAAATCGTATACTTGTTTAAAGTTCGAGACTATATCGTCTTCAGTGTCATAATTTGGTATTTTCATATTATATATATCAGTTATATAATATGAAAGACTTCTGGAAGACTGATGAAAGACTGATGAAAGACTGATGAAAGACCGATGAAAGACTTCTGGAAGACTGATGAAAGACTGATGAAAGACTTCTGGAAGACTGATGAAAGATTGATAATAATCTACACTAATATATATAAATGAGTCTATTAGCTTGGCAAAAAATTGCTAATCAAAAAGAAGAAGTTGAAAATCAAATCAAGAATATTAATAATCAAATAATGTCTTCAAAATTGGCAGATGAATTAGGACAAATCAAATTTACAAAAATGTTTAAACCAGTAACATCTCGTCTCGATACACAAATTGAAGCAACTAAAAAGTTGAATAATAAAGGGTTAAAAGAGCTTGACCCTCTTCCAGAATTTCCAATTGATGAAGATGAGGATGAAGATGAAATGCCAAATTATCCACCCCCGCCACCAATTAATGAAACTCAAACAGAAGATGAAGATGAATATGAAATGCCCAATTTTGAACCACCACCACCAATTGATGAAGATGAAACAGAAGATGAAGGTGAAATGTCTGATTTTGAGCCATCAACAACACGGAAGAGAAAAGAATGGACACCTAGCTCTTTCAAAAAGGCTGATCAAAAGAAATTAGATAATGAACGCAAATATCTAGCTGAAGAAAGGCGTCGCGTCAACGTTTTATTAGGGAAGCTCTCAAAAAGTGGTGAAAATTTTATCAAATCAGGTAAATATGAAGGAAAGTCATATGATGAGCTGTCGGGACTATCCGAAGATTTTACAAAAAAAATTGATAGAATCGAAGATCAGCTGTTACTGACTAGACAAAAAAAGCAAAGAATGGAATACAACAAAGTTCCTTTCTCAGCTTCGGATTTACAGGAAAAATCAAAAAAATTAAAAAAGACCCCCCATAAAACTAAATATAAGAAAAAACCAGCTATAGAAAAAGCATTATTTGATAAGATAGAGGGTATTAGGAGGGAGACAGCGCCTGATTCTGATAGAGAAGAAGATGAGTGGGAAGGCAGTGGTCTAGCCCATAATTATAAGGCTATTTATTACAGAGACCCTGAAAAACTTATTAAAAAATTGGATATAATTTGCGGAAGCATTAACGCTGGGAATACGAGTTATGAATTAAAAAACCAAGGTATTACAATAATAGATGAACTGTTAAGAGTGAAAAGAATTACAAAGCGTCTTTATGAAAAAATTTATAACAACTATTTTATCTAATTTAAATATATATAATGGAAAAACATTTGATACTTAGTTCATTCAGGGCGAAAAGACAAGCCAATAATTATAATCAGAAAGCACATGATTTCACTATTTATCTTGAACAGCCACTTTTCTTGGATCAAAATAAAAATTATGAAATGGCACTGGATGAGATTATAACGATGACATATAGTTGGTACAATATCGCATCCTCATTCACTAATACTAAAATAAGATATCGAAAAACCGTTGGTAGTGATACAAGTTTTAAAAATATTGAATTTCCTAATGGAATGTATTCATATACAGACATTGATACTTTTTTAAAAAATACAACTGGTAAAGATGGTGATAATTATCCATTTTCAGTTACGTTTGATTTATCATTATTTAGAACAATAATAACCATAAAGCCAAATTATGAATTAGATCTATCTGTATCAGACTTTAATTTGATTCTGGGTTTTGAAAAGAAAATTTTAACTTCAGGGAGTAATATAAGTGACAAAATACCTGATTTAACAAGGAGCGTTGATATGATATGTATTCATTGCGATTTGACTAACAGATCCTTGACAGATGAATCCAGAGATGTATTATTTTGTTTTAGTATCATAGCACAAGGCATTCGTAGATCATTCCCTTTCACTCTTCAACCAAGACGACTGAAATTTTCACCAATTAATAAAAATAGTATTGATTCAATCAGACTATATATAACCGATTCGTATAATCGTCCCATTGATTTAAATGAAATCGATACGGCGTTTCATATCGTTATCAAAGAGGTGAATTAATCTAAACTAATAATATAAAATGAATCGAGTATACGAATGGTCAAAATTTTATAACCCTAAAAAAGGTTTATATCAATATCGCCATAAAGGATCAGGTTTAATAACTAATGATTTATCAAATATCGGACAATATTCTAAAAAAATGATAAAAGATATCAATAAATCACCAATAATCAAAGCACAAAAGAAAAGTTTAAAAACCGTGTTAAATAGAAGTGAAAAAGCTGGGGATCTTATTTTGAAACGATTAGCACAATTGAAGTAAATTATATAATCTAATAATATAAATGAGTTTCAGAAGCATAGAAAATGTTGAAAAAGTTGATTATCTCAGATTCAATCTGCAAACACCAATTATTCGACCTGCAAATGGGCTATATCAGGAAAAAACAGGGTATATATTCAATATGACTGATAGGTCTAGTTGGTTTGATTGGTATAATGGGTATTTTATCGTGAAATATAAACTTGAGAAAAAGGCTGATGGATCGAACATTGCGGTCAATGCTCTAGAAACACCTGTGCTAACGTCAACGATAAATGATAGTTCCAGTATTATAAATCACATTATGATAACTTCAGGAGGTAAAAAACCTTACGATGGTAATGACCTGCATAAAATCTGTTTCATAAAAGGATTGCTTGAATTTTCTGATGACTATAGTCGTACAGTAGCTACCAATTTTAATTGGTATCTTGACGATAGAGCTGCATTAGTTGGCAATTTGACAACAGCCCCAAAAGTAGGAGCAATTAAAAGAGGTGAATTGTGCGCACAATCAAAAGACGTATATGCGTGTATTCCGTTGAATAGGTTTTCCATTTTTCAAGAACTACGAGATAAAATGATACCACCTATGCAAATCGAACTAAACATAACACTAAATGATGATAGAGAATTTATTTACAGAGTTGGGGGTGCTGAAACACGATATGTGGTTCTAGATTTTCAGTTATGGTTACCACGTTTGAACTTTACATCAGCAGGACAAAAATTAGTGAATAGTAGTTTTTTAACAGCAACAAAATGGACATATTTAAGAGAATTTATTAAACATTCATCACCAACAACTGCTATTTCTGGGATATATCAAATTACACCAGCTATTAAAAATGCAAAACATGTTTTTGTATATCTGCAAAGAAACAAGTCAAATAATGAATTAGAAAATCCCTTTATTTTTGATACTTTTAAAATAAATGCGGGTGATAATGCATGTACACTATCTACCTGTCGATTGCAACTTGGGAATTCATATTTTACTCCAGAACTAGAGTATGATTGTGATTTTAAACCAAGATTATATAATGACATTCAAGAATATGCATTCAGAACCAACGACTACAATACAGGAACTCAGTTAAATTTACAAAATTATTCTGAATTATTTCCTGTTATCTATTTCGATTTAAGAAATCATAAGGAATCGGTTACTGATGATCCAAAACAGTTATTGTTTCATTACAGATTGAATGTACAAGCTACTGACGATTATATGATATACGCTGTAGTTCTTTATGAAGAAAAAATTGTAATTGACAAAATTGGGAATGAACTTATTTTTATGTAATATTTAATCTAACACTATTATATATAGAGCAAGACTATGAGCACAAAATATATTTCAACATATATTCCTTTAACAGAAGGCCAAATGAAAAAGCTAGCCAGAGCAATCAAAAATTCAAGTGAAGTGAGTTTATTGATTGATAAGCATCAGATCAAAAAGAAGGGTAATACTGAGTTATACCTTACAAAAAGACAAATAACACGGCATAATAAAGTAAAAAGTGAGGGTAAAGGCATTACATTGAGTTTATCTAAAACACAAATAAGTAAAATGCGAAAGGTGATTGGAAAAGGAATTCAAGTCACTCCCCCTCAAGGAGGGACAGGAATGCAAATAGAATACCCTTATTATTCACCACAAATCATTTGGAAACAAAGATCAAAAAACGGTGGCAAAATTAAACTACCAAATAAGAAAGATGCATTATCTTACAGACCGCCACCATTCATCGGTTCTTGGGGTGAATATGATAAATTTCTTAGAACAGGTGGATTGGTGCTTCCAAAAAAAAGATCTTGAAACCAAAAAAAAAGTAAAAAAACCTACATTTATCAAAAAAGCTCTAAGTAACAATGATCTAATGAGATGGTGTAAGTATTTAAATATTAATATCACAGGGATATACAGCAGAGATGAACACATGCCTAAAAAACATAGCCCATGTATCATTAATTTAGACAGCTATGAAGGTGTTGGTAGCCACTGGGTTGCCTGTATTCCTAGTGTTAAAAAAGACATATTGTGGTACTTTGATAGCTTCGGAATGCCATACCCAAATGAATTTAAAATGAGAGCTGAGAAAGATGGGATAAAACAAGTTTTGTATAATAACACACAATATCAGAATATCAAATCAGTACTTTGTGGGTATTATTGTATTTATTTCTTGCATCAAGCATTGGTTTATGATAGAGAGTATCATGATATATTAATGCAATTATCAATGACTGACACAATGTACAATGAACGTTTTATAAGCAATTATTTCAAAAATATGTAATCATATTATATATGAAATCGTATTGTGTGAAACAAAGAAAAATAACAAATTGTGTACCTAATTCTGAACAATATGTAAGATCAAAGAACGGAAGACTTATGATGCGTTGCGTTTGCTTAGAATGCAAAATCATTAAAACCAAATTTGTCAGTGAGAAAAAGGGGCAAGGAGTTGGTGAAACGATTAACAAAAAGGTCGGCGAAAAGATACCAGGGTTCAAACAATCACAAGACGTTGCAAGCTTCATAATGGGTATTACCGGTGGTGATAAGGATTTATTTAAAAAATTCTGGCGAGGTGATTTTGCGAAAGGCATGGTAAACCCTCGTAGCGGTATTCAAACAAAGAGTTTTTGGAAGCCAGCAGGTTCGTATGCTCACGAAAATACCGATCCAAAATGCAATTACAGTGAATATAAAAACGGTAAATGGATTAATCATTATTGCGAGTAGTATAGTGATTGGGGGTACGAGACCAAAAAAATATTTTTTTGGTCTCTTACACCCCAATCACTATACTACTCCAGTGCTGGATACAAAAATGGAAATCAAATCTCAGATCCGAAAACTGATCAAATCTCAGATCCGAAAACTGAACAAATATCAGAACAAAAAAATGCATTCAAATATTGGGTCATTGCTGAATCTAATTCTGAGAACTAAATCTTAGAATCAAATATTGGATCCAAAACTGAAATTCAAACCCTAGAAAAACAAGCCTGTAAAACCAAGCCTGAAAAACCAACCCTAACTCAACCCTTGATTCAAAGTAAAAAAAACTTCTTATACTCTTTTTATAATTTTGAAATCAAGGTGCGTTTAAACAAGCCTGAAATTGTAAAATGAAAACAAATATTGGAATTGTATATGAAAACAAATATTGGAATTATAAATGAAAACAAATAGTAAATGATAAAAATTATTGTTTGATATTATAATGCCCGTATGCATAACTGGTTTTACCATCGTCAAGTATATATCTTTTGTCATCAAAACAGCTGAGTGATACTTTATTGATTTCATAGCTGTCGAGTTGATGATTTTGACTCCTAATGGTTTTCATTTTATGATGCATTTGCTTGTTATTGAATAGTGTTTCTTTATAGTTCTGATGTGTGATGTTTTGCTTTATGACATTCTTCTTTATTCCTTTGGCGGTCTTTCCTACTTTCTTATCGTCTTTTATATAGCTATACATTTTAGAACGCAAACCGACGAATTCATTGATAGGCACTCCTAAAGCTTCATCTTTAAACTTACCAATTACCTTTTTATAAGTATTATCATAAAACGGTGAGCTTGCAGGATAGTCACTGTTATCGAACTTATCCCTATCATTCCAAAAATCTTGATATACATCTTCAGCTTCAATCTCATAGGTAAGGCTGTCTGTGTCAGTAAAAAGCAACTTTGCTTTATTTTCATATTTCTTTTTGATATAATTATAATGGAAATCATACATCAATGTTTTGCTTAGATCTAAGATACACATACCCATATATGCCGGCCTGTTTAAAGTAAGTGTTTCTTTGATCTTATGCACTGCTACGAGGTCTTCATTGAATATTTTGTTACTGACATAAGTCGGTTTACTTGTTAGCTTTAATAGCTTATTTGTATTAGTTACCAATCTGACATCAACTCGCTTTCTCAAATTTTCCATGGTTTTACCGAATATACTGTTATTCATTAGTTTGAAGAAGTCTTTTTCAAAAGCATTTTTAGCATTGGTGCGTTTTAGAGTATTGAAATCGATATATTCCTTCAACCAAGGTGATTGATTAAACTCGAGAACTCGATGGACTTTTGTGAGCTTTAATCCAAGATCTAAATACAACTGAAGGTTCCTATAATGTAGTACATACTTTTCTTTATTGTTTAATGTTGGTATCAGCTTATGAACAAGACCTGTTGAAATTTTGTATTTGTCAGCGATGTCTTTACAATAATCAGACAACATATTTTTTGTTGCTTTTACCTTTTCTGCTCCCAATGGGTAGTCGTTATGAATGTCATGCAATTCTTTTGGATACTCTAAATCTGCTTCTATTATTAATCCCTTTTTACTATTATCATTATACTGAGCTAAGTTGATCTTATCAATCTCTTTCTGTTTTAACCATTTGAATCCACCTGTTGGTAAATATTGACTCATTGCCCAGCCATACAAGTTGTTCGCATCGAGGTACATGATATACTTAGAGGGAGCTTTTTTATCATAATCCTTCATATATTTATTGTTTGCTTTACTATATCGATTTGCTATATAACTAATACCTCCTCTCATTCCTTTTTCTATGAATTGGTACATATTTACATCAGTCATTAGCTCTAATTTTATATCAGTCATTTTAAGCATAGCATCCCACGATAAACTCGGACTTGTAAAGTAATGACATGGATCAAGTTTATAAAATTCTAAGCATGTTTTTCTAAAGCTTTCAAACACATCAGCAAGCAATAGGACATCTGATTTTAGATATAAATCATGGTACTCACCCATATTATTAATCTTAAACATTTTCCACACATTTTTAACATGTTGATAGTCTTCATCACTGATATGCTCATTATTCAATATGCTGTAGAAGTCTTCTTTTTTGGGTAGTTTTTCATTAAATTTATCAAAGCTATCCATATAATCATAACAATATACACCTTTTCTTGACATGAGATTTAGCTTTTCACCTTTGAATATTTCAGAAGTATATTTTAGTGATTCTTTTGGTAGATTACTTACTAATTTATCAAGACTAGAACTCATAAACTGAAAACTATCTAAAAAGGTTAAATGATTACCAAGCATGAAGGCCATATACTTTTCCATATTATTGGGTATAGCATTGATTTTCATCTCTTTGATCTCTCCTTTTTTGTTTTTGTATGTATGTTTCTTAACAATAGCTCCAATCTCTTGCATAATAAAATGGCTGTCATAACCCCGAAGATTGTGAAAGATGACTGGTATCTTTATCTTATCAGGCTCTATTCTCAATTTAAGATTACATTCTTGATGAGCTGATCCGCGAAATTTACCTGTGATATGGCAATGATCTCTCACTCGTATATCATCATCATTATACACTTTATCACAGATATAACATACTTTTGCTTGTTGAAATTCTTCTTCTTCATCTTTAGTCATCTTTAATGGTTTTTTGAAGAATTTTCGCATAGTCTTTTTGCAATATTTAACTTCATCTAACATGGCTTCCATGAATTTATAAACAGCTTTTTCTCCTCTGTATATTTGAACAGTTTTTGAATATTTATCATCAAGGCAACAAACAACTTTATAACCATATCCACAGTCTGTATGCTTTTGGTATGCCTCTGTATATGATTTATCATCATTACGTTTGCATCCAGATACCTTGTATAATAAACTTTCAAAATCAGCATATATAACGAATGGAACTTTTTGCTGTTTATGGTAGTTGTTGAATTTTAGTATATTATTGTCTTTTGTTGGCATTTTAATAGCTTGAGTTCCGTTTACTTGTATACAGTTTTCCTTATGATCGTTCAATACTCTTTCAGAACTGAAGCACTGCAGACAATGCATACAGAAGTGTTTCCTTTCTTTATGTTTTGTTTGATTGTACATGAATTTGTTAAAATCTTTAATCAACACATAATGATTGTTTTCATTTTCAGTTATCAATAATAAATTCATCTCTTTATCATATTTTTCTTTTGAAATAAAGATGGGAAATGGCTGTTTGTCTTCATAACCGAATACATTGATATTGATTTCATTCTGTTTCTCGATTTTGTTAAACTGCTTTATATTCACGGGAAAATTAATTCCATCGTAATTTAACTTTTCAACATATGCCTTATCAGATTTTTTAATCCTTTGAGGGTATTTATCTTGCGGATTTAAGCATCTGATATGACACCAACAAAAGCACTCATTATCCTCATTTTTCATGTTAATCAATCCTTTTGAACTATTTCTAAGTTCTGGTGGTAGCTGAATATAGGAGGAGCCTTTTATTGGTTCATATTTTACTATATTAATATAATGACCATCAACTGATTCAATAGTCCATCCTGAACCTTGACTAACCCATTCAGCTACGAAATTTAATATCATTTGTTTAGATGCTTGTAGTGATTCTTCGATCTCTTGATTATTAATTATGGTCTGTGCTTTACTGTTGAAATAAGCGGTTTTATATATTACACTATCTTCAAACATTTTAGTGAATTTTACCTTAAGAGTTTCAGCAAATTTGAGTCCTTTCATGGCTGATAGTTCTTTTATGATATGATATTCAACAGCTTTCCTTGTGTTTTGTAGTTGTAATAACGGGTCTTTGTTGTGTTTTATACCAATTTCGAAAGACTTTGTGTAGCCTTTTAGAGCTCTGCTGACTTGTTCTATTTTAGTCCTTGGTAATGGAACTGGTTTTTTTGGTTTTATAGTCCTAGGCTTTGGTGTAGGCCTATAATCATCTCTAAATTTAAGTGGTGGTTGAATGATATTTTCCTCATAATCATCAATCATCTGTTTAACACTCTTACGAGGAGTTGGGATTGGTGGCCTAGGTTTGTAAACTTTAGGTTGGTTTGCTTTTAGTGATAATATCATTTTTATAAGATCGGTTTTCGATAGCTTAGCTAGATCTGATTCGTTCATATTATTAGATGAGATATTTTTATTTTCCATTTTTTATACTATATGAAATTATTATTTCTTTAAGTGTCTTATAGTAAAATTATTTTTTTTATTTTTATAAGATCGGTTTTCGATAGCTTAGCTAGATCTGATTTGTTCATATTATTAGATAAGATAATTTTATTTTCCATTGTGTATTGTTATTTTCAATTATTTCAAATCTATCATCATCTTCTATTGCTTTGAAAACAGCATTTTTGAAATGTTTTTTTGACTTCAAATGTGTCCATTTAGCTGCTAATGAACTATCGTAATTACATATATCGCATTTCCATCGTTTATTTAACATATACTTAGTCTTTGAATTTTTGATAGCGTTTATTCTATCAGCGTCGTTATCATACTTTAAATTTCTTCCCATTTTCTCTTATTATACTATAAATGATATTTCTTTATATCTTTTACTATAAATATATTGTGCGTTTAAAAATAACTAGTAATAAAATATTATTGGTTGTCATCAACAACAATAACAGTATCATATCAATACTGTGTAACCAGCCTTATAGCCTTCTTCAATATATGTTACATAACTTGTCTTTATATATGTGACTGTTATAGTGCGTTTAGATATAAACAGATAATTATTTTCTTTAATATATATATAGAATGACTGATATAACATTAAATATCAAACACCTTTTAGAATCTGATCAAAGCTCGAATGATATAGCCTTCATTAATAAAATGTATTGTATTCAGAGCATCCTTAAAACAAATATTTGTATTATTAAAATGCTATCTTCAGACCTTAACAGCAGATCTGAAATATCAAATGAACACAAAAATCATGTACGTTTAGAGTGTATACCTGAAGACCAGAAACGACGACGTGGAAGACCTCGTAAGGATCAACATTAAATACATAATTATTCAGTTTACGGTTTTAGCCATAAGTTATAAATGATTAATGACTAAACCATTGACCGAAAAAACCTGCTGACGCGTCAGCAGGTATTTTAATCTGGTGTGATTATGAGTAAGAATTTTTTTATTATAAACTTTTTGAGTAAAGTTTACTCAAAAAGTTTATATGCGTTGCGTATTCAATTACGAGTGTTTCCATAATTGCATTTTAGACGATATAACAATGCATGCAAACAGAGACAAACTCGATGATAGTCTTCATAACTTAATTCTATTGCCTTGAACCATCTTTATATAAATATATTTATATATGAGATGTTTTGTGATACACAGATACATAGCGATTTAAAAATAATGGGCGAGGGTTCTTGTATTTTTTGCAATGAGTTATTATATACAGGCGATAAAGTTGTTGATCATTGCTGTGATAAACCTGATATTTTGGAAGATGCATATATGAAAGTATGTCAAAATTGCGGGACTCAGAATTATAAATATATTAGCGAGTATTTTGATTTTTACGAGAACAGAGACAAAATATGGCATAAAAGCATATATAACAGAAAATACCATATCGAGAACGTATTAAACAATATTTGTATTAAAAATGGGGTGCAATTGACTGTAAATCATCGTCATAAAATTTATAAGGTTTTTCATGAAATCGATAGTATTCTTCCATCTATAAATAAAAGAAGAAAGAGGATGATCTCAAGTAAATATATTATACGAGAGCTGTTTAAAATGCTCGGTATCCCATACAATTTTATACAGATTTCTGAATCAAAAAAAACACTAGCGTTTAATGATCGGTATTGGGGTGAGATTTTATTGTTGAAATTTGATGAAATTATTAAAATTATTCTGAAGTGAATTTTTTATCATATTTTACCATATACTTATCTATAATCGGGCTGTTATCACTTATGTAGTCATCGGTGTTTTTCATTGTTATTAGGATATTGGATAGGTCGAATTCACCCGTTCGCAAAATAAATTTTAGTGTGTTAAGTATATGCATATAGGATTGGGTTGCATATATACAATTTTGAATTTTCAAATCGAGATTTTGATGTTGAAGCCAACCTTGTATCAATAAAGCTCCCGTGCTGATTGCAACAAGGCTGATACCACCAGTTGAAACAGACGATACTATGCCCCCCGAAGCAAATAAAATAGCCAGCGAATTGCCTATTAATTTAAACCTTTTAAAGGTTTTTGTAGCTTGTTTATAACACCAACACTTCTTATGGTATACTTTGTAGTATTCTTTCAATTCTTGAATTTGCGCTTGATTTAACTTGTCACTAATATGATTCCATTCGAATATATTTTTGCGTTGTTTCGGCATATATATTATATGCTTAGACTATGTTTTATTTCTATTTTTAAATCTGTTGTATAATTTTCTGATATTTTTAATCAACCGTTGAATAGTTTTCAGCATCTCATGTATTAAATCTGCAGTTTTCATATAATAGTGAGTTAGATAATTTATTCGAAGAATACAGCCTTTGTTTTATCTAAAAATTGGATTTTATGATACTCTCTACCATTTATCGGATATGAAGTTTTACTAAAAGCGATTCTTTGTACATAGTAATCTGAACTGATTTTAATGCTAGATGTATTGATATTAAACCCAGAAAATGTTTGATCAATACTCATAACATTATCGCAAACAGCGATTCTAAATTGATCCTGTATCTTTGTATACCAGAGATTCATATATTTACCTATATAACCATCTCTAATTTGCTCTGTATATGAATCTAGATCATAATCGAGGAATAGCTTATTATGCTCCACTTTAACCCACGGAAAACTAAAGCTATCACCATCGATAAATTCAATTTTAATCCTTTTATTATCACTGGGCTTATAGTCATATTTAAATGCCATATATATAGTCCAGTCATTGGATTCAGTGATATTTTCATTTAAATTAATTTCAAAATCATTCATAAACCCCATATTTGGATTAAAATCTTCTAACATTTTGGTGGTATTAAATACGAGATTACCAATTAATCCAGAAACAACAGCTCCGTTGCTATCTGACATTATGAATTTAGAGGCATCCGTTAGATCGAAATAGTACTCAAATATTTCACTATAAAAACTCTTGGACTGTAATAATTTAATCTGATTTTCAAGAGTTGTTTTGAGAATATTGATTTGACTTACCAACTGTTTATAATTAACAGCTTGATCATCGGTAGTACCTTCTGCAATACCATGAATGGCTTGTGTTTTCATATCAATTGATGCATTGAAAGCTATTCTATCATTTTCAACATAATATAGCCGATCGTATATACTGGGTTCAACATTACTTTCATAATTCTTAATCCCATATATTATAATATAAGTTTGCAGTTTTGGTACATACGAGTGTCCTGACTTCATTTTTAAAACGATATCGACATAGAGATAGTTGTTGTTATGTTGTTGATACTTATGAACTTGAGCTATTGTTCGACTATAACCGTTATAAACTCGTGTAGTTACTTTATTAACAGTATCAATCAATGACACAACACTGATATCAACACTATTCTCATCTATTTCAACTGGAAAATAGAGTTCAAATGCCATTGTATAATAATTAATTGGTATAGGGTACATGTTGATACCTAATCTGCTTGAGTAGTAATTTTTCGAACTATCGAGAAGTAATTTTGTATCTATTACCTTTTTATTGATTTGATGAACAGGATTTGGATGATGAATTAAATCTCCAAGCTCGATATCATTCTCTTCACTAAGTTGATTATCACTGTCAATCATTATATTATTGAAAACGTTTCCTTTATCAATTGATGTAATATGTGAACTATCAACATAACTATCAACATACATTTTATTTGAAGCATCTGTACCCTTTTTTGGCTGTTTTAAATTAGTAATAGTATGTCCATTCATATCCAAATTCGCTAACATTTTATTTTCACCAAGTACTGAAAGAGCAATCATATCAACATATGCTTTATTCGATGCTTGAAGATGGGTAGATGGTGTACTAACATTGTTTATGTAATGATTATTCATATCAAGTGGTGCAAACATTTTATTGACCCCATTTCTTAGCAAAACTGATGTTTTATCAGCTTTAAGCGCGTCTCTGGAGTCAATATACCTTTTATTCATAACGTTAGATATATTACTATAGCCTTGATCGAAATTCGGTACATTTATTATGCTGTTAAACGTTTGTTCATTATTGGTACTAAGATCGGCTTTATCAGCGAGTTTGTTGTTGAGTTCTGCTTTGACTTTATTGTCTTCTAATTTTACGTATTCAACATTCGGTATTGATAAGTCGTTATACAACCCATCATAGTAAGCTTCAGTGTTCTGAAGTGAAAGTCCAACACAATCAAAATGGGTTTCATCACTGTTTTTTTTCTTTAAAAATTGGTTGACATATCTCTTGTTAACAGCACTACTCAAGTCTTTTGCATATGTATCGAGATCAGCATCAAATGCTACGTCATTTGGTGTCTTTAACCCAAATATTTTCTTTTTGTCCATATTATAATCACCTGAATCTGTTAGTTTGAAACCAACACCGTCTTTACCATCTTTTCCATTTCTTCCAACAACTGTTTCTTTATTTTGCAATAAACCGTTAGAATAACTCATTATAGATATTATTTAGATTATAATGGTTCGTTGAAATTTTTTGTTATGAATTTACGTGGTTTATCAATATATAAAAAGCTAAATGGGTCTGCAGTTGCTTTGAGATAGTCGTTTTTACTGATTCCAAGTTCTCTGCAAATCATTCCTTGTTCATTATTAGATGGGAATTCGAAAATACAGTGATGAGTACAATTTAATCTGATTGTTTTATCGGTATTATAATAGCTTTGAGATAAATAAATGCAACTGCAATTTTTATTTCTTGAATTTGTAAAATAGTTGCGTATTTCGCTATCATTTTTTGATCCCGTATTGAGATAATCGTCAAAGATGACTAGTTTTTGTCCTTCATCTGATATTTTATCAAGCGGTATTATTTTATCATTACTTGCTTCAATAACAGAATAACCAGCCTCTTGATTAAGGGGTTCAAAGGTATTGAAAAGATGTTGATATTTTGATTGTTGAAGATTTTTCCCATACAAATATATTTTATCATAAAACAATAGCCGATATATCATATCAAGTAAAAGGTTTGATTTACCTCCACCTGATGGTGAGGAAATCAGCATCCGGAAACATTGATTTGGCATGAAATCGTATAGTTGTCTAAAGTTTGAGGCCATATCGTCTTCAGTGTCATAATTCGGTATTCTCATTATATTATATGGGTATATTATTTTCAGTTCAACAAGGTGTTCAACACGGTGTACATCAAGGTGTTAAACGCTATGTTAAATGTTGATTTTTATATTCAATTTTCATTTTTTATGTAACGTAATAATATAAAATAAAATGAGTTTACTTAGATGGAAAGAGCTTGCAAAGAGTAAATCTGATTTGGGCGATAAAATCAATTATGTTAAAAATGCAATCACACAAAATAATATTGGTCAGCAGACAAGCCAAGAGTCATTTTCGAAGGTATTCAAACCAGTGACAAGTAAATTAGATGATGTAATTAAAAGTAATTTGCAGATAGCAAAAGTACCCAAAAATCGTGTCAAAAAGGGGATGAGAGGTGAAATGGAAGCTCCAGATTACTATCCTGAAGTTGATCCTTTTGAGGATATGGACGTAGATAATTTATTTGATGAGCCTGTAATGCCACAAAATGAAAAACAGATTGTACCGAAACCACCAACATATGAAGAATCTTTAAAAGATCTTTTAGAAGGAAATAAGGAGATTTATGTTGATCCCCAATATTATCCTGAATATGTAGATGAATTACCTCCTGAATATGATGAGGATGAAATTGATTATGCTTTAGATGCTGATGATGAAGTAAGTGAAATACTAGATGACGTTGGTATCGACGATTATGATGTAGTGCAAATGAAATTAGATCAGCCTGAAATGACACCAAAGAAAACCAAGAACTATCTTAATAAGATTTTAGAGAAAGCCAAATATAAACGGAGACAATTGAAAGGTTTCAAGGCGAATGTTACTAAAGAATATAATAGGGGAACTATATCTGAAGCGGAAAGACAGATTAAAAATAAGAGAATAAACAATGCAAGAGTTGCATTAAATGACTACATAAAACATTACGAAAGTAAAGCCAAAACGATAAAAGGTTCTGGTATTCGAAAAAAACAGAAAGGTGGAAATGTTATATTTTTTAACGATGTAAAACAGCTTCTCAAAAAATTGGAATTGATCATCGGTTCAATAAACGCAGGAAACACATCAGTTAAAATGCGAAATATGGGAGTCGCTATATTAGACACACTTTTAAAAAGGTCTACTATAAATAAACAACAATATAAACAGATATATAATCTGTACTTTAAAGTCTAATTTATGTAACTGTATTATATATATGGATCGTGAGTTAGTATTATCATCATATAGTGTTAAAAATCAAGGTAATAACACTCCTCAAAATTTTACAACTAAATTCAACAGGCCTATAACATTGGATAGCAATTACCAATATATGATAGGCCTCAATCGTATTATTAACATGTCATTTACATGGTTTAATGTAAATCCCTCATATGGTAATCAGCTGATTAAATATAGTTCTGATAATGGGAATAAATTTGAAGACATAACTTTCCCTGAAGGTGTTTGGAATTATTCTGAATTTGATGAATATATTAAAGAGATTACCAAGACGGGAGATGATGATAACCCTATATATCCCATCTCTATTGATTTTGATTCAACAACATTCCGAGTCACAATCACTTTATCTCAAAATTATCAACTTGATTTGACGCATAGCAATTTCAACGACCTTATAGGGTTTGATAAAAAGGTATTAAAGGATGCGGTTAATATTGGTCCAAGAGTCCCAAATCTAAGCCAAGATACCGATATATTAAATGTACATTGCGATCTAGTCAATACTTCTTTAGTCGATGGCGAAGAGTCGGATATCATTTATACTTTTTCGACCAGCGTACTACAGCCGAGTTATTCGTTTACAATCGAGCCTCGTAGGGTCACATTTAATCCGGTTAATAAGCAACAGATAAGTAGCATTCGAATATACATCACAGATGGGAAGAGACGGTTAATTAACCTGAATGGAGCGGATACGTCTTTTTCATTAATTTTGAAAAGGATAGAATAATATAACATAATAGTATATAATGAAACCATATGAATTCAAGAGGTTTTACCATCCAAAATTTGGTAAATTTGTATATAAGCACAAAGGGTCAGGGATTATTGTTGATAACATTTTCAAACCGATGAAGAGTGTTATGTCGTCTGTTGTTAAAAAAATTGTCAAGCCCTTAGGTAAGAAGGCGATAAAATCAGGTATTTCTCATGCAGGTGATAAACTGGGTAAAAGGGCATCAGAAAAAGCCGGAGACCTTATAATGGAAAGGCTAAGGAATATGAGGAAGGGAAATGCTGGGCAAAAGTCACTATCCCCAATCTTACAGAAAGTAAATGCCTCACCTGTCAGACACCAACAGAAAAATGAAAGTACTGATATGATCATTAATAGATTAATATCAGGATCAGGTGTAAAAAGAAGGCGTTGAGTAAAATGAATAAAATGATTAAAAAAATTGGTACATAATTGCAAAATTATGTAACATAATAATATATGTCTTTTAGAACAAGCGAATACTTACAGAGATATGAGTTGGTTCGATTTCAACTCGATGATGTAATTCGAGTCCCAGCTAACGGTCAGCACCAACTTAAAAACGGCTATAAGTTCACGATTAACGATAGAAGTTCATTCTACGATTGGTATAATGCGTATTTCGAGGTGCAATTTCAGGTGCAAATGTTAGCTGATGGAGCAACAACGGGGGCAAATCGTATCACAGTTATTAATGGAGCACATTCATTGATTGCCCACATGATGATTAAATCAGCAGGAAAAATCGTTTATGATACCGATAATCTCCATAAAGTTACTTTCGTTAAGAACCTCCTCGAATATAGTGACGATTTTAGTCGCTCAGTAGCAAAAAATAGTCTTTGGTATCTAGATACCGACCATAGAATAGCAAATGCTAATCAGAATGCAGGGTTTGAGGCTAGGCGACTTTTGACGACAGGTCTCAATGATGTCAATGTTGTTATACCTCTAAATCGTTACAGTTTCTTTGAAGAGCTGGAAAGTCGAATGTTACTCCCAATGCAACTCCAGTTCAATATACAGTTACAGAATGACGCCGAATTACTTCAAAAGGCCGATGATGTAGCTGATGGACGAGTGGTCCTTAATAGATTCCTTCTATGGGTCCCAAAATTGACTCCAAAGGACAGCCTATATGATAAGTTTGTTAGTTCCTTCTTGGTAAAGAACACTTGGACGTATATGCGCGAAATGTATGAGGTTTCCGCACCAACGAATAGCAGTGGATTCTTCCAGATATCATCCAGTATTGATAATGTTAAGGCTATCTTTGTATATCTACAACGAGCTAAATCAAACAATGCAGATGAAAATCCCTATGAATTTGATACCTACAATATCAATCTTGACCGTGGGAATGGTAGTTATTTGACAACATGCCGATTGGAATACGGCAACGGAGTGTTTTATCCTGAGACCGAATATGATAGTGAGTCCAAAGTTAGGATCTTCAATGATTTGATGTCTTATGGTATGAGAAAGAATGATTACAACAGCGGTACACAACTCAACTTGGCAAATTACAACTCTCTCTATCCTATTATCTTTTTTGATTTATCATATCAAGCAGAGCGAGTAACTAGAGACCCAAAGCAGTTGATATTCAGATATAAACTAAACGCTAATAGTGCGGGAGATAGTCCTTTCAACGTCCATGCCATCGTTCTTTATGATGAGACAATCGTCATTGACAAGGTGGGGAATGAGCTGGTTATTGTATAAATCAATTAATTGAATATTATGTATAAACCATTCTATTTTGTATACGTTTTATAAACAAGAAATTATATAACATATAATATATATACAAGTAATGACAACTTATCACTCTTATAAAGTGAATCTGTCAGAAGGACAGCGAAGGAAGCTTTTGACTGCTTATAGAAATAAAAGTGAGATCACTATTCGCTTAAACAATTCAGATATGACTGGCAATGACAGTTTAATGCTAACTCAACGACAAATCAATAAATTGAATAAGGCTAAGAAGTTAGGTGTTGGATCTGATTTAAACATCTCGAAGACACAAATTCGAAAGGTCATTAGGATCGGTCATGGGGCACCGCGAATTGGTTTTCCAATGATTGGAATTAGTGCTCCGAAAATGAAAACAAGATCAAGAAGGTCAACAACTAACAAATCAACAACTGATAACACTTCAAAGAAGGATGGTGGAAATATTAGACTACCAAGTAAGAAAGATGTATTAACTTACACACCGCCACCATTCATTGGTTCTTGGGATGAATATGATAAATTTCTTAGAACAGGTAGATTGGTGCTTCCAAAAAAAAAGATCTTAAAACCGAAAAGAAAGTAAGAAAGCCAACATTCCATAAGAATATACCAATGAGTAATTTTGATTTAATAAACTGGTGTTTATATTTGAATATACCAATAAAAAACGTACTAATGAGAGACGAGACTGAACTACATAACCATAAACAAGCATTATTTATATACAATCTTCAACCCTCATATATGAGGGGAAGCCATTGGGTTGCTACTTATGTAAAAGATAAGGTAATCAATTATTTTGATAGTTTTGGCATGCCTCCATTTCAAGAAATAGTCAATCACGCAAAAAAGAATAATTTAACATTGCTACATCAAAACAATCAGATCCAGAGCATAAATACAACCACATGCGGATACTTCTGTTTATACTTTCTCAACGAAATGAATAAGGGGAATTCGTATTATAATTTATTGAAAGTGTTTGACATATATTACACAATAAAGAATGAGAAATTCATTCAACATTATTTCAGAAATATATAACTCATATATATACAATGACTAAATCGTATTGTGTACGTGAAAAAATACAAACTAATTCAGTTCCTGGTTCTGAAAAATATGTGAGAACAAAAAACAATCGTTTAATGCTCAAATCGAAATGCGTTTCTTGTGGTATTACTAAAACTCGTTTTGTGAGTGAGAAAAAGGGGCAAGGAGTTGGTGAAACGATTAACAAAAAGGTCGGGGAAAAAATTCCTGGTTTTCAACAGAGCCAAGACATTGCTAGCTTCATTATGCGTATAACTGGTGGTGATAAGGATTTATTTAAAAAGTATTGGTCGGGAGATATCGCAAAAGGTGCCTTCAACACGAAAAACGGATTATTCTCAAAGAAATTCTGGACATCTCCAAGTGAGCATCAAGATCCGTCATGCTCTGGAACCGTTTGGGATAAAAAAGCAGGAAAATGGAGGAATAAATACTGTGATTAATATCTAATCAATATATATATAATGGTTAAATCATATTGTGTAAAACAGAAGAAACAGACTGAGTGTATACCAGAGTCTGAACAATTTGTAATGGCTAAAAATGGACGTTTAATGCTTAAATGTAAATGTGTTGAATGTGGAATCACTAAAACTAAATTTGTCAAAAGTCAAAGTGGTGGAGCTCTTGCTCGTTATAAAGGACCATCTACAACTGATAAAATAGCATACATGGCTTCAAATTTTGTTACCCCAGCACCAAGTTTTGGTGCTATGGCTAGACTTTTAGCTGGGCAAGCTTTCAAAGGAGTGAAAGACAATGTTGATTACTACAGAAAGGGAAAAGGTATCGATATCCATAAAGCTATTCTGAAAGTAGCACCCAAAAAGGGTTTTGTTATTCCAGGGCATAAATATACCGGACCTGGAAATCCTCTTGAAAAACAGGTAAAATGGGATCCAAAAACAGGTAAAATACTAAAAATATATGAGCAACCAACTGGCAAAACAGACGCTGTTAGCATGCAGCATGATGTAGATTATTCTGTATGTGCTGACAAACCATCAAAAGATCAGGTAAAATGCAAAAACGAAGCTGATAAAAAGATGGTAAAAGCCCTTGATGCTATCCCATGGAAGGACAGACAATGGGGTCATGCTATTGCTCGTAATACCATTGCAACCAAGGCTAAAATAGGTATGGGTGTTAAAAAGCCAAAAAACGGAAAACGGCGTTGAGTAAAAATGATTGGTCTCAACAATTAGCCGATGAGTTACATAAACCAATCAGACGAAAATTTAAAACTAGAAGAGTAATATCAAATGGAATTGACGACATATGGTCTGCTGATTTAGTTTTTATGGATAAACTTTCAAAATGGAATAAAGGTTATAAATATCTATTGACTATAATTGACGTATTCAGTAAATTCGCTTGGGCTATACAATTGAAAGATAAGAAAGGTGCATCAATAACTAACGCTTTCAACAATATTGTCATTAATGACAAGCGTAAACCTGAATATCTCTGGGTCGATAAGGGATCTGAATTTTATAACAAAACATTCAAGGAATGGCTAAAGCAAAATGATATTAAGATGTATTCCACTTTTAATGAAGGTAAAGCTGTTGTTATTGAGAGATTTAATAGGACTTTAAAAAACAAAATGTACAAACAGTTTACTATTCAAGGTAATACACAGTATCTTGAAATACTTCCAAAAATAGTAAAAGAATATAATAATACAAAACATAGCTCTATCAAAATGACACCCACAGAAGCTTCAAAGAAAAAGAATGAAGGAACTGTTTACTTTAACCTATACGGTGATATGGAGCCATTATCAGCTAAACCAAAATTTAAGGTTGGTGACAAGGTCCGAATATCTAAGTATAAACGAATTGTTTTCGATAAGGGTTATACACCGAATTGGAGTGAAGAAATGTTCGTAATTACTAAGATCCAACATACTAATCCCATTACATACAAATTGAAAGATCTCAATAATGAAGACATACAAGGAAGCTTTTATGAACCTGAACTGTTAAAAGCAAAACAGGATGTATTCAGAATTGATAAAGTCATTCGGAGGGATTATAAGAAGAAACAAGCTTTAGTGAAGTGGAAAGGATATAATGATGATTTTAATAGTTGGATACCAATGAAGGATCTACAATATATATAAAATTCGTGCTTATTGACTTTTAGACATCTTGAATCAATTCTGAGAATAAAAGTTTATTTTATGACAAACGTTTATATAAAAGTTTGTATAAAAGTTTATTGTAATATGATTGGTTAGTTAATATAAACAATAATGCAGATGTTTAACCTTGAACTATAAAATATTAATCACCATAATTTTAAAAAGAGTATAAAAGTTTTTTTAAAATATTGATAAAAATAATCAAAGATTATTTTTATCATTTAATCAAGATTTAGTTTGCAGTAATATCACATATTTTTTCGCCTAATGTATCCCATATCTCAGACCAGTATATTTGATTAAATTCTCGTGTTTTTTGTTGTTTACTATCTTCAATGTAATCACTTGGTATATCTAAATGTTGAAATATCATCTTTAACAAATAACGAATACTTATAAGCCTATGTCTTTCTTTTTCCATATTTCTATTTATTTTTATAAATCTTATTATAGTACTATGATTTACAAATAATAATTTAAATATTTCATTTATTTTTTCCCTTTGATTATCACTAATTAAAATTTTATTTTCAGTGCTTAATTTATCAATTATTTTATTGATATGGTAAAGCCTATTATTTATGTTTTTTATAAATTTTTTATTCATTTCACATTCTAATTCATTAAATTTTTCAACGCTAATACGATTTGTTGCCATCAGTTTCCATAAATAAGTATATTTAAATTTATATAACATAACTTTTCTATATAATAATAAAACATTATAATTTTATATAACTTTTAATAGTGCGTTTTAAATTAGTATGAATATTACTGATATAACTTTTAGTAAAAAACTTTCATGGCTCTTAAGGCATCATATTATTGATACAAAACTAGATATAGATGATCAGGGATATGTTAAAGTTAATAATATTTTAGCTTTAAATGAATTTAAGCAATATACTTTATCTCATATTTTTACAGTTGTTGCTAATAACTGTAAACAAAGATTTAAATTAAAAGAGGAAAATGAAATATTGTATATTCGAGCTAATCAAGGTCACAACAAGCATGTTGGTAAATTGATTAATGATACTAATGCTTTTCAATCTTTAGATCTTAAAAAACAACATTATGCCTATCATGGAACTACACAACAAGCTTGGCATCAAATTCAACTAACAGGACTAAAACCTATGAATCGTAAACATGTCCATTTAGCCAAAAACATGAATGCTAATAGTGGACTTAGACACAATTCAAAAGTTTTTCTTCAAGTGAATTTATTGAAAGCAACTAACATGGGAGTTCACTTCTATGAATCTTGTAATGAAATTATTCTTACTTCAGATGATATTCCTCCTGAATGCATAACTGTCATAAAAATATATAAAAATTTCTAAAGTATATATATATATAAATGGTTGAAGTCCGAAGATATTTTACTGAAAAGGACAAAATGGATGCAAAAAGAAGATTGAAAAGAGTATATGCTTCTAAAAAGGAATGGTTTTGTGTCATTTGTAATAATTATAACTATAAACTAGCCGGTAAATGGAGACATCTTTTAACACAAAAGCATATTAATAACAGCATCATTTACAACAAAAAATCAGATTAAACGCACTTTATAAATGATATAAAAAATAATGTATAATAAATATTATAATGACATCAAATTACATCAAAAAAAAATTTGTTGATATGATGAATATTATAGAAAAACATTGCATTAAGGACAATACACATTTCTTACAATTAAGTGAAAAGGAACAATCAGATAAATTAGCTAACATTTGTACTGATCTCGGTATTATATCAAATATGATCCTTCATAAAAACATGTTCAAAAATCTGATAAAAATACAAAAATATTATATTGAAAATGTAATATAAGACGTTCATTTTAAACGCACTAAGATGCAAGATTTTAAAAAGAGTATAAGAGATTTTGAAATAAATTTCAAAAAACATCATAAAACTCGGCTTCGCTTGGTTTTCCAGATTGATATTTCAGTTATGATATCAAGGCTTGTTTAAACGCACTGTATCCAAAATTTTGAAAAAGAGTATAAGAAGATTTTTTTATTTGAACCAAGGGTTGTTTTAGGGTTGGTTTTTCAGGCTTAGTTTTGAAGGGTTTGAATTTCAGTTTTGGTTCTGTGATTTGATTCTAAGATTTAGTTCTCAGAATTAGATTCAGCAATGACCCAATATTTGAATGCATTTTTTTGTTCTGATATTTGTTCAGTTTTCGGATCTGAGATTTGATCAGTTTTCGGATCTGAGATTTGATTTCCATTTTTGTATCCAGCACTGGAGTAGTATAGTGATTGGGGTGTAAGAGATCCAAAAAAATATTTTTTTGGTCTCGTACCCCCAATCACTATACTACTATTGCGATTAATATCTAATCAATATATATAATGTGTCAATCATACTGTGTTTCGTGTAAGAAAAAAACAAAATCAATCAATACTAAAAAAGTAAAAACGAATAATAACCGACTTATTGAAAGATCAATTTGCCATATATGCAGGAAGAATAAGAGTAAATTCGTTAAAGGGGGAGGCATTGATATTCAAAAACACCTATCAAAACTTGGAGAACTACACATGAGAACACCTACAGGCAAAAAGTACAATTATTGCGGACCAGGTACTCGATTAGAAGAAAGATTAGCTTCTAACGATCCTAAATATAGAGATCCAATAAACAATCTTGATAGCATATGTCAACAACATGATATTGATTACAGTAATTCAAAATCACTAGCTGATAAACATAAGGCAGATGATCTTATGCTTAAGAGAATATCAAAAATACCATTTAAAGACCGTCCGTGGGGAACAACAGGGGTACAAGCTTTAATCGCTAGTAAAAGAAAAATCGGATTGGGTCTAAAAAAAAGAAGCCAAAAAACGGAAAACGGCGTTGAGTAAAAATGATTGGTCTCAACAATTAGCCGATGAGTTACATAAACCAATCAGACGAAAATTTAAAACTAGAAGAGTAATATCAAATGGAATTGACGAGATATGGTCTGCTGATTTAGTTTTTATGGATAAACTTTCAAAATGGAATAAAGGTTATAAATATCTATTGACTATAATTGACGTATTCAGTAAATTCGCTTGGGCTATACAATTGAAAGATAAGAAAGGTGCATCAATAACTAACGCTTTCAACAATATTGTCATTAACGACAAGCGTAAACCTGAATATGTCTGGGTCGATAAGGGATCTGAATTTTATAACAAAACATTCAAGGAATGGCTAAAGCAAAATGATATTAACATGTATTCCACTTTTAATGAAGGTAAAGCTGTTGTTATTGAGAGATTTAATAGAACTTTGAAAAATAAAATGTACAAACAGTTTACTATTCAAGGTAATACACAGTATCTTGAAATGCTACCAAAAATAGTAAAAGAATATAATAATACAAAACATAGCTCTATCAAAATGACACCCATAGAAGCTTCAAAGAAAAAGAATGAAGGAACTGTTTACTTTAACCTATACGGTGATATGGAGCCATTATCAGCTAAACCAAAATTTAAGGTTGGTGACAAGGTCCGAATATCTAAGTATAAACGAATTGTTTTCGATAAGGGTTATACACCGAATTGGAGTGAAGAAATGTTCGTAATTACTAAGATCCAACATACTAATCCCATTACATACAAATTGAAAGATCTCAGAGATGAAGAAATACAAGGTAGCTTTTATGAACCTGAATTATTAAAAGCAAAACAGGATGTATTCAGAATTGATAAAGTGATCCGTAGAGACTACAAAAAGAAACAGGCTCTTATCAAATGGAAGGGATACAATAATGACTTTAACAGTTGGATTCCATTCAAGGATTTACAACAAATTTAAACGCACTATATAAAATCACATAAGAAAATAAAAATATATAAAGTATTTGTATAAATGGTTAGATTTCAAAGATATTTTTGTGAAAAAGATAGACAGGATGCTATTAGAAGAAGCAAGACTCGTTACATGCGGTATAAATCATGGGTATGTGATATATGTGATGGATATGACTACAGATTGGCAGGTAAATGGAGACATCTTTTGACACAAAAACATATCAACAATAGCATTATCCATAACATGGATACTGACAATAGATCATAGGTATTAGGATCAGCGCTGTTATCTTCCAATGATATAATTGTACCATGACGGTCTAGCGCGGGGTATAGTTGTATCCTAGGTTATGATCCTAGGTTTTGTTCCAAGGTATTTTTCGATTTCCATTTTTTTGATTTTCATTATGTCAACGAGGTTTGTTTTAAACGCACTAAGATGCAAGATTTTTAAAAAAGAGTATAAGAGATTCATGAAAAAACGCATAAAAATAAAAACATACACTATATATATAGATAAATGACCAACATGAAAATAAACATGGAAAATTTAAAGAAAATATGTTTCAAAGCAGATACATTCAAAAATATGTCTGATGACGCAATAAACACACTGAAGTATATCGTAACATTAAAAGAATTATCAAAACTCGGAGATTTGGTATATGAAAATCTAGACACTTTAGTATATTTAGAAAAAAAACTAAAACAAGATGGACATTGCAAGCCATTAACAAAATTATTAAATGAAGAAAATGAAACAAGTAAATACCTATGTAACATTTACAATGATTTAAACAGTGTATTATCCAACCTTGAAAAAGAAAAAATGAATTCAAAAATAACAAAAATCATAATCGTTTTAGAAGATAATTCACAACAGATATTCAGTACAAGAGATTTACCATGATAATAACAACAGCATAAAAACTCGGCTTGTTTAAAAGCACTGTATCCAAAATTTTGAAAAAGAGTATAAGAAGTTTTTTTTTATTTTGAACCTAGGGTTGAGTTAGGGTTGGTTTTTCAGGCTTGGTTTTCAGTTTTGATTCCATTTTGGTTTTCAGTTTGGCTTCGAGGTTTGGTTTCATTTTTGATTCTATTTTTGATTTCATTTTTGATTCCAGTGCTGTGCAGTAGTATAGGAGTTGGGGATGTAAGAGATTATAAAAATTTTTATGATCTCGTACCCCCAACTCCTATACTACTTGTCTAAAGACAGCAATTGTGTGAATCCTCTCGAAACTACTAGCTCCGGTGAGAAGAGAACTAAATAAAGATTGTAAGTCTGAATGGCCGCGTGCGACCTCCAAAACCACCATGTTTACGATCAATTCTAATGCCTTGCTTCATAAACCAAGCTTCTTGACCTATCAGAATTGAATTCACCTCTGGAAATTATAGTAATGCATAATACACGCGGCTGTACCTTTAAACATGTTGTATAAAAAGGTTCCTATTGTTTTCCTCCAAGGGATCGTCTGACTGATGATGATTGTATTGGAACAACGTTTATCTCTCTTCAATCGATCTCTGGACAAGGAGATGAAGGTACTTTGATTATTAATATAAATCAATATCTTACGATCTTCTGGTCTAAAATATTTATTCATTTATTTAGTTTCCTTGTTTTTACCTTTGGACACATCACGCAGGACTGCTTTTTTAGTAATACACAGCGGTAATATGGGTAGAAACTTTTCTTTTCTGTTTTCAGGATTCCTTCCCATCTTTGGGCCTTGCTGGTTGAACTTCTATGGTTCTCCGAGAGAGTTTTCCGAACTTCCGGATGAATACGATGATCTCAACCTGGGAAAGGTGCGCTTGCCGCCATGCTCCGTATTATTCATTCTTCATCATGTGGCGTCGAAGGTCACTTGATGCCCGACAACACAGAAAAACAGATCGCGGTCAGAAATTGTTTTTGCCGGGTGGTTTCCATTCTGGAGAATATTTCTTACAATAATAATGGGATGTTTTTTGCTAGACTCGATTTTCAGCCGCTTTTTCGAAACAAAGACCAGACCCGAGAAGGAGGCGGAAATCAAACCTAGTCTAGTGACTCCTTCCCATTCACACTGGGACAGGTTGTGAGGGGAAGTTTTTATCAGTTTTTACGTTTTGTTAAAGAAATAGTCCATGCAAGGATTTGATACATTGGGTGGTATTTGTTACCAGTTCATTTATCTAATTGTTTTTTTTGCTTATTTAACTATATGCCACATCTTTCATTACAGGGAGAGGGAGTGGCGTACAGGGGGCGGTTATTAGTGGAGTTAGAGAGCAAGCTGGGTGAAGAAATCGACAAGGAATTAGAAGTGATGAAAGGACCTGAACTGATTCGTGTACAGGTAGTGCAAACCATCTGTTTCATGCAGGCTTTCACGAGACGTTTCCTTTTCGTAAAATAAATTACAAGATGCGAGTATACGTCATGGACAAATTTACACTTCACGAGGGTCGTCGTTTTTCAGTATACATGCAACGCAGTGAAATTTTTTCACCCAAGTCTCGAGTGTGGTGAGACCTTCGTAACCATTTTATACTTATTGCAACAGAACAAGCTAAAGGAAAAGCCGTCGTCCCAAGCGGCAGATTTTGGCGGGAAACACCGTTACTTAGAACCCGTGAGATAATTATAAAAATAGGTTCCTTCAGTCTTCAGTGGTTGTTTTCTTTTCTGTCGTAATGTTTAGTACAGGAACCTTACTGCGAAAGCATAATCCATAGCAAAAATAAGTTAAGAAATTCTATTGTTTACATGCAGTTTATGCTTTCAATGAAAAGTATTTTTTCTATTTTCTTCAGCCATATCTCAGCCGCAGCAAGTACAAACTGTTTGCTTGTTTCTACGAGGCTTCTATGGTGTTCGATGTGGACGGGCCTATTGAATTTGAAGTTAGCATCGGTGAGGCCTTCAAATTTTCCTAAAAGTTATTATTTGGTGTGACTCCCTGCAAAGATTGAAAAAATGAGCAATCAATTGATGTTTCTGGTATAAAATGAGAGAAATTAAATTAGAACTTGGTTGACGAAAGGAAGCTAGACTTGACTTCGCTCGGTCCACTGTAAAGTTAGTGTTTTGCATTATTGTAGAAAATCTCAGTTTTCCTTGATTTTCGTACCCATTCTTATTCCTCTACCAATTTGTATTATTTGCTTTTTATATAACGTAATGAGAATATTGTGAGAATTCATGTGAATTAAGCAACAACAGTTTTGTTTGCATATCAGCAAAATGTTTCACATTATTTTTTTTGTCAGCTTAGCCAAGATGGCTGACATATTTTGTAGTTTTTACTTTAATATCGTCGATTCCAACAAAAAAAAACTGCTATCAGTTTTCTCATCTTTCTTTTTAACTTAACACTGGTGGTGCTCCCACTATACTCTAATGGTTATGGTTAGCGATCAGGATTTCGACAATGTTTGAGCCTGAAATGGCAAGTTTTGTTATCTGTATATTATAAGGGACACTCGCTTGGTCCCTTGACGTCGTAACGTGACTTTCTTTGATCCACAAACTCAAGATGGTTGTGCGTTACAAGGAAAACTAACTCTTAACTACATCATCCAGTTGTTTCCCATGAAATCGAATTTGTCAGTCGGAGGAAGGGCCTTATTAATATGAAATGCTACTTTAAAGGTAACTATGGCAACATGATGGATGAGTCAATGGCGCCCTCCAACACTCCTCCGTGCAACGCAGTGTATGATGGGAGTAATTATTATTACCTTCCTTGGAGCAGTGAGAAGCCTTGTGTTTGCGTGGAAAGTTACTGGGAGAATATCGCCTTCCGACTGGAACCCTTAAATGCCTTGCTACGGATAATTCATCGCGTGGTAAGTCTGGCTATTCAGCATTGCGGTGCCTATAATTCCAGAACATTCTGATAGCAACGGATGCTAAACGAATATATTTGTCGGGTTTTGCCCTATTTTAGTTAGAGTCTACTAACTATAAAAATAATAAAAGTTCAAGTTCACTGTTTTTCTATAAAATGATGTTAAAATAGTTTGAAATCCATAAAATGATGTTAAAATTGTTTGAAATGCTAGAAAAACAGAAAAACAGTAGTGGTAAGGCCTCAGTTGAACTTTTATTATTTTTATCTAAAATGCTACTTAAGGACAACATCCAACGCTTTACTAACTATGTTTTAGTAAAATAATTATTTTTAATTTTTATTTTTAATTTTTATGTAAAATAACCGTTGACAACAAAAACGGAATCTTCTTTAGCAGAGAGTGTCAAATGTTTCTTTTGGACTTGGGGTGTCGTATGCACTGGCCACGAAAACTCAGACAAAACCGCTGGGAATGTGTCTCATATTTACTCGACAGTCTTGTATTTTTCTCCCAGGAGTCTGACAAAACATAGAATAAAGAATTTTGTCGGACTTGACCGTTTCCTTTTACTAGTCATGGTAGGAGTAAAATTCAACCCACATGCACGCTCAACCATGACATGCATACTACAGTTGACATGAAAAATCCAAGTCATACTAGCACTTTTAAAATATTATTTTCAAATTTACTGAACAACTTGTTTGTTCCTAGGAAAGCAAAATGGCGGAAGTGACGTACATGATAGCCACCAAGGCACCGGAAGTAGACCGTGCTTCTTCCTTGTTCTCGTTGCTGGATCAGCTTATTGCAGACTGCAGGTGAAGTAGAAAGTTGTTTTCTTAAGGGACTATGTGATGGTATATCAGTAATTTCTGTGATGTACTAAATTAAGTGCAAATAGAAGGAAAAACCCTATAATAGTAGTTTACAAAGGTATAAAGACACCAAAGAAGAAATAGATAATCGAAAAGGACCAAGGATGATTAAGAGTAGGGAGGATTGTGGCGGATTACGGAAAACGAACTTAAAAAATCTTGTAATTTATGTTGATAAATTGCATAATTATGTACATATATCATGAGATGTGCCATCTGTGACGTAATTCCTTTACATCCTACACACTCTGCATTGTCAGTAGATTGTGGACTCGTCATGTAAACTTTGAACAGAGTTTCAGCGTTAGTTGTTGTAAAATAAACACTTTCCAAGGCTGCGTCGTTGTTAAGACTCAGAAAGTGGAAAAAAAGGCCTAAAAGCGTCTTGTGCTAAATGATTATTTTTGTTAAATAAGCGTCATATTTAAATGTTTTTTTATTAACAGCGTATATTACAATACAAGTCATCTTAATAGTGTTTCATAATACTAATGCTATGTTACAAGAGGATACCGGGCGTCATCAACATATTTGATAAAAAGATCTTCACGTGCTTGTTGGACTTCTCCAACTTGGAAGAAATCAAACTCACAAACTTTTTTCTTGGGCTGCCAAATTTGATTCGGCTTATGGACTCGTCCTACGGCCGGGACCAATTTTGGCAGTCAGTCCTCGCAAATATGCTAACTAAAATTTCAAGATCAGATAAGATAAGATAATATGTGATGTACGTAAAACTATTACTTGGGTGTTCTGCTATCTGGAGTAAAAATGATTATATATTGCACGAGTTGGAAAATACTGACCTAAGTTAACCGTTTAAAACAGCAATGGTCTCCCTAACCTGAAAGGTAAAGCAAACAAGCTGGATACAAAGCGCCGTCTAGAGAGGAAAAGCGAATTGGTAAGGCTGTTGTTAAATAAATGGCTTATAGTTACATGACCTGAAGAAGGTTGTGTAGTAGGTCTATCATTGATATAAAAATTTCCTTTAATAATCTAAATTGGTAAGTTGTACACAAATTTATACTTGACTATTATTAGTAACTCCTAAATTGTCACGCAAACAAGCAAGCAAGCATTAGCAAGCAAGCAAGCAAGAAAGAAAGCAGGCAAGCAAGCAAGCAAGTTAATTAAAAAATCAAGCAAGCAAGAGTTTCTGTTTTTTTTTTCTCACGTTTTAACAATTAGCTCCAGTTAATACCAGTCACGAATTCGAACAAGCATTTTTGAAAGTAAAACTGTCAATTTGTAATATACAAATCACTTCTGGGCTCTTTTGTTTCTGGGATGCTTTATAATGTAGTTAAACTTTCTGGCACAAAGTAGGGCATAAATATAACATTTTTAAGTGGCTAACTATCCTGATTCCGTCGAGAGTTTATTTACTTGGTAAATGTTTTAACGATCGAAATGTCGGCACTGAAATTATTGATCTTATCAACAACAACGTCAAGTGATAAGTTTGCAGTTGACTAGCTAGTTTTCTTTATCGAGAAACTTAGCCCCTGCTCTCTGGGTGCTCCCCGAGGATTTTACTTCATCGAAACCGGCTAAGGAAGACCTTTCAAGGTGTTAATCAAACCATGATATAATCTCTTTCTTCAGCGTTCTATTGCACAGGAAGCCACTGAGCTGAAAGAAAAAGCTACAAATGTCGAAGAAGCACTTTCAGAAGTAACCGGATTTCTTCAACGATTGCAAGATCTTGCAGAAGAGGTAAGCCTTGTCTCTGTAAAAAATTATACCGTGGAGCTCCTCATCTCAAACGTTAAAAGATTTATAGAATTTGTGTCGATTGATGGCTAAATCAATCTTGAAATTTTCCAGTTTTAAATACAAACTGTGCTCGTTCTTGTCGCAATTGTCGCCATGACCATCACTAGCTTATTTTTAAGTAAATATGAGCCAATATTTGTAATCCAGTTATCGAGATAACAACGTATTCGAGTTTGTTCAAAAATCCTTATCTGTAAGCAGGTGTTACGCTTTACACCAGCAGCGGCAAATCTCAGTCATAGTTTTTAATTTTTAAAAAGATATATACGTCTTCCAGCTAAATGTATTGCGATGAAAACAGATGGTTTTTAGTCAGCAAAAAAGGTGAGAGTATCGTGCTTTTCACGATTAAAATGATTCATCGTTAGATGTGAGGTGAATGAGAGTGGGAATTTTTTTCTGTTAACTAAGCCTCCTCAGTTAAAGTATCGCTTATTTATTAACCTTAATATTTGCTAGAAGGAAAGGCAAATATGTCACCTGTACAAATAACCTCCTTTTCTTTAATAACGTGATGAAACTAAAATAGGCCAAAAGCAAAAAAAAAATTTCCCATTAATAGCTTCCTACCTTATCCTAGTTGTGTCCTAAAAGTGTATTTCGCATAATGTCCATCATAGCGCGCCGTATCTGTCTCATTTGCCAACAGTAAATAACAGGGTTCAAAGATGAATTAAGAAACACTACCGTCAAAGTGTAAATTGACAAACCTTTTATACCGGTACTTATTCCTGATATTGCAATGGCAGCATAGCTACAAATGTGCGGTAAATAGCAGAGCACAAAACACGAGATACACGTAGAACGCTCCGAGTGCAGATTTTCTGATACTTGCAGCATTTGCCACCTCACCATTCTGCTCTATTTGCTGTACGTGAAGGGACTGAATTTGATTTCTGTGGCGTCGAACGGCTAAATATATCTTGTAATTAAAATATGTTGTAGTTACGAGACAACCAACCTCGACAATGGCAAAAAACACGAAACTAATATTCATTGGAACCCACAACATTATAACCGACAGAAAAGCACTGAAAACCCACTTTGCGATCACTGCTGCAACAACACGCTTATGAGTCACAAGTTCCTGATATCTGAGATGAAGATAAATTGCCATAAATCTGTCTATGCTAAGGAACATAATTCCAAAGAACGAGGCAAAGGAAAAGAAGCTTAATATGCTTGTGAAAGCAGTGTACGTGGTACAACTGGGGTTGTTCTTTTGTAGCCACTTGAATGCCAGTGCGATTGCAAAAGGCTGACATAACAAACCAACACCAAGGTCTGAAATGGCCAGACTCAACAGCAACGTTCTTAACGGCGCTGGCAACGAGGAAGCATTTCTCACCGCAAGAATCGTTACAATGTTCAACATAATGGCTGTGTACGATTAGAACGCATTTAGGACGCAACCAGCAATGTACGTCGAATAGAGATCTTCAGCTTCAGACTTCGAGGGTTGGTATTGCATCAACTCATCACAAAGAGAATTTGCCATAATCTCGAATTCTTGTATAGAGTACAAATTGTTTGTTATGCCAAATTCTAGAAATAAATAATAACCAGAGATCACGATAACGATAGATACCTTCCTGGATGGCGCTTATACTTAGTGGACAGGGTAGTTTGATCACAGAAGAACGCATTTCCGTTGCTCTCACCTTCATTTCTGTGGCAGCTGCCTTTGTTTCTCAAATTTTGAACCAAATTCAGTGAAGTTTTGCTTGGAAAACGGATCCAAACGATGAATTACTAACGTCACTCATCGACCTCAAAGTTTTTAATAACACATGATAAGTCTCAGCAGCTTTTAAATTAGACAGGATTCACCGAGGCCTCACAAGGCAACCCCCTCGATTGAACGTGTTTAAAGCTAACAAAAAGCTGACCAGCCATGCCGGAGCAGAAAAAAAAAATGGAAATTCGGTTCAATTTTCATTTGAGTCGCGAGGCGGGCTGTCCCTTTTCTTTTCCCCAGTATCTGCAGATTTGCATTGTCTTATTGATAAATTAAAGTTGTTGACTTGGGAATCTACAGCTGCAATAACAACTTTCTGAAAAGAAGACTGCGTCAAAGTTGTTTAAATAATGTGAGTAATAATCAATTTGCGTCAGTGCCACCGAAATTGTAGCCTGTGTACAGCAGGCTACCGAAATTGCAATTTCGGAGTGAATGGTAGAGGAAACTGCATGACGTTTAAATTACCGTTATGACAGCTGAAATGTTCTTAAATTATTATCATTTTATTTATATTTTCTAACATCTTTTATTTGATCTTTTAAAGTCAGCGAAACTGAACAAGTAAATCAAAAAAGAGATAAAAAAAGATCATTTATCTAACACACGGGAACGAGTCAAGCATAAGGTAGTTGATTGACAAGTGATGTTCTTCCTTAAGAAAAAGCACTTCATAGCGTTGCAATTGTGTTTAAATGCAAAGAAAATATTTAAATTGAAATATATTTTGTCAGCTACTCCGGCCGTCGCTGTTCTCGCAAAGGAATACATAAAACTGTCTTACTTTATTAAAGGCACCCGTACTAAGATGCTGTAAATGTGCCATCGTGGATATCGATGTTAATTCACAAAAGCTAAAATAGAGATTTTTGAAAGGGTGCTGAAAATGACCCTGCTTTAAACTGAAATTCAGTTCTCTCAAGAGATGGAAGAAGATGCTTATCCTTTGGTTGCTTACGCGTTAGTTCCATGTTTCGCCTAAGTCTATCAGAACGGAAACCAATCTTGTGGTTATAATTTTGTTGTTGTACATGCTCCTTCCATTTCCACTGCATTTTTGCGCCACAGGCATCTCGTATGATTAGCAGGGTCATATGACAGGGTACTGCCCCGAAAATATGTGAACCAGGTGGCTCAACAGTGACGGTGTTTAATATGCATATGTTGCCATGACAACCAGTGTTTTAAAATCAACATGCGCAAATTAGTTGGAAGTTTGTTTCATGATGAACTTGATTTTTTTCTATTGCATATTGTACTATTCAGTACAAGTCGTACAACAAACTACGTTAAATACAGTACGTTCCCATTTATGCTAAATTAAATACAACGAAGTTCCTGGTTAGTCTGTACTTAAATTATGCAACACTTCTCGATCATTATAATTATTACGCCACTACGTTTAAGTTATAGCTACATATATCTACATACACTGCTTTACTGACGATCTATTCAATTTTATCTAGTGTACATAACGGAACTTTAAGTAATTGTTTAAATAAGCAAATAAATGAATAAATAAATAAATAAATAAATAAATAAATAAATAAATGAATAAATAAATCCTCAAAGATAAATATTATATAGTACAGTGATTAATGAAATTATTTGATTGATTGATTTACCTTATTCTCACTAAATTTCGCGAGTACTTAATTTCGCGAAAAATCAAGAGCCATATTTCGCGAGTACTTAATTTCGCGATTTTGAGAGGAAGGTACAATTGGAGTGTATTAAATTTCGCGATTATTATCTATTCTTCAACATGAAGCTTTGACCTCGAAACTGTAACAACATAATTAATATGAAAGTCATCGTAAAAACAGCAAACAAAACAATATACACATAACAAAACATAAGGTATTCAACAGTCTAAATACCTGATAGGTTCATCTACGACTGCAAGGGCGAGATTTTGAAGAACTTGGCGGCAGAGAACAGTTTGAACAGTGCGACTGATAGAGTGGGAGATAACTAATGGACAAAATTAAACAAAAAAAGCTCTCAACATGAAGCTCAGACATGTTGGAATAACTAGGATAAAACGCATTGAGTTTCATTATTTTTTTATATTATCAGTACGATATTAAATTTCGCGATTTTAAAGTTTGCGTGTCCTATATTTCGCGAGTATTAAATTTCGCGATTTTGAAAAAAATCGCGAAATTTAGTACTCGCGAAATTAAGTGAGAATAAGGTAGTAGGACTGGATCTCCAGTATGATCCTTTTACACTCTAATTTATTTTGTTCTTTGGTCACTTTTTACTAGTATATTTCAAAATCATACCAAAACTTTAAGCTGAAGTACAGCTTAGGTGAGAATCGGTAATGTGAATAGATTATCATCCAGGGATCAGCAGAGACGAGTCTACTTACATGATACACGTCCTGAATACCAAGGGGCTTCATGGCTACCATGCCGCGCTCTGAGTGCAATGTTGCAAAAGGTAAAATTACGGATGTGGAAAATTCAGTCTCTCGCGATAGCCACTCCAGATATAATAACTGTAAATAAATGTAACTGTCATCGTTTCTGGTTAGTTATTAATAAGTGTAATTCATTCCAATCCCTTAAAAGGGAAGGACCCAGATATGTTAAAACGACCGCCTTGGCTTGTAACATCTGGTGAACAGAAACTGCAACAAACAATACTCCTCCGTTAATTGCTTTCTTCCTCAGTTTAGTTGCGTCCTTGAAGTGTATTTCGTAGAATATCCATCATAGCGTGTCGAATGTGTCTCATCTTCCAATAGTAAATAACAGGGTTTAACGACGAATTAAGAAACATAATTGTCATCAAGTATACTGAAAAGTGTTTTATAGTGGTACTTATTCCAGAGATTGCACTGAAAGCATCGCTACAAATTTGTGGCAAATAGCAAAGCAAAAACACGATATACACGTACAATGTTCCGAGGGCAGATTTTCTAGCACTTGCGGCATTTGCCATTTCATTGTTGGGTGCTACTTGCTGTACTTGAAGAGACTGAATTTGATTTCTGTGGCGTCGAACGGCTACGTATATCTTGTAATAAAGAAATGTTGTAACAATGAGGCAACCACCCTCAACAATGCTGAAAACCATGAAACTTGAAGTCGTTGGAGCCCACAGCATCATAAGCGACAGGGACGCACTGAACCCCCATAATGAGATCACTGCTATAACAACAGCTTTTGAGTTTCTATACTAAGAACCATAACTCCAAAGAACGAGGCAAAGGAAAGCACGCCAAAGATGCTTGTATAAGCAGTGTATGTGGCACAACTCACTGGACTGTCCTGTCGCAACCACTTCACCAGCAGTGAGATGAAGAAAGGTTGGCATAGTAAACCAACACCAAGATCAGAAACTGCCAAACTTAAAAGCAGTGTTTTCAAATGTTGTGGCAACGACGAAGTCTTCCTTACTGCATAAATTGTTGCAATGTTCAACATAATGGCGGTGTAAGACAGGAACGCGTTGAAGACACAACCAACAATATACCACGAATAGAGGTCTTCGGCTTCGGACTTCGAGGGCTGGTATTGCTGCAGTTTGTCACAAAAAGAGTTTTTCATGATCTTGAATTTACGGAAGCAAAACAGAACAACTTGAGTGAAAAACGATTTTGTCTGAAGCCGAACATCCTTGAAGAGCATTCATTACAGTCTTAGTACTACTAAGAGCTTAGAGCTTAGATGGTTTGTTTTTCAAAAGGCTTGGTTCAAATTTGCATATGTACAATGTTGTTAAGAAAACAGTTCATACTTAAAAGTCAAATTATTCAGTTCAATAGATCTACAGTGCAGTGTCTGTTTGCCTAAAACAGGTGCCTCTGATCTCCTCCATTTAAAATTATTCCTTGCTTTGAAAGGATGTTTTATGAAAAAACGGTCATTGAAGTTCGACCACTCAGGTCAAGGGAAAGCTTTGTTTCTAAAACAACAGATGCCAGCAGTTTGTTTTAATTTTCTGTGGGGTAGATGGTTTATTCGTGAAATCATTTTGAAATGAACACTTCAATTTAATAACTCAGGAAAACGAAAATAAAAAGGACAAAAAAAATGAAAGATTGATCTGAAGCTTTGCAAATTCACTGTTGACTTCAGTTGCGGCTTAAAATTAATTTCCCAGTTCACCCATGATTGAATAGCAAAGTTCAAATTAAAAAAGGCCTATGAATTAATTCAAAAACCTGCATAAAGTGAGAAAATAAAATATCGCTAAAATAAAGTGAGATACTACAACCAAAAGCAAGAAACGTTCGTAGCATGTGAAACTTCCTACTATAGATTTCTGAGGCTAGACCGAAATTCGAAAGCAAGTTACAAAGAGAAATATTTTTTCAGATGTAACTGATGTAGTCAATTGCTTTGAACAATCCCTTTCATGGAATATCTTTTTAATAAAAAAGAAGAAAAAAAACAGGCATTTTAGATTGACCAGTTAGCAAACTGAAATTCTGTTCATTCTAAAGAACCAAGGAAAGTGTAAGTTCTATTTTCTTTGCCAGGCGCCGGTTTGGAAGCTCAGAAAAAAAGTTCTTTCGCTTTTTACCCAGCATGGCATGTGAATTTTATTCTTTTTATAATATTGCTTTAACGTAAGAGTCTCCAGCTACAGGAAAAATATCTCATTGGAATAAGTTGTAAATATTTGTATTTCCTCGACCATTTGCTACTGGAAGTAATTTACTTCAAACTTGTTTAAACAATGATAATCAATTGCATTCGCCACCATTATCCAAGCGCATGGCCATATTATAATTAAACTATTGACAGCTGAAATGATTGTTTTACTGCTTAATTCACCTTTTGTAAGTAACTTCTCTCGGTTGGTGTGTCAGTAAAGTCACATGGGGTACATCAATCACTTTTCTCCAGGGTCTTATAATCCTCAATGGTTCTACCTAGTGAGTTGTAACAATCCTCTTCAGGGAATAGATAGAGGTTCGCAATCCCCACGCTAGGGAAATACAAGGTACTATTTAAGAGGTAATAATCCTCTCAAAGGGGGAGGAAGAGAGGGGGCGGGAAGGAAATTTAGAAAAGCATGAACTATAATACAAAGATCCAATGTGCGCGCGTGAACACTTTCATTGACGGAAACAGATCAGTTGACGTGAGAGAATCACGTGCAGAAAGTTACCCATGAACGGAAATGATCTGATTTATTCTCTCTCTGCCAGGATTAGTAAAGTAGGTCTATGGTTGTCGCATAAACTTTAATTACTTTTTTTACTTATAAATTAGCGAAATTTGCTAAATGTTTTCTTGCCCATGGTCTTACCTATTCTTTAACGAAGAAAATGTATATGTTGCGATAGAAATAGGCGTAGCTGAACTGGAAACGTATTGAGACATTTCAAATGCTACTGTTTTGCTCTATACTTTTTCTTTTTTACGAGTAGCTGAGTAATGTATTTAGAGCTCGTGCAAAACTGAGTGGAGAAACTAAAAAATTCCTCCGGTTTGTTCTCAGCACGTCCAAAAAAGGTTGTTGTAGAAAACGAATGTTCTTAACAACAACAACAACAACAACAACAGAAAAACCCCATAAAAAACAGAAATTATCCGGCCCCTTAGCTTAGTTGTGTATTGGAAGTGTATTTCGCAGTTTATCCATGATAGTTCGTCTAATGTGTCTCATCTTCCAGCAATAAATAACAGGGTTCAAAGACGAATTAAGAAACACTACTGTCAAACTGTACATTGAAAATCCTTTTATAACGGGACTTACTTCAGAGATTGCAATGGCAGCATAAGTGCAAACGTGTGGTAAATAGCAAAGCGAAAACACGAGGTACAGGTAAAATGTCCCGAGCGCAGTTTTGCTAATACTTGCAGCATTTGTCATTTCACCATTCTCTACAACTTGCTGTACTTGGAGGGCTTGGATTTGATTTCTGTGACGTCGAACAGCTGAATATATCTTGTAATTAAGAAATGTTGTAGTTACCAAACAACTAATCTCTATAATGGCGAAAAGCACAAAACTAATATCTGTTGGAACCCATAACGTTGTCAGCGACAGAAACGCACTGAACAACCACAATGAGATCACCACTGCAACAACACGCTTCTGAATCACTAGGTCGTGGTATCTGAGATGAAGATAAATTGCCAGGAACCTGTCTATGCTAAGGACCATAACTCCAAAGAACGAGGCAAAGGAAAACAAGCTTAAGATGCTTGTAAAAGCAGCGTATGTTGTACAACTGGGATTGTCCTGTCGCAACCACTTCACCAGCAGTGAGATAAAGAAAGGTTGGCAAAGTAAACCAACACCAAGATCAGAAACTGCCAGACTCAAAAGCAATGTTTTCAAAGGTTGTGGCAATGACGAAGTCGAAGTTTTTCTCACCGCGTAAATTGTTGCAATGTTCAACATTATGGCGGTATAAGATAAAAACGCGTTGAGGACACAACCAAAAATGTACAACGAATGGAAACCTTCCAGTTCCGCCTTCGCGGGCTGATAGTGCAGCAACACTTGACAAAGCGGAGAATTTGTCATGATCTCAAATTCTGGGTAACGGTACGGAACAGCGTTAATGAAAAATAATGTTTTCTGCACCAGACGTATTGACCACAAAAAACTTCTTTCAATAAGTTGTAACAAGACAGCATAGGGATGTTTTCCTAGTGTGCTTCAATAATAAACATAAACACTTGTCGTTTAGCACTTTTCTTTCTCAGCACAAGATAATATGATCATGAAAGATGCAAAACTGATCCTCTTTGGAGATCGTCCTTTCTTGGATTGAAGGAAAAAGTCGAGATAGTATGCTTCTCAAAAGGCTTTGTTCAAAATTTGCATAAGTACAATATAGTTTTCACACAAAATTTGACTTAACCGCCAGTTTATTTACTTATGGTTCACTTTAATGGATCTAACATGTAGTGTCTCTTTGTCTAAAACAGGTGTGTAAACTCCTTCTCTTAAAACGATTTCCTGCATTGAACAGACTTTTTTCTAAAATAAACACCACCATTAAAGTTTAACCAGTTAGGTCGCGAGACAACGTTTTTTTTTAAACAACGGATGTAATTTGGTTTGCTTTTCTGTTGAGAAGGCGGTTTCTAATAGTTTTTAAATAAAGATTTTAATTGACTTGGGAAAACTAAAATATAAGGAAAAGGTCAAGAAATGAAAAATTAATATGGAGCTTTGACAGTTGAAGTCCACAAAACTAAAGAGGAACTGAAGTCAACTAAAAGAATCAAATAAAAAGCTCGCAGTGTCCCCATGATGGCGTATCAAATTTATTATTGATCAGCATTTAGCAACAACAACATCAACACCACCACCAACAACAACACACAATGTTTGAATCGAAAACCAACACACAGCAGACTTTGGCAATAATGAAGCTTTTCGAAGCCTTAAATGAAGACTTAATGTATCGTTCGGTGGTTCAATATGACTTTCATGAGCTGTGACAGCGACAATATACACCTGCCTCAGTTAACTACTTTTTCAAAGGCATAACTTGTTTTAAGAAACTCATCAAATTGATAGTTTCCCTAGTTTAAATGATGCATGGACTACTATCTGAAAACAAATCAGGTTTTTTTAGAGATGGTCTTAACCTTATACGATTACATTTCTTTCAACAGGATAAGGGGGTCCCGGATACCATTATCGTCTTATATTTCTTAAAAAGCGAAAAACACGAAAGTTGTCAGAATGAAATATTTTATCTCAATTACTTTGAAAGGTTACATTTTTGTTCTCCAATGCCTTCCTTTGAGAGCAAACTCTGAAGGCTCTTGCCCTTAACCGAACAGGCTGGCGGTATATATTTCAAAAGTGCAGCGATCAATAAAAAGTAGGAGATGCATAGTGTTCGCAGTTCAAGTAAATACTTTTCCCAAAATTGTCACACAAGTCATAGATGACGAACACACATGCTACGCAGTATATCCATGATAGTGTGTCGAATGTTCCTCATCTTCCAACAATAAATAAGAGGGTTCAAAGACGAATTTAGAAAAACCACTGAGTAAGTAAAAACTGTCAAGCCTTTTACTTCAGCACTGTATCCAGACATCGCCATGGCAATAGAACTGCAAACTTGTGGCACAAAGCAAAGCAAGGACACGACGTTAATGTAGAATGTTCCGAGTGCTGATTTTCTAATACTTGCAGCGTTTGCTGTTTCACCATTTTCTGCTACTTGTTGTATTTGGAGGGCTTGGATTTGATTTCTGTGGCGCTGAACAGCTGAATATATCTTGTAATTAACAAATGCCGTGGGTACCATACAGAAAATACCAATAACGGCAAAAACCATCATCAAGATATCAGCTGGGATCAACATAGTAAGAAACGAAAGAAACGCACTCAACACCCATAATAAGATCACCACTGCAACGACACGATGGTAAGTTACGAGTTCTTGGTATCTCAGATGAAGATGAATAGCCATGAACCTGTCGATACTGATGACCATAACACCAAAGAACGAAGCAAAGGAAAATAAAGCTAAGATTATGATCAGAGCGGAGTAGGTAGTGCAGCTGGGATTGTTCTGTTGTAACCACTTTACTATCAGTAGGATGGCAAAAGGCTGACATAGTAAGCCAACGCCAAGATCTGAAGCAGCCAAACTCAGGAGCAGTGTCTTCAAAGGCTTTGGCAACGAAGATGTTTTTCTCATCGCGTGGATTGTTATGATGTTCAACATGACGGTGGTATAAGACAGGAAAACATTGAAAACACAACCAGCAACGTACGTTGAATAGAGGCGTTCTGCTTCGGAAGTTGACAATTGGTATTTTACAAAGTGGTCACAGAAGGAACTTTTCATGGTTTTAGGTATTTTGAAATTTTTAAAGATTTTTGATGGAAAATGTCTAAAAACTTAAGCCAGTTTCCTTTGTAATATGGTATCGACGGTACTTTGTACGTTTCTTCGGTTCACAACACACTTCTATCTCAGAATGACATGTTAATACATCATTTCATAAGAGAGGAGCTGACAAAAAATTGTGAAATTTTTGACCGATTTTCTCGCTAGGACAGAGCTTCGCCAAACGTCGTTCCAAATTTGCATACGTATAATTCAGTTTAGAAAAGGATTGTAATTGAACGGAAAATATATTAAATGTTTAATTAGCCCTTTCAACTTTTATTGCTATCAAGCAATGTCTGTGATTAAAACTAGTGTCTCCGACCTCCTCTTATCAAAAAAGAACAAAAAATATCCCTGGCTTATATATATGTTTAGGAAATAGAATAGGAATAAAAGATCCAGCGGTCAGGGGGCGGAAAGTGTTGTAATTTAAAGTAACAGAGCGAATTTTCTATTAATCTTATGTAATCAACTAGGTTTACAATATTATCTCAAATGAAACACTTTCCCGGGGCTTTGAAAATTACAAGGATCTTTGTTTACTTTATCTGGCAGACCTCCCTTATTAAAACGAGAATTGTTTTTTACCTTAGTATGTAACAAACTGTAGCCCACGCATCTTATCTAAGCGCTCGTTTTCGTTACTCGTTTTGTCTTGGTGCTTTACCTTAACTGATTAACAATGGCTCCAAAGGAAGTATGCTTTTGTACTCTTACTGCCCTTGGCGGAGACCTCCACAAAAGTTTAAGTTATAGTTATTTTCGATTAATAACAATCTTTCGCAACATATTTATGTTGAAAGTTGTCAGAATTAATTTTCTGCCCGCCAATTGCCACTACTCAGAGCTTGCATCTCCAGCCATACAGGCCATTGCGCAAGTGTTAACGTCACTTGGCAGTCTTGTAGCAGGGAGATTAGACGATAATGTTCTCAAAGGCATCTCTTATGACAAATGTCTGATTTGAGCGCACTCGCATGGATGCCGGAAGCAGCACTTTAAAGGGACACTGCCATGAGCTATACTTCAAAAATTAAAGAGCCCAACATCGTATAGAAACTCTCAAATAGTGGTCTAGTGATGTTTTAAAAAAAAAACACTATGCTAGTGCACTGAAAACAAGTGATATTATTGTGATGCCATCAGGAACTTCAGATCTTGACTTGAAAAATCAGGATGACTTTTTTTAACTTCTGCCCGTGTAGCCTAGAAAAAAAAAGCTAAAAACTTACAACGGCTCCCCTCTTTCTTCAACAATTTACTTTTCATCTCCATATTCTAGGCGCATTTCATATACGAGAAAAGCAGAAAAAAATCCGTGACACTGTCCCTTTAAGATTGAACTAAAGGGCTGCAACATTAGTCCCATTTCTTAAAAGACTCCAAAACGCACCAGCTTGGCAGTTACTATTTGAAAGGCTGTATGTTTTGTCTTCCAATGTCCGACCAGTGTCTAACATCTCAAGTCATTCACTCTGTTGCGCAAGTCTTATAACGTTGCTTGGCAGTCATGTAGCAGGATGTTAGTCGATCGCCTTCTCAGAGGTATCTTTTATGACATATTGCTGATTGGAACGCATTCTCATGAATAGGTTACCAGAACGAAAAAGCACTTTAAGAATGCACTTAGGGGCTGCAACATCACTCCCACTTCTTGAAAGACTCCTGTCCAAAACGGACCAGCCTGGCGGTTACTATACAGGGTGCAGCGACCTATGAAAAGAAGGAACCGTATCACGTTCGCTCAAAACAAACGCATAACACTTAGGATCTCTTCCAACAACTGACTCACAACTTAGCAGATCTGTTTCCAGTATACCTGAGGTTCCCTCATTAGTTTATTTTGCACCCTGCGTGTAGATCATGAAAATTTCTCTATTCAGGAATAAAGAACACACATGTTTCTGATGTTTCGCAGTATATTAATGATAGTGTGTCGAATGTGTCTCATCTTCCAACACCAAATAACAGGGTTCAAAGACGAATTAAGAAATAATATTGTCAAACTGCAAACTATCAGGCTATTTACTACACTACTTTGCCCAAACATTGCCATGGCAAAAAAACTACAAATTTGTGGCACAAAGCAAAGCAAGGACACGACATAAATGTAGAATGTACCGAGTGCTGATTTTCTAATACTTGCAACGTTTGTTGTTTGTCCATTATCTGCTACTTGCTGTATTTGGAGGGCTTGGATTTGATTTCTGTGGCTTCGAACAGCTGAATAAATCTTGTAATTGAGAAATTCCGTGGGTACCAAACATAAAATTCAACGGCCGAAACCATCATCGAGATGTCAGCTGGGACCAGCATCGAAAGTAACGAAATAAACGTACTGAACACCCATAATGAGATGAGCGCATGACCATATTGTAATTACCATATGGACAGCTGAAATGTTTTATTGCTTATATAATTAATTTTACCTTTACATTTCTTACGGTTGGTCTGTCGGTGGAGTCCCCAAAAATGAATAACCTATACGACATTGTACACACGACAACATGTTTGTACCACACAAACATTTCATACCAGTAAGACTTAACACTTTTATTTTTTAGGGGTCTGATAATTCCTCCAAGGTACTACTGAGTGGGTGGTGGCAATTCTTTGAAGAGGTTCGCAGCCCCCTAGCAAAATGAAACCCACAATAATTAGAAATTATCTGGCTCCTTGTCTTAGTTGTGCATTTTTTGGAAGTGCATTTCGCAGTATACCTATGATAGTTCGTCTAATGTGTCTCATCTTCCAGCAATAAATAACAGGGTTCAAAGACGAATTAAGAAACACTATTGTCAAAGTATACATTGAAAATCTTTTTACAACAGGACTTATTTCAGAGATTGCAATGGCAGCATAAGTGCAAATTTGTGGTAAAAAGCAAAGCAAAAACACGAGATACACATAGAATGTCCCAAGTGCAGTTTTGCTAATACTTGCAGCATTTATCATTTCACCATTCTGTGCTACTTGCTGTACTTGGAGGGCTTGGATTTGATTTCTGTGGCGTCGAACGGCTGAATATATCTTGAAATTAAGAAATGTTGAAGTTACCAAACAACTAATCTCTATTATGGCAAAAAGGACAAAACTAATATCCGTTGGAACCCATAACGTAATCAGCGCCAGAAACGCGCTGATCACCCATATTGAGATCACCACTGCAACAACACGATTGTGAGTTACAAGTTCCTGGTGTCTGAGATGAAGATAAATTGCCATGAACCTGTCTATGCTTAGGACCATAACTCCAAAGAACGAGGCAAAGGAAAACAGGCTTAATATAGTTGTGAAAGCAGCGTATACTGTACAACTGGGGTTGTCCTGTTGCAACCACTTCACCAGCAGTGTGATAAAGAAAGGTTGGCATAGTAAACCAACACCAAGATCAGAAACTGCCAAACTCAAAAGCAATGTTTTCAAAGGTTGTGGCAATGACAAGGTCGAAGTTTTTCTCACCGCGTAAATTGTTGCAATGTTCAACATAGTGGCGGTATAAGATAAAAACGAGTTGAGGACACAACCAAAAATGTACGACGAATGGAAATTTTGCACATCTGACTTCGAGGGCTGATAGTGTAGCATCACTTGACAAAGCCGATAATTTGTCATGATCTCGAACTCTGGTGCACGGGACAAGTTAGATGTAAAATAATATGTCGTCTGCACTAGAACTATTGACCACAAATAACTTCTTTCAATAAGTTTTAACTAGCAAAGGGATGTGTTCCTGAGGCGTGCTTCAATTATGAACATAGACAGGTGTCATATAGCTCTTTTCTTCTCAGCACAAAATAGTGATGTGATCATGAAAGGTGTTATACTGATCGTCTTTGAAGATCTTTCGTTCTTGCTTCAAGGCTTTGTTCAAAATTTGCATAAGTACAATATAGTTTTGACAGGGAGTTTCACTTGAATGCCAGTTTATTTACTTATGATTCACTTTAATAGATCTAACATTTAGTGTCTCTTTGCCTAAAACAGGTGTGTGTACACCCTTTCTCTTCAAACGATTTCCTGGTTTGAACAGATTTTGTATTAAATAAACACGACCATTGAAGTTCAACCAATAAGGTCACGAGACAACGTTGTTATTAAAACAACGGATGTAATTTGGTTTATTATTCTGTTGAGTAGGCGGTTTATAATATTTTTTAAATGAAACTTTAATTAACTTGGGGAAACTAAAATATAAAGAAAAGGACAAGAAATGAAAGATTAATATGGGGCTTTGACAGTTCAAAATTTCTAAATGGCAACTGAAGTCAACAAAAAAATCAAATTAAAAGCTCGCAGTATGTCCATGATGGCGTATCGAACTTATTATTGATCAGCATTTAGCACTTTATAATTTTTTTATAGTTATTTTACCCATAACAAATGTTATAAATGAAATTTAGAAGTGGTAAACAATGTTAGAACCGAAAACCAACACACTGTCAGACTTTGGCAATGAGTAAGCTTTTTTGAAGCCTTAAAGGGACTATGTCACGGAGATTTCGCAGTTTTTTTGGTCTAAACTGTTCTGAAATAAGTGGTAGTTAACTTTACTATAGAAAAACATTGTCGTTAAACATTTAACGGAAGATATAACCTTTATTTGGGGATTGAAACCAAACTTGAAAACGTTGGCTAACGTCGCTTTCCATCCGAGCCATCCGCAGCCAAACGCGCTTTTAAACAGTTTTAGTGCTCTAAAATAGCAATTGTTAATAAAAATGCACCAATATTGTTAGGTTTCCTACGACACAAATATAAATTTGGGCTCTTCAAAAATCTGTTTAACTCATTGTTGTCACAACAAAAATAATACAAAATTGACCATGTCGCACGTTTTATTTAATAACTCCAAAAGTATTTACAGCTATAAAATCTCCAATATCTCATTTGAAAGGGCACAAAATATGCTTTCTAGGAAAAATATAAACTCCTTCATGCATACTTAAAACGTTTCAAAAAAAAAATTTGAATCACAAAAAATCAGTAAAAATAAGTCAAAAAATTTAGGCAAAACTGAAATAGTGCAAAAACGCTCCACTGGGTAAATTTTAAGGTCCAAGTAATCATTTTCCGTGTTCTAAGACAAAATTGCTCCCGAAAACCGGATGAAAAAATTCCAAACAGGGAATTAATTATTATTTTTTTCCTTACGTAAACAGAAGGATCGCATTTCAGTTTCCATGGCAATGACTTATCAGAGCTCAAGTTACGTGCGGCTATTCACGACTGCATAATCCCTTCAAAACGAGTGATTATCAAAGAAATTAAGCTTTACATTCCCAAATTCGACAAAGGACAAGTTGTTTATGATAAAGGCGAGTTTCTAAACATAAAAAACGGCGATCCAAACGGCTTTTTGTCGCATTTTACAGAACATGTGCTTAAATCGCGAACAGACACAAACATGTGCGAAGTAAAATAAAAGATCATTTACCTCAATTTTTCGCTTCGAATTTCAAGCTAACTGTCCAAATAACTTTGTTTGAGACTTGAAAAACCTTCTGGATCAACTTTTAAATCCGTGGCATAGTCCCTTATATATAGATACTTGGTATTGTTTGTTGGTTCAATATGGCTTTTATCGCGTGACGTGATGAGCTGTGGCAGCGACAATGTACACCTTCCTGAGCTACTTTTTCAAAGGCATAACTTGTTTTAAGAAATACATCAAATTAATAGTTTCCTTAGTTCACATGATGCATAGACTATTATCTGCAAAAAATATCAGTTTTGTCCTTTAGTGATGGTCTTATCCCTATAAGATTACATTTCTTTCACAAGGGGGTCTCGAATGCCATTACTGTCTTATATTTCTTAAATAGCAAAAACGAAAAAACGAAAGTTAGCAATAAAACAATTTACCTCAATTACTTTGAAAGGCTAATACATTTTTGTTCCCTAATGTCCACCTTTGAGAGCAAACTCTGAAGGCTCTTGTCCAAAACCGACCAGGCTGGCGGTTTCTGTTTCAAAGGGACAACAACCTATGAAAAGTAGGAGACGCATTGCGTTCGCTCAAAAAAAAAAACGCATAGCACTTAAGATATGTTCCCACCTTTTCTCTTTTCTGTCTCCACTGTTCATGAGGCTCTCTCTTAAGTTATAGTTATGGATAATAGAATTCTCTTCATTCACGAATGACGAACAGACATGTTTTGCAGTATCTCCATGATAGTGCGTCGAATGTTCCTCATCTTCCAACAGTAAATAACAGGGTTCAAAGACGAGTTAAGAAAAACCGCTGAGTAAGTGAAAACTATCAAGCCTTTTAATGGAGTGCTTTGTCCAAACATCGTCATGGCAATAGAACCACAAACTTGCGGCACAAAGCAAAGCAAGGATATGACATAAATGTAGAATGTACTGAGTGCTGACTTTCTAATACTTGCAGTGTTCACTGACTCACTATTATGTGCTACTTGTTGTATTTGGAGGGCTTGAATTTGATTTCTGTGGCGTCGGACAGCTGAATATATCTTGTAATTAACAAAGGCCGTGGGTATCATACATAATATTCCAATGACGGCAAAAACCATGATCAAGATATCAGCTGGGATCAACATGGTAAGAAACGAAAGAAACGCACTGAACACCCATAATAAGATCACCACTGCAACGACGCGATTGTAAGTGACGAGTTCCTGGTATCTGAGATGAAGATGAATAGCCATGAACCTATCGATACTGATAACCATAACGCCAAAGAACGAAGCAAAGCAAAATAAAGCTAAGATAATGATGAATATGGTATAGGTAGTACAACTGGGATTGCTCCGTTGTAACCACTTTACAAGCAGTGCAATGGCAAATGGCTGGCACAGAAGTCCAACGCCAAGATCTGAAGCAGCCAAACTTAGGAGCAGTGTCTTTAAAGGTTTTGGCAATGACGATGTTTTTCTCATCGCGTGGATTGTTATGATGTTCAACATGACGGTGGTATAAGATAGAAAAGCACTCAAAACACATCCAGCAATGTACGTTGAATAGAGGGGCCCACTTGCCTCGGAAGTTGAAAGTTGGAATTCCATCAATTGACCACAGAAATAACTTGTCATGTTTTCGAATATTTTGTTGAGTTAAAGACGGTTTCTTGTGAAGTTGGGGCAGTTTCCTATGTGGTATGGCATCGACGGCACTTTTTACGGTTTTTCGGCGCGCAACAGAATTCTTGCTCGGGATGACATGTTACAGTGATTTATCATTTCGGAAGAAATCTTTTCGTCTGTAATCAGCTTTCCTTGCGTAATTTACCGGCTGTAAGTTAAGAAGATTACTGTAAAATTTTTGCTCGATTTTCTCTCTAGAACAGAGCTTCGCGAAACTTCGTTCCAAATTCGGATACAGTATAATTCAGTTGAAAAAAGGAATTGTAATTGATGGAAAATATTTTGATTGTTTAATTAGCTCTTTCAACTTTTACTGCTATCAAGCAATGTCTTTAATTAAAACCAGTGTCTCCGACCACCTATTCCTAAAAAGAGAACAAAAAATATCCCGGGCTTTTATTTATGTTTAGAAAATAGAATAGAAATAGAAGAACGAGCAGTAAGAGGGCGAAAAGTGTTGTTATTAAAAGTAACTGATTGAATTTTCTATTAATTTTATGTTATCAACTTTGCGAATTAGGTTTACAATATTCTCTTAAATGAAACACTTTTCTGGGGCTTTGGCAATTACAAGGATCTATGTTTACTTTATTTGACAGACCTCCCTTATTAAAACGAGAATTGCTTCTTAGCTTAGTAACTAACAAACTGTAATACTCAAAATGAGCCCTCCTTGAATTGGATAAGTGTTTTTCCAACTTTAATAACATTTCAGGTTTAATAAGATGCGCGGAAGATAGGACTTTAAGTAAGCATAAACTGAACAACCGATAACAAAGAAATAATTTTGTCTCTTGTCAATTTTGTGATTTTTCGCAGCTCCCCAGTAGTCAAGGTCACCCACGCACGGTTATCTAATCTCTCATTTTCGTGCTTGGTGCTTTACCCTTTAACAATAGCTCTAAAGGAAGTTATTTTCTGGTACTCTTACTGACCTTGGTGGAGACCTCCCCGAAAGTTCAAGTTATGGTTAATTTCGTTTAAGAACTATCTTTCGCGACATATTTATGTTGGAAGGTGTCAGAATTATAAATTCTACCTGGTAAGAATTACTTTGAAAGGCTACATGTTTTGCCAGCAAATATCCACTTTTCACAAAGAAACGGTGTCTACAATCTCCAGCCATACAGGCCGGTTCGCAAGTGCTAACATCAATTGGCAGTCTTGTAGCAGGGATATTAGACGATCACCTTCCCAAAGACACCTCTAATGACAGTTTCTGATTGGAGCGCACTTGCACGGCTTCCAGAAGAAGCACTTTAAGAATACACTAGTATTAGCTGCGCTCTCCTTGAATATATGTTTTTCTTTTCTTTCTTTTGCTTTAGCAACTTTTCAGATTGCGCGAAAGATACGACTTTAACTTAGCATAAACTGAACAACGGATAATACAAAAAAAGGAATACAGTAGATTCCCGGCAACTCAAACTCAAAGAGAAAAGAAAAACATTTCAACCAATGTCCACTTTTCAGAGCAAAGGGTGTCTGACAGTTCCGGTCATACATTCTGGTGCGCAAGTCTTACAGCGTTGCTCGGCAGTCATGTAGCAGGATATTAGACGATCGCCTTCTCGAAGGATATCTTTTATGGCAAATTGCTGATTGGAACGCATTCTCATAGCTGCCAGAAAGAAAAAAGCACTTTAAGAAGGCTGCTACATCAGTTTCATTGCTTGATAGACTGTTGCCCAGAATTGTCAGAATTTTTCACCAGCTCAATAACTTTGAAAAGCTACATTTTTTGCTGCGCCAATGTCCACCTCTCAGTGCAAGCGGCGTCTACCATCTCCAGCCATACAGGCCGGTACGCAAGGGTTAACGTCAATTGGCAGTCATGTAGCAGGGATATTAGACGATCACCTCTCAAAAGCATCTTTGATGACAAATGTCTGATGGGAGCGCACTCACAACTAAAGGGCTGCATCATCAGTCCCATTTCTTGAAAGACTCCTTCCCAAAACGGACCAGCCTATGAAAAAGCAGGAACCGTATCGTGTTCGCTCAAAACAAACGCATAACACTTAAGAACTCTTCCAAAAACTTAGCTGATCTGTCTCCAGAACACGTAAGGTTCCCTCATAAGTTAATTTCGCACCCTGCATATAGATCATGAAAATTTTCTCTATTTATGAATGACGAACACACATGTTTCTGATGTTTCGCAGTATATTAATGATAGTGTGTCGAATGTGTCTCATCTTCCAACACCAAATAACAGGGTTCAAAGACGAATTAAGAAACAATATTGTCAAACTGCAAACTGTTAGGCTATTTACTAAACTACTTTGCCCAAACATCGCCATGGCAATAAAACTGAAAACTTGTGGCACAAAGCAAAGCAAGGATACGACATAAATGTAGAATGTACCGAGTGCTGATTTTCTAATACTTGCAACGTTTGCTGTTTGTCCATTATCTGCTACTAGTTGTACTTGGAGTGCTTGGATTTGATTTCTGTGGCTTCGAACAGCTGAATAAATCTTGTAATTAAGAAATCCCGTGGGTACTAAAAATAAAATTTCAACAACGGCCGAAACCATCATCGAGATATTAGCTGGGGCCAGCATCGAAAGTACCGAAATAAACGCACTGAACACCCATAATGAGATCACCACTGCAACAACTCGATTGTAAGTGACGAGTTCTTGGTATCTGAGATGAAGATGAACAGCCATGAACCTGTCTATACTGATGACCATTATGCCAAAGAACGTGGCAAAGCAAAACAGGTGTAAGATTATGATGAATATGTTATAGGTAGTACAACTGGGATTGTTCTGTTGTAACCACTTTGCTAGCACTGCGATGGCAAAAGGTTGGCATAGTAAGCCAACGCCAAGATCTGAAGCAGCCAAACTCAGGAACAATGTCTTTAAAGGCTTTGGCAATGACGATGTCTTTCTCATCGCGTGGATTGTTATGATATTCAACATGACGGCTGTGTAAGATAGGAAAGCATTGAAGACACAGCCGGCAATGTACGTTGAATAGAGGGGTTCAACTTCGGAAGTTGAAAGTTGAAATTCCTTTAATTGATCACAAAAGGACCCTGTCATATTCTGGAATGTTTTCAAGAGAAAGGCGAAATTTCTTGTGTAAAATATCTGAGGAGCTGTGAAGGTTTCCAATGGAAAATGTTATCGAAGGCACTTGAAGGGTCCTTCGGCGCACAAGAAAATTCTATCTCAGGATATCGCCCCTAAGAACGACTGCGTGGGAGGCTAGATGTCTTGTTGATATATCATTTTAAAAGAAATATTTTCATGTGTTTTCAGCTTTCCTTGCGCTGTAAGTTGAGAAGATAACTCTAAAATAATAGCCTGATTTTCTCTCTAGGGCAGAGCTTCGCCAAACTTCCTTCCAAATTTGCATAAGTATGATTCAGTTCTAGAAGAGGAATTGTAATTGAACGGAAAATATATAATTAATTAATTAGCCCGTTCACCTTGCTATCAGCAAGCAGTGTCTGTGATTAAAACTAGTGTCTCCGACCTCCAGCTCATATCAGAAAAGAAAAAAATCCCTGGCTTATATAGTGTATTTGTTTAGGAAATAGAAGTTAGAGCGACCAGGGGTGGCAGATGCTGCAGACAGCTATTAAAGTAATTAACGAAGCGAATGTTCTATTCTATTTATTTTATCTGTTCAGCTTTTCGGAACAGGCTTACAATATTTTCTAAGGCTTTGACAATTACCAGAATCCTTGTTTACTCTATCTGCAAGACCTCCTCTAAGTTTTGTTTACCTATGCTGAGAAGCTTAAGTAATTTCATTACTTAATTGTTAGTTTTACTTTGTTTCGTATCGATCTTGTGATCATTCACAGCTGTCTAGTAGTCATGGTCAGCCCACACGTACCTTATCGTCCTGCCTAGGTGCTTCATTTTTTAACAATGGACATAAAAGTTCGAGTGGTCATGGGGCGGAAAGTGTTGTTAACAACTTTGCATAGCAGGTTTGCAATAACCGCTTACGTCACCAGTTTTACTTCAAAAACTAAAGATTCTAATTATAAAGACATATGGAAACTTCGAATAGTGGTCTAATTTTGTTTAAAATCTCCATACAAGTGTACTGAAGCGATAATTAAATAAGTGATATTATGGTGATGCCATCAGGAACTTTAGATCTGAACTTGAAAAAAGTCAGGCTGAATTTTTCAAGTTTGTCCTTGTGGAGTAGAAAAACACATTAAAACTTATTATGGCTCACTTCTTCCGATCCTTAAACAACAATATATCTTATATCTCCATCTTGACGTACAATAAAGGTGCATTTTATGTACGTCGAGAAGACCTATTCGCCAATTTTAGTACATTTTACCGAAAAGCGTTTAAAGAAACATTCGAGGCATTACTGTACATGTATATAATGTCATGTTTCTGAATCTGATAAGTGCTTCATTTTTACATAGAACACTGTATGTGGTATGCCAATTTTATACAAGGAACAGGCCGAATACCACTTAAAGTATCTATTAGCAACAATCCGAAATTTTTTTCCAACTAAAACAAGCACCTATTAAGAACCTATATAGCCCGAAGATTTGTGTTAAAGTCGACCATTTAGTGTAAGAACCTGTTAAGGCATAGGAGGAAAAATTTGGTTCTTACTGCGGGTTTTTATGTACATGTATTTATCAGCGTTGAGTAGCTAAATTGATTTTTTTTACTCAAATGTTAATTTAAGTCTATCTCTTGTCGATCTTGTGATCGTCTACGGCTGTCCGCAAGTCAAGTTCAGTCCTCCCGTAAATTATCGTTTTTCTAGGTGCTTAAATGCTAGCAATAGCTCCAACGGAAGTCATGTTTATCCGGTACTCTTGCTGACCTCATATTTACGAGCTTATAAAATTTGAATGGTTAACTTTTTGTTCGCCAATTTCCACTTTTCAGAGAAAACGGTGTCTAACTCTTCCAGCCAGACGTCACTCGGCAGTCATGTATTAGGGATATTACACGATCGCCTTCTCAAAGATATCTTAATGATAATTAAAAATATAAATTGCTGATTAGAAGGCTCTCTCGTGCCTGCTAAAAGAAGCACTTTTTGCGACTGCAACATAAAACCATTTCTTGAAAGACTTTTTCCCAAACGGACCAGCCTGGCGGTTACTATTTCAAAGGGGGCAGCGACCTATGAAAAAGCAGGAATCGCATCGTGTTTGCTCAAAACAAACACATGGCACTTACGATCTCTTCTAACAACTAATAGCTGATCTGTCCCTCATATGGCCCCTTTGCACCTTGCATATATAGAAAGTGATAATGATTTTCTCCATTCATGATTGACGAATACACATGTTTCTCAGTATATCCATGATAGCGTGTCGAATGTTCCTCATCTTCCAACAATAAATGAGAGGGTTCAAAGACGAATTAAGAAACACAACTGTCAAAGTGCAAACTGTCAAACCTTTTAATGCACTACTTTGCTCAAACATCGCCATGGCAATAAAACTACAAACATTTGGAACAAAGCAAAGCAAGGACACGACATAAATGTAGAATGTTCCGATTGCTGATTTCCTTATACTTGCAGCGTTTACTATTTCACCGTCATTATCTGCTCCTTGCTGTACTTGGAGGGCTTGGATTTGATTTCTGTGGCGTCGAACAGCTGAATATATCTTGTAATTAACAAATGCCGTGGGTACCATACACAAAATTCCAATAACGGCTAGTGACCTTTATCATGATATTAGCTGGGATCGCTATGGTAAGTAACGAAATAAACGCACTTAACACCCATATTGAGATCACCACTGCAACGACACGATTGTAAGTGACGAGTTCCTGGTATCTGAGATGAAGATGAATAGCCAAGAACCTGTCGATACTGATGACCATAACACCAGAAAACGAAGCAAAGCCAAACAAAGCTAAGACGATGGTGTATATGGTATAGGATGTGCAACTGGGATTGTTCTGTTGTAACCACTTCACTATCAAAGCGACGGTAAAAGGCTGGACCAGTAAGCCAACGCCAAGATCTGAAGCAGCCAAACTCAGAAGCAATGTCTTTAAAGGCTTTGGCAGTGACGATGTTTTCCTTATCGCGTGGACTGTTATGATATTTAACATGATGGTGGTGTAAGACAGGAAAGCATTGAAGACACAGCCGGCAATGTACGTTGAATAGAGGGGTTCAACTTCGAAAGTTGAAAGTGAAATTCCTATTGATCACAAAAGGACCCTGTCAATTCTCGAATGTTTGAAGAGGAAGGTGAAGTGTAAAAAATGAGCAATGTGAAGGTTCCAAGGAATATGATCGAAGGCACCAAACGGCCGGCGCACAGGAAAATCATCTCAGGATGCCATCTGATATATCAAAAAAAGAAATCTTCACGTGTCACCCTGCGCGAAGTCGAGAAGATACTGTAAAATAATAGCCGATTTCCCAGGACAGAGCCGCCAACTCCTCGAAAGGAAAGCACAGAAGACACAACCAGCAATGTACGTTGAATAGAGAGGTCCAGGCTCGGAAGTTGAAAGTTGGAATTCCTTCAATTGATTACAGAAATATTTGTCATGTTTTCGAATATTTTGAGAAGGTTAAGGAAGGTTGCTTGTGTAAAATTTCGAAGGATTGGGGCGGTTTCCCATGTTAGTGATGCTATCGACGGCACTTTTAACGGTTCTTCGGCGCACAACAGAATTGTACCTAAGGATGACATGTTGATATATCATTTCAGAAGAAATTTTTTCATCTGTTATCAGTTTCCCTTGTTAATTTTACCGGCTGTGACGGTTGAGAAGATAACTATCAAATGTTTGCCCGATTTTGTCTTTGTAGGACAGAGCTTCGCCAAACTTTGTTCTAAATTTGCATAAGTATAATTCGGCTTAGAAAAGGAATTGTAATTGAACGGAAAATATATTAATATTGTAATTAGCCCTTTCAACTTTTATTGCTATTAATTACGTTGCAAGGTGTCCTCTTGAATAGATTATTAAAACAAGTGTCTTCGACCTCCTCTTCTTCAAAAAGAGAAGAAAAAATTCCCTGGCTTATATCTATGTTTAGGATATAGAATAGAAATAGAAGACCGAGAGGTCAGGGGTCGAAAAGTGTTGTTATTAAAAGTAACGGAGCGAATTACCTATTATTTTTATGTAATCAACTTTGCGGATTAGGTTTACAATACGTATTCACTTAAATGAAACACTTTCCTGGGGCTTTGACAATTACAAGGATTTATCGGACAGACCTCCCTTATTAAAACGAGAATTGTTTCTTAGCTTAGTAACTAACAAACTGTATACCTAAAATGAGCTCTCCTTGAATTGGATAAGTGTTTTTCCACTTTAATTAAAGGGGCAGTATCATGGGGATTTTGATGAATTTGTGGCCATAGGGAGCTAAAATTGTTGTTGTTTTTAAAGTAACAGAGCGAATTTTCTATCGATTTTATGTGATCAACTTTGCGGACAGGTTTACGATACGAATTCTTTTAAATGAAACACTTTTCTGGGGCCTTTGTCAATTACAAGGATTGTTTCTTAGCTTATAGTTAGTATCTAAACAAACTGTTTTACTGACAAACTGCGCCCTCCTTGGATATGTTTTTTTCTAACTGTAATAACTTTTCTTTCAGATGCGGGAAGATACGACTTAACGTTATCATAAACTGAACAACTGATAATGCAAAAAAAAAAAAAAGCAATTTTCTATTATTACTTATGTTGAGAAGCTAAATCAATTCATTGCCTAATTGTTAATTTTACTTTGTCCCCTGTCATCTTGTAATCATTTATGGCTGTCCAGTAGTCAAGGTCAGCCCACACGTATCTTGTCTAAGCTCTCAGTTTCATTAAACGTTTAGTCTTGGTGCTTTACCTTTTAACAAAAGCTCAAAAGGAAGTCATGTTTTTGTACTCTTACTGACCTTGGCTGAGACCTCCGCAAAGGTTGCAGTTGATTTTCTTTTAAGAACTATTTTCCGCATCATGTTCATTGTTGGTACTGTTCATGTTCTGGTTTTTGATACGTTCAGCGTTTCCCACGGTCTTATAGTACCTTAGTACTTGTCGACGAATAATAGGTGTGTATATATAGGTACAGGTTTATTTTACTTTGTTAGTCAGTCGCACTTGAAGCAAAAGCTGGCGCAGAAGGTTTGTTGCTGAAAAAAAGTTTGCGAAAACAAAGAAGGACTCCTACTAGTATTTTTCTTTTAGGAGATACTTTAATTAAAAAAATAAAATCGTTAAATTTTTAAGAAATGGTACTAACTGCTTTCATTAGAGACACAATTGTTGATTTTAATTTTAATTTCAATGCTCCAAAGACGAACTAAGAAAAATGGATCACTGAAAAGCTTAAACTTAAAACCCTTTTAAGCAGTATTTAGCTCAGACGATGCAATGGTAATAAAAAGTAAAAAACCTAGATCTAGGGGAATGGGGGTTGGGGAAGAACAAGGTAAACACACCGGATCCACTTGAAATGTAACTACTTTCACTCATAAATGAACCACACATTGTCAGCTGTTCTTTATTCGTTAAAAAGATTTATTTTGTTAGAAACTTTAACAAAGCCACGGTTAAACATAATTCGTTTATATCTATGAGAGAGAAATATACGTTTCTGATAAAAGTCATAATGCGCGTTGGATATTAATTGCTCAGTGAGGAGTAACAGTGAAAATACTCCCATGAATCGAACATCATTCCGATTCCGCAGACGAGAGAACATTTACGACACCTAGCCTGTCTGTCTTTAAACTCATGAAATAGCATACTTTTATTCTACATGATGCATTAACTACGCACCGTGTGAAGACAATTTTTTTCTCGAAATGCAAGTTTACTTAACTATGATGAGAACTAAAGTTTTAAGATGCTTAGTTGTCAAGTACATCCCCCGCCCCTTCAGAGTAAACTCTTGATTATTCTAAAAGCAACACCCCTAGAGAAATTCTAATTTAATTTTTTTTGTTAAGATTTTTCAGGCAATTAAAATATTTTCAACCTTGAATCAACAATTAAATGTAATTGCAATATAATTACAATATTAACCGTGTACAGGGGTAGTGAAGTTTTTGTGGGGTGTTGTTTGAAGGATTTTTTTTGGGGGGTTTTTTTTTGGGGGGGGGGGGGGGCCGCCGGGGGGGCGGGGGGGGGGGCGTACGTCATTCTATGCTTTAGGTGCTTGAAGGATTTGCGTTTGCATTTCATTTCTGTGGCAGTGAACGGCTAATGTAATTTGTAATTAAATTCTGTTGTGGCAGCTTCCTGATATAAAATTTCAATAAGGCAAAAAAGGGAGTTATTTTGGCTGGGATCTTAATCGCAGCTGGCGAAAGTAACGCAATGAGTACTGATACAGAGATCACTACTGGTACAATAGCGGAGCTCCCGCGTGCGAGTGGAGCCCCATGCCCAAGTAAATTGGTAAACCCAGCCAGCTGAAAAACTTCGGTTTTCACGTGAATGGTCGTGCGTCCGACCGACCGTACGCCCATTCGTACGCAAAGGTACGTTTGGTGTTTGTTTCTCCACAGTCAAAGAAAACCACGTGAATGAAAAATTTCTTAGTACTGAAAATGGCATTATTGATAAAATTCAGATGTGAGCAAAATAAATAACCTCAGAGCTCCGGTTTTCGGTTTGGCTAAAATACACGATTTTTCCGTTTGTATATCACGCATTATATCTGAGATAAAGACAAATGGCCTTGAGAAACGGTCTCACACTTATGACCTTAACACCAAAGAACGAAGTGAAAGAAAACAATTTCAGATGTTGGCAAAAGCGGTACAAAATTGTGGAACAACTGGGAATATCTTAACAAAGAGGTCCTTATCACGTCTGGCATGCCTGATAAGTATCCACACGAATCCTCAAGTCCAAACAGTCGTGAAGCCAGGATGTCAGTCGACCGCCTTCCCAAACGCATCTTCTATGATACACTGTTGATTGGATGTACAGAACGTGCTCTCATGGTGGTCAAACGAAGCACAACAATTTCACAGTCACTGAAGGTTGCACTTAAGACTACAAAAAAGAGATATTTCTCTTTCTTCACTAAAGACGCGCCCCCGCGGGGGAAAAAAAAAAAGCAAAAAGAAAAAAATAAAGAAGCGGCGGACTTAAGACTGCAACAAGGAGATGATCCTCTTCCTTCACGAATGACGAACACGCATATTTGGCAGTATATTCATGATAGCGTGTCGAATATGCCTCATCTTTTAACAGTTAATAACAGGGTTCAAAGATGAATTAAAAAACAACAACACGAAAGTGCAAACTGATAAACCTTTTAAAGCAGTACTTTGTTCGGATGTTGCTATGCCAATAGATGTAAAAATTCGCGGCACAAAACAAAGCATATTCACGAGAAAGACGTAAAATGTACTAACCGCAGATTTTCTTATACTCGTAATATTTGCCATGCTATTGTTATCTGCTCCTTGCTGAACTTGATAGGAAAGCACTGAAGACGCAACAACAAATGTACGTTGTATATAGATGTCCAGCTTCGACAGTGGAAAGCTGGTATTTCACAAATAGGTCACACGCATAATTTTTCATGCTTTCAAGTAGGAAAGAGTTTCGTAGCCGTGCAATGTGATTGCAGTTGGACACTTTCTTTTCGGCGCACAACGGAATTCGATCTCAGGATGAAATGTTGATAAATATATGTAGAAGAGGTCCTATTGTCTTTAAGGAGTTTTCTTTGTGCATTTCTTAGCTGATTTTATTAGCTGAGCTTTGTCAGATGTCGTTCCAAATTTGCATAGGTACAACTTTGCTTAGACCGATTGTAAGTGACCGGAAAATTGTTCAATTAGTCCTTTCAAATGTAGGAGCTATCAAGCAGTGTCGGTGATTACAACTGCTTTCCTGACCGCCTCATCATATCCATATAAAAAAGAAAACTCCATGGCTTAGATAAATTCTTATGAAACTGAGAATTACCAATAAAGCTTTATCAGTAAAGCAGTTGAAAGTGTTGTTATTAATGCAACAGAGAGATTTTATATCAATTCTTTTTCAAGTAGACAACTTTACTTTGCAGGTTGAAAATGTATATTTACTTTTTAATGAGACAAATTTCCAGGGGTGCGACAGTTAAAAAGGTCATTGTTTTCGTTATCCAAGCTAAGATCAGCAATAAAAATTCATAAGCAGTTCTCAAAACTTAACTGAATGTATGTAAACACCAGGTTTTAGAACTAACAAGTGAATATACTTTGCACAGGGAACTGTTATTGGTGTAGATTTACTGAGCCTGCGCTCTGCCACCTTATAAAGCTCGGTTTTTTGGCTGTTAGCAACTCACCACTGAGCTCTTATGCTATGTCACCATTATCTTACTTCGTGTTTGTTTCAGGGCGGTATTTATTTGTTTTGCAATTTAGTAAAGATTTTACTGTTGTGTCTTGTAATACCGTAAGGTACTGAGAGAAACGACCCTAGTTACTTTCAGATTTGCATCCTTTTCCTATCGCTACTTTTGTAGGGTCGCAACCCCAGGGGTCGCTACTGACTGATGGCGAAAACCTATAGCATGGAGATGACATGGAGAAATCTTGTTAAAAAGGATTTATTAAACAACAGAACAGAGTAATTTATATATTATTATTGCATTTGGAGAAAGGAGTAGTATAGAGGGAAGTCAACAAATACCACCACGAATTAGACGCTTTTATTGCAGCTGGAGTTCGTTTTTTTGGCAAGTGTTAATGAGTCACGGTAAATTCCCCGACTTTGTTTACCCACGCGGAAAAAAACAAAATTTGCATACCATGTTCAGGCAAGCCCTTGACATGTTCAAACAAGCCCGTGACTGTCACGCTCTCAACGTAATTCGACAAATACCACACTGAATTAGACGGCAAGGGGTCATAATTGATATCACGTGCATTAAATCAAAAGAACAATAGTTGTGCACGTGTAAAACAATAGATTTTTCATTCCAGAGTGCTTAGAACTCAGATTTTAAGCACACAGGAATGAAAACAACTTACTAACGTCTAAAAATATCATTCGGGTAAACCCCGGCACCCACGCACAAATTTGCATGCCGCTCGCGGCTTCATGTCAATTGAACAAATGCAACTAATGAGTACATGGCGACAAAAAGTTATTCTTCAGAAGCAACAATTTGCCTGTATTGCGACAAAAGTTTCACAAAAGAGGAATTTTATGACTCAATCCCGGTTAGAAAGCACTTCTCAGGGCTCTATCACGGACAAATTCACAAATGTTGTGCAGATATTATAGAGGAAGACTACTGGCGTGTAGAATCTCTAAACGCTAAAGAAAAAAATATGAACTTCAATTAACAAAAAAAGGGGAGCGGGGGTGAGGAGGGAGAGGGCGAGCAAGCAGGAATTCCAATTGAACATTTGCAGACATTGGAATATACACAAAGATGGGCCGAGGAAGAAAAGGAGTTTTGATAACAAGTGGAAAAAAAAAAAGTTAAAAGGTTTATTGGACCCCCTTTACAAACTTTTCAACATAATAAAATTGCTAAAGAAAACAACCAAACAGTAATTTTATTGTCAGAAGAGGCGATCGCACAGTTGAAAACTTTTGACAAAGAGCTTGTCGCAAACCTCTTGACAGGAAATTGACTCTTTTAAAACTGTTTTTTTTTGTACATCTTAATATTTACCGAAAATTATTAAATTTAACAAACCTGTTTTTGTATTTATTGCTCCGTTTTTATTTGAAATTGCGGCCGAAATTTTGTCTCCTTTTGATGCTTCTAATGAAACAAGGTCCTGTTTTTGGAAATTAGAAACGGTTGGACTGCGTGTGGCTGACCCCCTTCCACCATTTTCTGTTTGAACCTTGATCGCCACCTGTACTTCATCATTTACAACATTATCATCTTTTTTACTTAAAATAAGAAACTGCCATTCTTCAATTCTTCCATCAACGGGCATAATAAAGTAATTTAAATTAAAATTAAATTTAACCGAATAAAAAACAACAGAACTTGGGTGAAAACCACCCCAAGAGTAATTGTACCATCGGTTCCATCATAAAAACCGTTTATGACAAAATTCAATATTTTTGGAAAATAGTTTTTTAACTCAAACCCATTCATATCAATATTCGTTTCAAGCACCATGTCTTCAGAAGAAATAATAAAAGGTTTTTCAAAAACATCGCTTGGCACGTCCGCTTGATAACCCTTTACACCATAAGCAATCAAATAAGCTTGCTCACTTGCTTGTGACCCCGAGTAACCAGGATTGGTTATGTCAATAAAAAGTTTATCGTCACTGTTTGACGCATTTTTTTGTGAGTGAATGATTGTTCTCGTATATTTTGGCGTGTGATTGTTGAATCTTTTTGTATGATAATTGACAGTGTTACTTCCAAAAGGTGACGAAGCACTTAAACTCCAGTTAAGATCACTTTCTGGGAAGAAAAACTCAACGCAAAGAGTGTAATCACCAGAGGGCAACCCAGTTAAACCGATTTTAAACCTTGAATTGAAACTGTTTCCAGATTTTACTAAATTAAAACGAAAAGCGCTTTTTTTGAGTAAGTGAACACCAGAGTTAAAATTGTTAACAACTGTTAATGAGTTGACATTTGTAACTCCTGTGAAAGAAGATGCTGAAAAAAACAAATGTGAAAACAGATTTTCTTTTGCTCCTGAAGAAATTGAGTGAGTTGAAACATACTTTTCCATTGAAACTAAGTTTACAGCGTCTTGGTCTCCGACAGGATTAGCAAGCTGTTTGATTGAATGGTCGTTCATTACTAAATTTTGATTGACAACACCCATTTGTCCAGGGTCACCTTTTAGGCCAGCGGGACCTTGTGGACCAGTAGGACCAGTTGGACCGGCATCTCCTTTTGGCCCTTTTGTTCCAGTAGGCCCAGTATGTCCAGCAGGCCCAGTGGCACCAGAGGGCCCCGTTGGACCTGTTTCACCTTTTGGACCCGCAGGACCAGCAGGACCAGTTGCACCAACGGAACCAGCAGGGCCAGTTGCACCTTGGGGCCCTTGTGGACCGGCAGGACCAGTAGAGCCAGTGGGGCCGCTGTCACCTTTATCGCCTTTTTGACCAACGAAACCTCTTGAGCCAGTTGGGCCTTGGGGACCTTGAGGACCAGTGTCGCCTTTCGGGCCAGCGGGGCCAGTAGGACCGCGAGAACCTTGTGGACCAGCAGGACCAGTAGGACCTTGGGGGCCTTGGGGGCCAGTGTCGCCTTTATGCCCCGCAGGGCCAATCGAACCTCTTGGGCCAGGGGGGCCGGGAGGGCCAGTTGTTGAAGAGCTGTCTGAAGGATGACCTGTGTCTCCGTTGAAAGCACCCATTATATATATTCGTCAAAATTTTTTTTCGTAGTTTTTTTTGGCCTGTCGTGATACAAAAAAGAGAATTTTTTTTCTGTTGCTTGATTAAGCTGATTTCTGTCTATGCCAAGCTCATCAGCAATACGATTATTTTCTCTTGGAAGAAAAGAAAAAATACAAAAATGGCTGCAGTTGTCACGAATATTTTTCGGCACTTTGAAAAAACATTGAGAAAGATAAATGACGCTGCATTGACGATGCCTTCCGTTTATAAAGTAATTGATGATTTCGTTTTGATTGCTTTCACAAACCATGTCATCAAATATGACAATTTTTTGGTTGTTATCTGTGAGTTCTTCAAGGGGAATAACAGTGTTGGTTGCCTCGATAACTTCATAACCAGTTTCAGGATTGACTCTTTTTTCAAAATCGTCAAGAATCAACTGATACTTTTCTTGATGAAGGTTTTTTGCGCAAAGATAAATTTTGTCGTAAACCAAAAGCTCATAAAGCATGTGTAAAAGAGTGTTTGTTTTTCCAGAGTTGCTTGGACCACAAATAAGCATGCGAAAAGTGTCAGATGGCATGCTTGTATGCCCCTGTTTGAAAGCACTTTGCGAATAAAACTCAGGATCGTAATTCGGAATCTTCATTTTTTAGTCGTTATATATATACGCAAAAAGATGTCGATGAAAAAATGGCGAACACTTGCTGAAAAAAAGGCCGCTGTTGAGCAGCAAAATGAAAAAATACTTACTGCAATGAAAAACAAAGCGATTGAAAAAAAATTTGGACAGCTTTCAGGTGAGGAGGTATTTAAACCGCTGACACGAAGGTTTGACCGCGCCTTTACAGCGCAAACGGATGAACGAAAAAAAACTGATGCTGAAGAAGGGCCAGACTATAACCTGGATGATTTTGACTTTAACTACCCTTTTGGTGAAAATTTTATGCCAGATGAAGAGACGCCCCCGACAACTCCGCCGCCGTCACCAGAAGTGCCTGACTATTCGATGGTGGAATCTGACCAAGATTTGGAAGACGACACCCCCGAATCAACACCACCACCAACACCAACATCATCACCGGTTCCCACTCTTGCGGAAAAGGAAGATGATGATGATGATGCAGAAGGTGATGATGATGCAGAAGGGGGTGATGATGCAAAAAATGGAGATGCTACACCCTCGCAAGATTTGTCTCAGCCGGTTGAACGAGCCAAATGGGGAACACCACAACAACCAGGAATCGAGGGATCAGAATCAACTGACCTGGCGAACATACGCAGAATGCTGAAAGTAAATAAAGGCAATCCCGGCTATGTTGTGAAAAGCAAGACGTCAAAATACTACGGTTACACTTATTCAGCCTTAGAAAAAGAGGAAGACGAAATTTTAAAAAGAAGGGGAGAAAAGAAAGCAAAATCTTCTTCGGTTTTTGAAAAAGAACCACCCGATCAAGAGGGGAGTGGTGTTGTTGATGTAAACGCTCTTGTTGACAGGCTTTATATAAGCCTCGGTTCAATTGAGGCAGGAAACACTTCAAAAAAGTTGCGCAGACAAATAGTTTTATTGCTGCAAATGTTAACAAAACAAAAAGCGCTGACAACAAAAGAAGCAAAAAAAATTTTACATAAGTATATACGATGAATCAACTTAGCCTTGAGCTTAACTCTGCGACTGCAAAAAAAAATGATGCAAGAAATGAACCTCATGACTTTACATATCACTTTGACCCCCCATTTGATTTAGACCCTTCAAAAAGGTACAAAGCGGCAATGAACAAACTTGTAACAATGAGCTATTCTTGGTACAATGTTTCAGAAAAATATAAAAATAACAAATTTAAATGGAAGAAAAAAAGTGAGTCAGACTGGACTGATGTTACTATTCCTGATGGAATGTATGATTACAAAGACCTGAACGACGCTTTTCAAACTTTTACAGGAAAAACTGATGATTCAAAAAACATTTTTGAACTTTATTTTTATACCACAACATACAGAGTCACAATTTTGATTGCCAAAGATTACGAGCTTGATTTAAGAGAGGGTGATTTTTCAGATCTTATTGGATTTGAAAAAAAAATCTTGAACGACATAAATAACGTTGGCGATCATGTTCCAAACTTGACAAGAGGGGTTGACTGGATTTATGTTCATTGCGACCTCATTTCAAGAGCTGTTGCCAACATTGAAAACGATGTTTTGTACACGTTGTCAACATCGACTCTTCAAATATCTTATCCATTTGAGAAGGAGCCCCTTCGACCCTTGTGGCATCCAGTTAACAAAAACCGAATTAACTCGATAAGAATCAGAATTAGTGACGGACTTGGAAATGATCTTTTTTTAAACGATCAACCCGTCGCTTTGAGCATTTTGATCGAAGAGGAAAAATGATTTTTTGAGAAAAGTATAGGATGAACCACCCAAGCGAATGGACGAGGTTTTACGACAGAGGTCACTACAGATATCGGCACAAAGGAACCGGAGTCGTAAGAGACACTTTACTGACTATTGGTAAACGATTTGCAAAAAGTGGGAAAAAAAAGGCTGAAGAGGCAGCAAAAAAAGCTGCAGAAAAAGCTGCTGAAAAAGTAGCTGAAAAAGCTGCTGAAAAAGCAGTTGAAACTACCAAAAAAGTTGCAGAGCGCGGCGCGGAAAAAATTCAGCAAGTTTTGAAAAGAAAAAAAACTCTTTCACCTGATTCTCTAAAAAAATCAACTGTGAAGAAAGGACTTAACCAAACTTCGAGACAAAAGCTTGAAAATGTTTTGAAAAAAAAAGAAGCAACTATGGAGAAAGGACTCAACCAAACTTCGAGACAAAAGCTTGAAAATATTTTGAAAAAAAAAGAAGCAAATATGGAAAAAGGACTCAACCAAACGTCAAAACAAAAGCTTGAAAATATCTTGAAAAGAAAAGCAGAGATGAAGGTGAACCAAATCATTTCAAAAAATTAATTTTTTTGTGGATAATATATACACCTGGTTTTGAGAGCGATGTTCAGAAGCGGAAAGTTTTTGGAAAAGACTGAGTTCATGAGATTTGGGTTAGACAAGCCCATAACAATTCCTGGAAACAATCAGCTACAGGTAAAAAGTGGCTACAAATTTTCTGTGACATACAGAGACAACTGGTTCGACTGGTACAACGCTTACATTCGTGCAGATTTCACATTCGAAGCAACCGCAGATGGGGCGGCTGTTGCAGGAGACACTCGTTCAGCGCCGGTTAATGGATCTTGTTCTTTGATAAATAAACTTGTGGTAAAATCTGCAGGAAAGCCTCTTTACAACGTTGACAACGCTCACAAGCTGATATTTATCAAAAACTTGTTGGATTTTTCCGATGACTATTCCAGAAGTGTTGCCAAAAGCCAGTTTTGGTATCTTGATACGGCAAACGATGATAGAACAGCAGCAGCCTCAGCAAATGATGGAGCTAAAGCAAGAGGGGCGTTAGCTCACGGGGGTTTAACAGTAAACACTATCATTCCTCTGAACAGGTACTCTTTTTTTGAAGAGCTTAGTGACAAGCTCTTGCCACCAATGCCGCTTGAGCTTGAAATACAACTTCAGTCTGATGCAGAACTGCTTTGGCAAAACGACGGTACGAACAGGCGAATTGTTGTAAGAACTCTTGAGCTGTGGGTTCCATTGCTTCGGTTTACGAGTGAAGGGCAAATGCTTGCTAATGAAGACTTTTTAAAACCAAGAAAGTGGACTTACATGAGTGAAATGGTGGAGCCCAGTACCAGCCAACGCACTGCTTTCGGAACTTGGCAGATAAGTCCAGGAATTAAAAACGCAAAGCATGTCTTCATCTTTATTCAACAGACCCGAAGAGTAAACACTCTTACCCAGAACCCGTACTTTTTTGACACTTTTAACATTGACGGAGATGACTCAGCAAAGCTTGCTACTTGCAGGCTGCAGTACGGCACTTCCAAGTTTTATCCTGAGCTGGAGTATGACGAAAATTTCAAGCTGCGAATCCTCAACGATGTGATGAATTACCGTTACCGAACGAATGATTATAATACAGGAGTCCAGCTACAGCCGACCAACTATAACACACTTTACCCTTTGCTTTACTTTGACCTTCGAGAAAACAAAGATAACCTGACGAACGACCCAAAGCAGCTGATTTTTCACTACAGGCTAAATGAGGCAGCAAATGCCCAGGATTACACGATATTTGCAGCAATTATGTACGAAAGCGAAATGGTTCTGAAGCAGGTGGGCAACGAACTGGTTATTGTTTAAATTTTTTACAAAATATATATAAGATGTCTTCTTACTACCCACTCAAGGTCGCGCTTTCTGAGGGACAAAAACACAGTCTTACCAAGGCATTTTTAAACAAAACATCAGTCACGCTACGACTGAAGTACGAAGACATTATTGAAAGGAGAGACTCTTTGCATCTGACCTTGCGGCAAATTGAAAAAATTAAAAAAGCAATCATCGAAAAAAAAGGGGTTGATCTGAAAATGAGCAAAACGCAGATAAAAAACACAGTTAAAATCATCAAAACCGCGGTTCTTGGCAAAGGGTTGCAGGTAAAACCAAAAGGTGGAGGTGGTATGAGAGTCCAGCCTGCGCCTGCGCTTGCAAATGTGATGCGGCGGCCGCCTCCATTCATTGGAACTTGGGGAGAAAAAAAATGAATTTTAAAGACGTTCCTTTAACTGATTTTGACCTGTTTGCGTGGTGTGATCAACTCAAAATCCCAATAAAAGGTATTTTTTCAAGAAATGAATTTATGCCAAAAAAAACACGCCCCCTGCATTATTAACTTGGACGACTTGGGCGGCCTTGGTACTCATTGGGTTTGTTGCTTTCGAAAAAAAGAAAAAGAAAGCTATGAGTACTTCGACTCTTTTGGTTTGCCCCCACCCGCAGAATGGGAAAATAAGCTTGTTTTTGAAGGAAAAAAGAGCTTTTTGCGAAACGACAACCAGATCCAGTGGGAAAAAAGCGTGCGGTGCGGCTACTACTGTTTGCTTTTTTTGAACGAACGAAACAAAGGGCAGTCGTTCAAGAAAATTCTTGAAATGTTTTCTGACGATTTGTTGAAAAACGAAGCTGTGGTCAAAAAGTATTTTTTGCATCAAGTATAAAATGAAGGTGTATTGCGTTAAAGAAAAAAAGTTTACCCCCAACGTGCCTGGCAGTGAAAAAGTGGTAATTACCAAAAATGCCCGAAAAATGTTAAAAGCCAAGTGCGCAAGCTGCGGCATCACAAAAACAAGGTTCCTTTCGAAAAGCCAGAGCCAAGGAGGCGCTTTAGCAAGGCACAAGACACGCTTGGTTGACAAAATCGCTGAGGGAGCAAGCATGTTTTTGTCTGGCCCCTCTCCCTCGTTTGCAACGGCAGCTGCAAAACTTGCGGGGCAAGCATTCAAAGGAGTGAGCGACAATGTCAAATATTTTCGAAGAACATAAATTAAACAAAAAAAGACAAAAAAAAATAAATGGAAATTCAAAAAGTTTACTGCGTGAAAGAAAGGCGTTGCACTTACAACGAGCCTTATACCAAAAGAACTGCGATAAACATCGAAGGTCAAAAAAATTCTTGAAGCAAAATGCATCAGTTGCGGCATAAAAAAGGTTGTTCGTTATGACCCGGTAAAAGGTTTTTGGACTCCTAAAGGCGCTTGGAAAGCCAAGCAAAAAACAGAAATTTTTTCTACAGGTATATAAATGAAAGTCTATTGCGTAAAAGAAAGACAGTTCACTCCCAATGTGGAGGGAAGCGAAAAAATCGAGATGACAAAAAATGGCCGAAAAATGTTAAAAGTGAAATGCGCCAGTTGCGGAATAACGAAAACAAGATTCGTTTCAAACAAAACGGGGGCAGGCGTTGACATTCACAAAGCCATCGGCAAGCTACCAAAACCAAAAAAAGGTTGGACTCTACCAGGTCACAACTACACTGGTCCCTACAATCCTCTTGAAAAGCAGCTTACATACGATCCGAAGACCGGAAAGATATTGAAAATCATGCAGAAGCCTACCGGGGCGACAGACGCAGTCGCGATGCAACACGACGTTGATTATTCCGTGTGCGAAGGAAAAAAAGACGTGAAAGGTTGCAAACATGCAGCAGACAGAAAAATGGTGAAGGCGCTTGATGCAATTCCCAAAAACAAGCGCCAGTGGGGGCACACTTTGGCAAGAAACACTATCGCGTCAAAGCAGAAGGTCGGCTTGGGTGTCGGTGAAACGATCAACAAAAAGGTCGGTGAGAAAATTCCTGGTTTTAAGCAGGCTCAAGATCTCGGCATGTTGTTAACAGGAGCTCTCGGTGGAGATAAAAAGCTTCTTGAAAAATATTGGTCAGGAGACATAGCAAAGGGCGCTTTCAACACCAAAACGGGGTTTTTCAGCAAAAAGTTTTGGACTCACCCTTCAGAAAACCAAGACCCTTCTTGCTCAGCCACAGTTTATAACAAAAAAACAGGAAAATGGGTTAATCATTATTGCGATTAAATCAAAAAAATTTTTTGCCCTCAAGTATAATGGCCACCGCTACCCAATACAGACGAGCCGAAATCAAGGCAATGAAACTGACCTTGGAAAATCAGCAGGCCCACTACGAAAAGACTTCCGCCAAATTCAAGCGCTGGCATACTCGCTGTCAAACAGCTTGCGCTTTAACGGGCGGTGCCGCGACGATTCTTACCGGCTCAGGTCTCGCAGCTTCGCTTTCCGCTGTCGGCATTGTCGTTGGCGGGCCTTTGATTGGAATAGCAACAGTTTTTTCTCTCACTTCAACTTCTTTGGGCGTCACTGTCAAGTTTTTCTTGCAAAAAGCGAAAAAACACAAAAAAATACTTTCACTTGCAGAAGAAACTCTGTTTGCAATCAACTCTCTCACTTCTGCGGCCCTTGAAGACGGACAAATTTCTGACGAAGAATACCAAGAAATCGTCAAAAAGTACAGTGCCTTCTCTTCGAAAAAAACAAAACTGCGTTACTCAAATCACACTGACAGCGCTCGCTCCCACCAATCTTGAAAATGTTTTTCGGCAGTTTTTTTCGTTTTTTCATTTTTCGTCAAATTTTCCTCCAGCTTTTTGATCATTTCTTCTTTTTTTGGCCAAGAATCTGGTAGCTTTTTAAAATAAAAATACAAAAAACATGTGTAGTTAATATGTTTTTTTTTATAATTTTGGCAGTCTTTCACCACGTTTGCCAAAAATCGCAGCCTTGATAGATCTTGCCAAACAATACGGTTTTTTGTTAAAACTGTTTTCAAATATGACAAGTTCGGCACCGGCGAAATCGATCTTCTTTCTGTCTCTTCCAGATATTCAAAACCGTGAGGTTCTTGAAAAACGATTGGTTCAAAAGTTTTCTTTTTCGCAACAAGAACCAAACAGAAATTTTGGATATCTTTTTTTGTCAATGGTTTTGCCCCGTAAAGCACACCATAAGGGTCATCAACAAATGGTTTTTTGTCTTTTAGCCACTTGAGGCTTAAAGATTTAACAAAGTTATAATAAATCGTAGTCATATTATCACTAAAGCCTGCAAGGGTACAAGTGCCATCAACGAATTTTTTTTTTCTTCCATGTTATATTAAGTCTTTTAAGTTCAAATGGAAAATAATAAATTGAGGGCACGTTACTACAGCCCTCAAGGATACTGGAAAGGAATTTCTGCAATAAAAAAATTAGCCAAAGCCGCAAAGGTTTCCGAAGATACTGCAAAAAGGTGGCTCGGAAAACAAGCTTTTTGGCAAATCTACCTTCCCGCACCACGATACGTTCCTCGTCCAAAGTTTGATGTATCTTCTCCCAACGCGGTCCACCAGGCGGACCTTCTTTTTCTTCCTCATGACAGATTGCCGCGAGGGCGAAAAGTTTACAAATACGCGTTGACTGTTGTTGACGTTGCCAGCCGTTACAAAGAGGCCGAGCCTTTGACCTCAAAAGATTCAACTGAGGTTGCAAAAGGTTTTCGGGCAATTTACAGGCGTAGTGCACTGAAATGGCCACAAATGCTGCAAGTTGACCCCGGGCGCGAATTTATGGGCGCTGTTACCAAAGAAATGGAAAATCAAAAAACAGCTATTCGACGCGGGCGTGTTAACATTCACAGAGATCAGGCCATTGTTGAACGTTTCAACCGCACACTGGCAGAGCGCCTGTTTGGTTATCAGTACAGTGTCGAGTTGACCCTGCCATCTGGCCAGCGGTCGACAGCGTGGGTTAAGAGGCTACCCGAAGTTATTGCCGCTCTGAACAACGAAGTTACACGGCTGACGGGCAAAAAACCCTCAGAAGCTATTAAATTAAAAGCCGTTGCCGCCAAGCCGTCGACTCCTTATTTGAGGCCTGTTGGTAAGAGCGAAAAAAAGCTCCCCTCCTCCGTGAATGTCAGATATTTGTACCAGCCGGGTGAGTTAGAAGGTGGCGGAAAACGTGCCACCGATCCAATCTGGTCTTTAAAAGTCTTTTCGCTTGAAAGAGCTGTAATGAAACCGAACGAACCTGTTTTGTATTACTTGCAAGACGGCCCTAAGCGTGGCTTTGTGCGCGAGGAGCTGCTCGTAGTACCTCCTGATACCGCCCTTCCACCAGTCAATGCCAGCTAAACGTGATATTCAATCGGTTCGGTATGTATTCCATCTTCAAGCACCCAACGTTTGTCGTAATAGGCGCTCAAACCCAGTTTTTCCTGCTCGTAAGTTACCATTTTTCCTTCCTTCATACGGAAGCCTCTGTTTGTTGCCATGTCCTTATGACCATTCAGAGCGGCCTTAAATCCTTGCCATCTTATTTCGTTTTGCGTCTTGGACATCCCCTTAGTGCTGAACTTCTTTTTTTCACCCTCGGGTTCCTCAATAAAATAACACTTTGAGCAGAGCGCAATCATCCGGCTGCCCGTACACTCAAGCTTAAAGAGACCAGGGGTGCGGCCGCTCCACTTGTCCCAAGCCAGCCATTGTTTTTTTTGGGTCTCGAATTCTTGTTTTAGCTCAGGTTTTACGATGTCCTCAAGCTTCGAAGCAGAAATGGCCATGTAACAGCTGTCCGTGTCCATCTGAATTAGCTCAAAGTCCTTTCGATCAAAATATTTGTCTAAAAAGTCATAGTAAAACTTGAGCATGCGCAGCTTTGCCAACTGGTAAACCGCGATCCCAACTTGAAAAGGCCTGCTGATCGTTATCCGCGGCTTACGACTTTCCAACTCGTACGCTTGCCCGATTTCATCTAAGTCACTAAAATACGCACTTCGCAGGGCTCTGTCAACCACTTTCTCATCTTTGGTGTATATCACATTCGTTTGCCGTTCTAGTGCCTCGATCAGCTTCCCGTATGCACTGTTTCCTAACAGCTTAAACACGTCAGCCAGCAAGGCCTTGCTCTTATCAACATCACCTGTTCTCCGCGCCTCTGTCACTTGTTCTACAAACCAGGGGAAGATCTTTTTCGGTTGATAGTCAATCGTTCGGTAAACCGCCGTTATCTCTGCCCCGTGTTCCACATACCAGCGCAGCAGTGGAGCATACAAAAGAATTTTTTTGGCAGAAAAGGCACCAACGAGCTTTTTACCATCTCCACGATTTCTTTTTGTTTTTTTCAAGTATTCATACATGTGTTGTGGAACGGCTTCGGCTGGAACCTCTTTGTTGTAAAAGAATGGCGGCATCTCTTCAAACTTTTTCCACAAATTTTTTGAAATTTCTATGTCAACTTCCGCAAATCCAAACCATCCGGCAAGTATATATAAAGGGGGGTTTTCTCCTTTCAAGTTTCGCATAAGATAATAGGCCGCAGATGTTTCCATTCCTGTATGGTACCAAAGTTGTTCTTTTCCGCATGGCATGTCTTCTAACATTGTTGACAAATAGAGGGCATTTGCGTCGTAGCCAACGATGTTTTTGCAAAATTTTGCGTTTTCAAACTGGTGGTCTCTTATCTTTGTAAATCCAGCTTCGTGGTACCTTGTAAATACTATGCTCGGGCCTCCAACAACCGCACCTTTCAGCATCTCATACGCTTGTGCGCTCGGGCTGTGCATTTCTGCCCCCCTCTCGACCGCTCCCCGAAGCAGGTAATGTAAGCTCACACCTGGAATGCTGACGGCGTCTTTTAGGATGTCAATACCCTTTTCAGTGTAAAAAGCTTTCATTTTTTCTAGAGCTTCTAGGCCGGGAGCCACATCAAGGTTATTGTAATAGCGAAGCCAATCTGCAAAAGTTCGCATTCCCTTTTCTCGAAACAGTTTTTTACAAGCTTTCCATTCTGAAAGTTTTAGCACAAAAAAAATTTTTCAACTTTGAATACCAAGCAAGATAATCCGGCAACCCTGGGTAGTCAAGCTTCTCGGGGGAGTCAAACCACTCATAAGGAAACCACGATTTCGTAGCCTCACATCCGTATGCCTTAACCCACTTTTCATAGCTTGTTCCTGGCCCAAGGTAGTTGATAATGTCAAGGAAACGGAAGCCCTGAGTGAGCAAGAACATGATTTTGTTACAGTTTTTTGCCACTCTGACTTTGCCCGTTGTGTCAGCAAGGCGGTCTGCGAAGTTATTTTTGATCAGATTCAGATCGTAACTGCCAGAGTTGAACCCAACAACAGGTACCTGGTTGCACCATTCCTCAATTTTTTGTCGCTGCGCTTTTGGAAGCAGGCCAACGTCTTTTGGCATGAATTTCGCTCTTACTTGAGCCCGGATGTTTTTTCCGCGTCTCTCCAGCTCTTCCATAAACTTGCGGACCAGCTCCGCGGGGTCTCTTTCACAGATGTGGGTGGGCTCTCTTTCAAGAGTGTCACCAATGCTTACCGAGATTGGCACGTGTGCGTTTTCGATCGTGAGTGTTGGCGTTGGTTCCTTTCTCTGATTATTGTCGCCATACGCCTCGAAATCGTACAAAATCGCGTGCGGGTAGCTTTTTGTTTGCGCCCGCGGTGTATCAACAACGATTTTCCTTACTTCGCACGCCCAAGCCTCGATCACGCGGTAGCCGGCCCTTCGTAGCAATCTTGTACGTTTCATTGTGGCTTTGAACCTGTCTTCGCGTGTTTGGTCGTTGCGGTCAATGATTTTGTTACGATCTTGCGGGTAACATTTTCGACACCCGTGCCAGTGGCAGCCGTGGTATTGAAATACAGTTTTGGAAATAGGGTCGTACCCGTCGACAGGTGCGCGCTCAACCCAACGCTCGCCACCATGTCCGCACATTGCGTGGTGAATGTGTATTTTCCGCCGCTTGGCTTCTTGGTCAAGCCACCGAAGCGATTCTTTGGAAGCTTGATGGTTTGGATAGAAAGCCTTCTCAAAGCTTGTCTGCGGTTCTTCAACCTTTTTGCCCGGGCAATCAATTATTGTTTTTCCTTGGCTGCAAGTTTGATAATGGCGTTTAAGGTTGCAAGCTTGTGTAAATCTCGCGTCGCAATGGGCGCATGCATACGTCTTGGCTAACCTTTTAATATCCTTAATGACAAACGCGTGCCCTTCGAAAGTGCCGATTGTCAGAATGTTCTTCAGCACAGCTGGAGGGTTTCTTTTTAGGTGCCATACGACTTCCTCATCTTTTACCCTCACAGGCTCATAAACTCGGATGCCGAGCCAATCAGAAAAAGCGGCACCCTGATTCAGATGCCTTTCAACTTTATCTAATTCATCAAGAGATGTTTTTGGACAGTCGGTCGGCACAGTTTCGAGTTTGAAGAAACTCTTTGCGAGACCTCGGGCTGCTACTGTGCTTCGATCAATACGTGCTCCTTGGTGCACAGCAATACAACGCCATAGACACAAATTATCTCGATAGGTATCTAGCGCAACCATCGACCTGCCATGCGCAAGGTTGCGCAGCCAGTCTGGTAAGGGGCCAGTGCCTAACAGCGGTTGACGGTCAAGCACAACCTTTACATCAACATTAAAAAAGCTTTCAAACTTCCACTTTGTAGAAGGTCTTTTAATATTGTCAGGGGCCAGGCGTTTTGTCTCCTGTTCGGTCAACCATTTTTCCGCTGCAGAAAGCTTATGAATCCAAGGTGAGCCTTTGTTAATGTAGTAAACAATGACCGTATCATCTTCAATGTTGCGCAACTGATACGAGTAAACATGCCTGATATAAAACGCTGTGTTTACATTTTCTCGAATTTTTTCCATAAAGTTTGGTGTAAGGTCTTTTTCCAGACCTCTAATGAAGCGCCATCGAATAAAACGCCGGCCACTCTTTTCCTCCCCCTCGTCTTCCGCGACATCAAAAAGGTTTAAAATCTCATTCTGATAATTTGGTACCCCCCAATTTTCGTGTGGTACAAAAGGATCAAATTCATTTTGAATGTTCTTCCTTTTTTGCTCCTTCTTTTCTTTGTGACGAGGTCGCTGAGGGGGTTTTGGGTGATACTTTTGTGCAAGCAACGGTTTTAGCAAACGCTTTTGCACTTCAAGAGGGATCGGTTCATCCAGTATATTACGGACAACTTCACGAAGTGGGCCCGACATTTGAGGCATTCGCTCAATTTGTTGCTCAACAAACTTGTCAAATTGACTTGCTTTGTTCGCGGTCAACAAGGTCTTGCTGAAAGCCATGTAACTAAAAAGCACAAATGTTCAATTGACATGAAGCCGCGAGCGGCATGCAAATTTGTGCGTGGGTGCCGGGGTTTACCCGAATGATATTTTTAGACGTTAGTAAGTTGTTTTCATTCCTGTGTGCTTAAAATCTGAGTTCTAAGCACTCTGGAATGAAAAATCTATTGTTTTACACGTGCACAACTATTGTTCTTTTGATTTAATGCACGTGATATCAATTATGACCCCTTGCCGTCTAATTCAGTGTGGTATTTGTCGAATTACGTTGAGAGCGTGACAGTCACGGGCTTGTTTGAACATGTCAAGGGCTTGCCTGAACATGGTATGCAAATTTTGTTTTTTTCCGCGTGGGTAAACAAAGTCGGGGAATTTACCGTGACTCATTAACACTTGCCAAAAAAACGAACTCCAGCTGCAATAAAAGCGTCTAATTCGTGGTGGTATTTGTTGACTTCCCTCTATACTACTAAAGGGTCATCTATTGTAAACATCAGATCAGTTAAAAATTTGATGCAGGGTAGTTCCACGCAATAAAGAAATAGTTGGCTCGTCTGTTGACGGATCTCTTGCTCAAGAAATCCTCATACCAGACGTCACTCTAAGTGTAAATAAACCAGATTGATTGCAAGGCCTGCACTATAGCAGAAGGGCAAACTTTTTTTGCCCAATAATTTTTCCCCTTCTGCCGTAGAACCGGCCTTGCAATCAATTTGGTTTATTCAGATTAGTTTGTTACAGCTGGTTTTACCTATTACTTAGCTTTTTTCGTAAAAAAAAGTCAATTACGTTTAGACCCGCTACTTACTTGCAAAGCTTTACGGTAGTTGTAGTTGAAGTTTCTTTATAGTCTTTATAATGTCACTTCTTTGTTCTTACCCTACAGCCTCAAAACAGTTTACCCGATGTTATCATCTGGATGATCAGCGGTTCCACAAGAATTGCCTACCACAGGATACCAGCCTATCATGTTATGTTCTCACCCAGAGAGGAGGCCTGTGGTAAATACTGTGGAAAAACCATCGAGATTGAAATGAAGGTATTTCCCATGTGTTGGCTTTTAAATCTTTGCCATAAAAAGGATTTTTGTTTGCTTCGTTGTCGATCTATTTTTTGCGCCTTTATAATTATAGTCCCACTGAACTCCATTTATGACTTAAACTACTTTGCGCTACGGATTGAAATTTCATAACCTTCGTAACTTGTTTTGGAGGGAGCCGCGCTTTATTATTCATTTTGGACATTTGTTTATCTGTCTTTTGTGTCTGAAGATTCAGAAGTTGTTATACTTGGTTTATTGTAAATAAATAATTGCTACCGGAAATAACGAAAGATACTGACAGGACCTTTTCACGTATGCTCGAATACTAACTTACTTATCTTATCCTCTTCGCTCCCAGGAGGACGTAAGAGGCCATCACATATGCTACAAAATACTAAGGGCCTGTAATTTTTTTTTCTCTCACGCTAGTATCCTGGTAAGAAAGCCCTTGATATTGCAGATCACCCAGAGCTCCCCGCGATCGTGCGAGTAGAGCTGTGGCTTGGGCTCGAACAGCACCAGAGTAACTGGACTGCGCGTGAGCAGAGCGAAGGCGAATTTGGAGTCTTAGCCGAAACGGTTAGTTGACAGAACTAGATTCGAGATGTATTTTTATTTTCACTCACCAGTACAGAATACTAGGTTTACATTTTCTTAACCAAACAGAGAGTTTTGAATGAAATGTTACAAAGTGTACGAATATTCACCCCTGGATATAGTGAAGAAAGTAAAGCACCTCTCGAAAAAAAAAGATAAATATGTTCATTGGTAGCCTGTTCCAGGCGTTCGGTTTGTTGGGAAGCGCGAAAAACGCCCCCTCGCCTTAGTCCCCTCCCCATTTTTTCGCTCGCCGTTTCTTGCGCCGCTTCCCAACTAACCGAACGCCTGGAACAGGCTAGTTCATTGGCGAAACCAAAACATTATGTGTCTAGGATCCTTGTTACCTTTATCGAAAGAGTTAGTGGAAGAGCTTAACGAACTTTTCCAGCTGTACTTGCAAAGGTGAACATGAGGTTTGAGAAGAACATTCGGGGATTTAATTACAGTGGAACCCCGTTATGCGGACACCAAGGGGACAAGCCAAATTGTCATTTACGGGGGTCCGTGGGGCTAAAAAAGTACGGATACTTGTTTTCGACCCGAGGCAATCGTTTACCAAAACGTACTACTGCACTGGAACTCTCTGACTAAAATTAATAGTTTTTACAAAATCTACGACAGACGGCACTCGAACACTTAGTAACTCAGAGAGGAATTGAAGATGTCGCCTACTAAAGAAACGCTTTAACGGCAACAGAACGTTAAGTTTCCTTCGCGCGACCGTAGCGTTCATACCACACTCAAAAGTCGTTTACTTGCACGAAAGCCAGGCGACCCAGGCGGACGAAGAACACCGCACAGACCTTGCAATGACGGGCACGACAACGAAAAGACGCACAGAAGGTCCGTAAGCGGGGGACATGGACAGGTCACGAGGTCCGTCCGAAACGGCCGAAGCGGGAACAACAAATGGACCGCGGGACCAACGAAACGCCGAAACCGGGGGCCGAAAGCGAGGCCGAAAGGGGGCCACGACGAAGATTTCGTCGCAATGTTCATTTTATTAATGCAATGAAGCAAATTAAGCGAACTATTGCAAGCCATTCTTTTAAAAGCGTTTGCTAGTAAATTATTAAAGTGATAACGTTCAAATAGTTTAATAACTACCTTGCCATAGATCGGTGTGGCCAATTCCTAGAAAAGAGGGCGATTTCTTTCGAGAAACATTTCGAGAAACAACAAACAACATTTCGAGAACAACAACAACAACAACAACAACAACAACAAACAACATTTCGAGAAACAACAGAGCAGAAATCTCCATCATACAAGTCATTATTGTCAACCTCAATAGGCAGAGAAAAATTGTATCAGCGTTGTTTTCTTCTCCGTTTTTTATTACTATTAATAGTTATCAGGAATTGAGCTTCACTTTTACATCTTTGTTAGGTAGTTACAACGAATGCTCACTAATATTCATCAACTAACAAAAAATCATTAACTCACAATAATGCTAATAAATCGTCGACAATCAAATACGCTCACCCGTCACATTCTGACAAAAAATGAGGTATTTCCAGTTTCGGTTAAAATTGATGACGTATTTTTCTCTGTAGTACGAGAACGAAGTGAAAATTGGTTTCTGGACAAAGAAAGCGCTCACAAGACCAGGATTTTCGAATGCTAGTGGAGAGGTATAAGCTTTCGCCTTTTATAGCATTATTGATTTACGTATTGATTTATTAATTGAAATATTGATTGGGTGATTAATCGATTGATTGATTTAAATTAGTTTAGCTCAGTTGTACGTACTGCAGTGTAATCTGGAAGATACCATATTTTGTTTTTGTTTCTTAATAGTTTCCTTTCAGAAGCCTTGATAATTGTACACACAGACTGTTTATTTGGTGCTTTTACCCTTAGACCATTCCATACACAGTTGCATCAGTTGTCCTAGTCTATGCATTCATAGTAAAAAATAATTGGTTATTGTATTAATTCCTTCTTATCAGCTACCGCTGCCAAAAGAAAGTTTCCAGGCTCCTGAAGGCTGGGGATTTGAGGGAGACTGGTTCATTGCACCGGAAATGAGGTAAGATTTGTCAATATATGCTACTGCTTTCTATGTCGATAGGTGGAGGACTCCTACTCCTACCCATCTTCCTTCAATCCGGAGGAGAGGGGGAGGACGAATGGCAGGAGGACTCTCACCCATCTTTCTCCAGTTTTGTCTTTTTTTGGCACAAAGCTCGCAATGGCTCGGTGGAAGGAACCCTTTCACTAGGCGTACAGAAACTGATTAATAGAAGCTGGACGAGCGAACGTTAGAAATGATATCCCTGTATAGTCGTATGTACGCCGTCTAAAATTGGGATGTACACAGGCTACAGCTCAGTAGTCAGTGGGAATGGCGACTCTGGCAAGTCTCAATGCACAAACCGAATCTGTCGTTTTCGGGCTATAATTTAAATATTGCATATCATTCGAGGTCACATCACATTCGAGATGCAGCATAAATAAGAATTTATTTAAAGCCTTGATCACTAATTAGGTTATACAAATATATTGGATAACGACGAATTTGTAGCATCACTTACACTGTATCAGTATGTTATGGACTTCTTACTTTACTATCTTAGTGGACCGTGTAGATTTTCAAAGTCGTGCTGATTACGTATTGACATCAGACTTCATATGAAAAGAAATGGAGGGAAAGAAAACAATTATCAATAGACCTTTTGTTTACGGCCTTAAGTCGATATTGCAATACTTCTTACACGATTTCGTTTTTCAAGATGATTTTCCTTCATACTCGTTACATGCTGGTTCTGCAGATAAAACGGTGTCCGTCTGCGAACATGATTGTTCAACTTTGTTTCCAGCGAATTTTCTTGAAACCCACTGTATGGCAGGAATTGTCCTAAATGCTGCCTGAAATGAGCGCATTCGCCAGGCGTAAAGGAACTGATTAGTTGCAGAATTAAGCAGAAGGAACAAGTACTGCAAATCTCGGAACCAGTGAATAAGAACACAGTCACACGTGTGGCACAAGTTGATGACGTAAATCATGACTAACGAAGGGACAGCGCATGCTAAAAAGGAAATAATTATCAAGAGAAAGGACATTGTAATCTTTTGTTCTCGTTTTATATGCTTCTGTCGGTCTCGACTGTTTCGAATGTGCTCGGAGTTTTTTTCGTGTTGTTGGAGACTGTGATAGATCCGGTAGTTGACAAATATTAGGACAGCAATGCTGATCACTACTGCTGTATTGGCAAATATGAAGGCCAGAAGATAAAAGCCAACGGCTAGGTAAAGGAGAGGAAGACTAAGGGAGCATATCCACAGAGCCACAGATGTTGCAACTGCACTGGAGATCTTGCCTCTTTCGATGCGGTTCGAAGTTGCTACTTGATATCTGTTGACGGCTAAGGCCATTATGCTTAGGACAGATGCTGTCGAAGTCATAAAATACGACGTATAAACAACCCATCTTACACCCAAGACAGGGTGTTTAAGAGCTTCGTTTGTGTGGTAGCCGACAAACACTGGCTCTGTCACTGTTCCGACAATCAGATCTGCAATGGCTAGGTTAAGTACCAAGTAGTTGAACGGAGACTTGAGGTTTCTTGTTGGGTTCCAAATTACAGCCCAGCAAATGAGTAAGTTACCGGGTACTGTGATGATACACAAAATGGCGGATACTGTTGCCGTGGTAACGGAGGTTGCAAATGGTGCCCAGTGTTGTTCACAAAGGTTGGATTGAAATGACATCGTGATGGAGTGGAGGTTTCTAGAAGGCAAAAATAAGCAATGCGTTTTCAGCTTGAGCTGTTTTTTTTTTCTGTACGCTTATCTAATGAATATGAGATCAAGCTTCAATATCCGCCGAAACTTTAAGCTGATTAAACTGTCACAAGGTGCTCTAAAATCAACCAATGACAGTCATCCGTTTATTTATACGACAACCGGCATTAAACATGTTAACCTGCAATGCCTCCAATAGGATTACTGGCTTGACTCTAACTTAAATTAATTAAATATTCCGCACTGCTTGAAACGCCGCTTGAAATCCAATGCTTGGCACTTGAGAAAATTGAATACGATGAAATAAACAACAACATTATTTTGTGCATACTTTGAACCAAAAAATTTCGTTATTTTTTTTTTGAATCTCCCCCCCCCCCCCTCCCCAAACCTATTTTCCCCAAAGGGAAAGGTAAGGTTTATTTGGGTGGGGGGGGGGGAGGATTATTAAAAAATTTTAAAAATTTTTTTTATTTTTTTTTTTTTTTTATGTAAATTTATTAAAAAAAAAAAAAAAAAAAAAAAAGAATACTTCGCTTTTTGTGTATTAATCGTACCCATGGATACGAATAAAACTCTTTTGGGATTTGACTACGACGATTGTTACTGTAAAAGGAAACATAAAAAGTTAGTTCAACTGATAAACTTCCACAAGAAGATATAATGAGGCATACTCCTGCACTTGAATGAAAAAAGTAAATAAGAAATTTCATCGTTTGCAAGTTTTGCGCACGACATCAGATTCATATTGTAATTCAAATTAGTTCGCTTTATGTCTCTCAACTTTAATTTGTTCCTGACCGACAGGGAGCGATGCAAAATTTTACGAGTAGAATTAAAACTGAACGAATTAAAATCGTGCGGTGAAATTTATTTTTGGGATAAGTATGGAATTTTGAATTTCTCAAGCCCAACAAATTAAAAAGATTATCGACCATAATAAAAAGTTGGAATATTCAAGGAATAAAGACTAGTCATGGATAGAGTATTTCTCTTTAGCACACTAAAGTATGTTAGCTTTAGGACCCTTTATTTACCCTTAGATAGGAGAGGTGTTGGCAAATTCAACCCGTCTATCTTTGTCACCAGTATATACTTATAAAAAGGCCGGAATTGTCAACTTCGTGATAAGTAACCTTTAAACTTCTTGAACTAAAATGCGCGTTTTAATGTGTTAATAGCTTTTGCTCTTTTCGGCGTACAAACTCAAAATTAAATCCGTAACTGAAATTGACCTACCTGAAAATGAAAAACCTTGTGAAAATAAACGTTTACAGTCTCGGATACGTTGTAATTTGTTAACGCAAGTCAACTGAAAACAGCGTTGTGACAAGTCGCGGCTAAACGCACGTTTTTATTAACGGTTCTACGACTTCCTTAACACCTGCGGTGGACATCTGGCTGTTTTCTATGGAAAAAAATAATATTCCTAGGGTTAGAGGTTAGCCAAAATGAGTAACATTTTCATTTAACTATTGAAGTGGTATAGGCAAATAGAGACGAGCTTATGTTGTACGCTTACGTTTGTCAGCAACATTATTACCAGCCCGTCAGCACACAGACGTCTCTCAGAAAGGAAAAGGACAATTACGCGCAGGCTACAATATTAGCTTTTACGTACAATTCACAGTGACTGAAATAATAGAAGTTTCCAGGTATAAGAGCGGATAGTCTATTTTACAACAACAAAACATGCAGCTGACGTTTTTAACTGCCGTCAGGCTGTGGGAGGTCCACGTCAATAAAAGAATTGAATAGTACGGTTATTATGATTACAACGTAAGCTCTTTCTTTCAAAATAAGCACTTCCACGTGAACAGTGTACGTGAATACATATTGCTTTTAATGTAAAGCGCCATATTTCCCAACAAGGGCTCTGATTTTTTATTGCAATAAGCTCCGTACACGCATCCGCTCGCTCCTGACGCGCTTCCATTGCAATAAGCGTCCTTATTACAAAAAATTCATCAATCTTAGGCAAATATATAAAAGAATTACCTCATTCGGAAACTGATATGTTATAGAAATTGGAATGAGTGAGTACAATTCATCATGAATGATAATAGGAGTAAGGGGACTCAAATTAGGTGTTTAAACGAGTCGGACGACCGCGAAGTAGGAGTTCGATTTGTTTAATTGCGAGTATGATTGTACAGATAGAATTGGACGACACGAAGAATTGTCACCAATGAGCGCACAGTTGAGTTTGTTTTTGAGCGAGATGCACGAGAAAAGAAAAGTGCAACATTCCCCCCCAAAAAAAAAAAAAAAAAAAAAAACAGCGTGCGCTAATCTACGCGAACTGTTCAATGACACTGTCTAACGCCCAATTCCCTCTTATTAAAATTGATTATAACATGTTACACGGATGTTTTATGTCCTGTTAAAAATAAGCACCCATCCCTGTCTCAAAAATACGTTCTCCTTAATTCCCCCATTAAAAATAGCCACCCAGGTACAACTATCGGATAACTGCGATACTGTACATATACACAAGCAAAAAGCTTATGCTACATACTTTAAGCGACCTACTTCTTAGTTCTCACCGTATATAATTTTTGTTGAAATAGAGTGCATGTATTTATCTTAAAACACACAAAGAAAGGCATTTCTCTTTTTATACTAGTTTGTAGCATGCCTAGCTACATTAGTAGCGGTCTTTATCGCATTCATGACGGAAAATGAGGCGAATTTTTTTTGCAACTAAATAAACGCCAACAACAACAACAACTAGTACTACTGTACGGGCCTAAATTTCTCTTTACAGCGGATAGTTACTCCATTTTAATCTATATATAATGACTTTTATAACAAAAATAAGAGGATAAAGATTTGCTTTTCCTTATCCATGACGCTAAAGTAATTTCAGTCTTGGTTACTCTGTCTGCAAAGTCTCAGCATCATGCTTTCAGTGATTTAGTGGTAAAGAAGTAAAATAAAGGTGTTGATAATAGAAGGGGATCCATGTTTTCTCTTGATATGATGCATGGTGATCGCGCAACGTTCTAGATTTTGGTCTTTTAACCTGCCACAAGAGCCCCAATCTGACTTTTTGTTTCATTTTAACACCGTAGTTGGCAATCTGCGTCGAACAATCTCCGGCTTTAAATCAATAGATATTTATACTGATATTTTATGTTATCGACTCGCTCGCTTGCTGGTAAGAGGGGCTAACAAAATCTGATCATAAACGAAAGAGTAATTCACAGCCTTGTGCTTGGACATTTATAATGTCTAAATTTATTTGCAAAGAGAATGTTTGCTTCCTCCCAAAGACTCAAAAACACATTTAATATTGTACTTCTTTAGTCTCGGTAGCCCGGCCTGAAACCGCGAACGGCTTTAGTAAAGAACTCGTTTAAGCGTATATTCTTATATTTAATCGCTTTTTTCGATTCGGCCGGTTCTCACTTGTATTTCCTTTTCTCTTTTCATTTTCGATGGGATAGAACCATGGACGATATGATCAATTTTTACACCTGCTCCGACTCCAGGTTTTTTCTTTCTACAATGAAACAAACAATCACTTTTCCTTCAGTTGTCACGTATACACAATATATTTTAAAACAAGATGCATGACAACCCCTTATACGAAAAAAAAAACCTTTAAAGTAGGCACTCACCTCAATATAAATTAACTTGAAAGGTGTTCAACTTTTGTGCTATGGTTTTTACAATGCATGTACGTCGATTTCAAAAGTCACCGGAAATCGTCGACTGCACTCTTGCTAAGTTCAGCGCTAATTGTTTTTCCGCGAATTTCGTGGGCAGCTGCTTGCTTCAGAGTGTTGGAATAAAATAGGCAGAGCCAATGCGACGACGGTGCGCAAAATATCAAAAGGGTTTTCTCCACATTGAGGATGAAATTTTCCGCAATTGTCATTCAACAGCGACAGCAGTCATAAAATTTTCTAGAAGCTTCCCCAGTGTTACAAAAAAAGACGTAAGTAAAGTTTACTTTGAGGTTGCTTTAATGACGTGAAACATACCTAGTAGACATATACAACAAACAAACAAAATGATACTCAGAATACATCCGCAGTTGTATTTTTATTTTAGTGACACAAATTTGCTCAAACACAATGACTTATACAAACACGCTTGACGTAAATTTATTGTGGCGAGACGGTGTTACAAGAAATATAAATACATGTTATTTGTTCCAATTAGGTAGATTTTCACCTTACACGGTTAGTCACGGAATAAACTGTGATATAAATTTGAATGAAGAAGAAGAAGAAGTTTCAATAGAGGATTGTGCTACTGCGTTTAAGATTTTTAAACCTGTTCTCATTTTTTCGGTTTTAATCGATCTACAAAATTTAATGTAGCATGTCGCAGACGGAAGTTTGTGCAGTATCTGTATGCCTGCGTGGTGTTTTTCCCCAAAATTTATTCACAAATCCCGGTGGACAAAGGAAATAAACTTTTAGCTACAGCCAGGAACCTCGAGATTTAATGCGCCTCTATATAACGAACCCTGGTTATAACGAACGATATTTCTTGCCCCATTAATAGTAAAATATATGGAAAAGAACCCCCGATTTAACGAAACTTCATTAAACCGAACTTATTTTTCCAGTCCCTTGGCCCTTCGTCATATCGAGGTTCCATTGTAGTATCTCATCTGAAACACATCTTCCATTGCTACTTAGGGACGGAACATTATTTCTTGGAGGGGGGGGGGGGTGAAAAATTTTCCTCTGCAACTTTTTAGTATGCACCTCTGCAAACATTTTCGAAATTCTAACTATTTTTGTATACGCATCGTGTTGCAAACAATTATTGTCTTTTAGGCCCGCAAAATTTTTTTCATAGTTTTCATCCCCCCCCCCACCCCTCCAAAAAAATAATGGTCAGTCCCTTATTTGCGCTATCCTTATTGGTCTTATTCGTAATTTGTGATGGTATACATTAGTTACACTTACAACTACCATTTCTTTGCTAGTATCCAAGCGGCACAAATTAAAGCCAAGCCCTTCCAGAAGAAAAAGAACAACTTTTCCACAAAAGACTATAACTAAAAAAATACTATAATACCACACAACGATAAAAAAAAAGTTCGATTAAGGCTAATTAGGTTAATTAATCTTCTATATGCGGTTATTATGCCTGCACTTTATACTAACTTATAAGAGTTCTATTACGTGACACATGAATTATATTACATGTACATGGGAACTAACAGCATCGATCGCCGGACTGTTGATTTATGGGATTTTCAATTATACACACAACTTGCTTTGGCAACAAAAAGCACAGTGAATTCGAAGCCCCTCAATGTCATTGCCATAATAATTCTGAAACTATACTTAACTACAGGAGAACGTTAAACTAGAAATGGACGATGAATTGCAGACGCGACACGAGAAGACAAAAGGCTAGTTTACTTTGGTACAAATTTTAATTTTACGCTCGATTTTAATATATGCAAACTCGATTTTTCGACGCTTTGAAATTATATTTGTCAATCTATATTGTGTTGCCGAGATTTATCATTGGCTCGTTTAAAAACTCAAAACAAAACTTACGAAGAGTGTCTCAATTACTAAAAAAAATATTTAAGAGGCAGCACTGTAATGCTTTTTGCACATCAAATTTAAATATAGCGCCAGTTTTTATAACAACTGCAGACGCAACTAGAGTGGGATTTCCCTTTAGATACTGCTTTTAATACGACCATGTTTGTACAGTTCTGCTTGGTACTGCAAGTTTTAGAGCTACTGTCACAAAATCTTCTTTGCGCTTTCGCTGAGATATCCTATTGAAAACTCAGAAGCAAAAGATGTACTTTATTTTTGGTTAAATTTGCTTGAGCGCAAGTCAATACTTGGCTTTGTTTTAAGTAAGCACTTGATTCAAGCGCACTTGAAAATCTCAACTCGCATTTTACAAAACTTGGCTTCACACTTGATAACAAAGTATATTACTTGAGGTGAAAGCTGTCAATCATCTTCAAAATCGTGACAACGCTGCACGCCGCTTTCGTTTGGCTTCCATTTCCTATTGGTCAAGTGCGTTCTCAAGTGTGGTGTAGACCATACTTGGCGGCGTACTTCGGCTTCTTTGAACTACGAAAGTTTCCATGGTCACCAAGAAAAGTTCAAGTAAGTACGTTTTACCCCTTCACACTCAAAGTAGGTTCCAAGTGCACTTAGACTATACTTTAAGCTCCAGTGTGAAGCCAAGTAATGTGTTGTGATTCATTTATGTTATAAGATATAAGCCCATTTTTGAAATAAGAAAGGTCCTTTCCTTTATCCTTGTTTGCTGGCTAAATTATTGTTGATTGTTCTTGGAATCTAAAGCTTAACGTCGTTAGTCTCTCTTTTCATGCTTCTTGGTGGACCAAAGCACTTCATTTCAATTAATTCCAACGACGGAGTGTTTGATGGCATGGGATCACTGATTGCCCTGCCGAACTTCTTTGCAAACCACTGAACTGCAGGTATTGTCTGAAATGCTCTTCGAAATGAGCGCATACGCCAAGCATAAAGAAACTGATTAGTAGCAGAATTGACCAAAAGGAACAAAAATTGCAAATCTCGAAACCAGAGAATGAGAACACAGCTACATGTGTGACACAAGTTGATGACGTAGATCATCACACACGAGGAAAACGCACACACTACGAACAAAATAGTTATCAAAATAAGCGAATTCGTGGCCTTTTCTTCGCGTCTTGCATGCTTCTCTCGTTCACGGATGCTTTGAATGTGTACAGAATTTGTCTTGTGCCGTTTGAGGTTGTGGCAGATGCGATAGTAAACGAATACGAGAACAACACTGGTTATAATAACTGCTGTGTTGGCAAATATAAATGCCAGTTTATAGAAACCAACAGCCAAATAAAGAACGGGAAGCCCAAGCGAGAAAATCCATAAAGTAACCGATGTTGCAATTGTCCGTGAGACGTTACTTTGTTGGATGCGATTCATTGACGTCACCAGTTGATATCTATTGACTGCCAACGCCACTATGCTCAGAACGGAGGCGGTTGACGTCATGAAATATGACACGTGGACCAGCCACTGAATGCTCAAGACTTCATTCTCAAGAGCTTCGTTGACGTGGAAGCCGACGAATAGTGGATCTGTGACTGTTCCTATAATGAGATCTGCAATGGCGAGGTTCAACACCAGGTAGTTGAATGACGTTTTCAGATTTCGCGTCGGGTTCCATATAACAGCCCAGCAAATAAGCAAGTTACCTGGCACAGTTATGATAGTCAAAATGGCCGCCACGACTGAAGTGGTAACGGATGTCGCAAATGGAGCCCAGTAGTCTTGGCAGAGGTCGGACTGAAATGCCATTTCTAATCAGTGGGTCAGTCTAAAGTGCAAATAAAAATAAAAATGAAAAAGAACGTGAAGTACCTTCACTGAGTTGCCACTTGTAAGTTAACTCTGCTTCTATTTCTCTGTTTGAATTCCAGCAAATTCCACATTCACCAAAACAAAAATATTAAAATTAAAAAAATGCAAAAATACACTAAATTTCCAGCAAGATGACAATCTTAAACTAATGAATATATGAAATCATATATTTGAACTGCGGATGAAGAATATTAATGTTTGAGAGCAAGATCCTCGCAGTTATGAACACAACTCAAGCAGTTGTGAAAATAAACCTGAAAAAATCAGGCTTGCCGGGACTCGAACTCTGACCTCTGCGATACCGGTGCAGCGCTCTAACCAATTGAGCTTACAAGCCAACTGAGAGCTGGTTATTGAAATTGGTTCGTAATATACCCCGGGAAAGATGAAGATCAAATAATGAATATATGAAATCATACATTTGAACTGCGGATGAATTTTTCGGTGTTGAATAAATGGAGAGAAGATCCTCGCAGTTATGAGGAACACAACTTAAGCAGTTGTGAAAATATACCTGAATTCACACCGCGTGCTCGTTACACTTCAAAACTAACATACTTTGGCGGATCTTTTTTCGATTTTTTTTCAAGTTTATTTTCACAACTGCTTAAGTTGTGTTCATAACTGCGTTAAAGAAACTGCCATTACATGTTAGCCCCGAGTCTTTCTGTGGTATAGCCCACTGTAAAAAGAATGATTACCACTATCTAAAGATTTTTCACTGTAAAGATACAAAAGAGAAGAAATGTCCTCCCTTCAGTTCGAACATCCACGGAATATACGAGTTTCGATTTGTTCTTCCGTAAAGCTGTAAAGCTAATTCCACCACAGCAATAGGGTATTCGAAAGTTTGTAGAATGGCAAAATACAGAGTAGCTGTCAGCAACATTGTTCAGTGTTGTATCTCAAACGAAAAGAAGAAGTTTTCATAGATTGCATGATTTTTGCTTTTCAAGGCCTTACTGAATGGTTTGAATGACATACATGAATTTCGAGCAAGATGACAATCGTTAAAAAACTGCCATTACATATTTACCGAGTCTATCTAGGTACAACCACTATTAAAGGAAAAAGAATGATTAATCTAGCGATATCTGAGTGTCAAATACAAGAGAGAAGAAATGTCTCCGTTCATTCAAACATCCACGAAAGATAGGAAACATATTTCGATTTGTTCGTTCTGTTATGTAAAGCTAATTACTGGCACAGCAAGGGCATTCGAAAGTTTGTAGAATGGCAACATACAGTGTTGCTGTCAGCAACAGTGTTCAGCATTGTATCTCAAACGAAAATATCAAGTGAACGCCTTAGAAATCGCAAGAAATAAAATCTAATAACACTCGCTGAGATATTTGGAAGTATCTATGTTATTCGCAGAAGGACTCTTTTTTAGCATAAGAAAGTGCCAAACATTTTGAGTTACTGTTTTCTTTGTCCCGATATGTTATCGGGGAAAGCTAGCTACTCTATTGCGATAAATTTATTTTTTTTGAGAACACTGCAAACAAAATATGCTGATGAATACAAAAAAGAAAACTACTCACCTCCGAGAGAGTAAGCTGAAAACTAGAACGCTTCTATCGAATATTGTTGCGACCTCGGAAAATGACAGATATTTCAGGCTTTCGAGCTAGACGCAAGTGTTTTATGCCCTGAGGCCTACAGAAAGTGAAATACCACATACTCACGACGTAGTTCCGATCCGCTAATCATTATTTTGCTCCCTTTGCTTCCTTGTCTTGTCGCCTTTTGTTCTCCTTCCTGTTCCGGCGGCGGCCCCCCTCCCTGTTCTCGCGGTGGCTCTGACTTCTGATTGGTTTCTGCCGAATTGATATTAAAGTGGTCCCTTTTGAGCGCCTTGCTGTAATATACCGTGACATTGCTCCTTTAAGAAAATTAATACTTTCTTTTTTCTCCTGACAACCATAACAATTATTCAGATCACGACGGTTGGGCATTTGTTTCAGAGAACGTTTTTATTGAATACAAATTGAAGCCTTTTTTTGTCTTTCCTTCATTGCTTTTTTTACCATAGTTGTATTTGATATAGAAAGTTGTGCAATCCCACCTAAGAAACAAAAGAGGAATATATAAATATCATGTTAGCATCGATGTTTGTTACGTTTTTGTCTATATTTAGTAATATTCCGACAAATTTCCCGCGCCGACATTCGAAATTAGTCACGAAAGCAAATATCTAACTGAATATCATAAGGTAATAATAATAACTAATGATTCTTTAGTGCCCTCCTTCCAAAGGCCTCCCCGAAGGCCCCCGAATGTGTTTTTGAAATAAGCGCCTATTAATAAGCGCCCCCATTCTAATAAGTGCCCCCTTTCTTATAAGACCCCTATTTAATAAGTGCCCCTATTGTCGATAATTGCCCCTACTAAAGTCATTGACGCCAACTAGATAAACTCCTAACCGTTTACCGTACATTTCATGCTTATATTTACTGCTAAATGAACAATTATTTTAAAAGTAACTGAACTTTTAACAATTTCTAACTGTTGCAGTTTCCTTTTATTGTTAGATACATTTGCGTTGTTTCTCATAAAATTAAATAAGCGCCCTATCCCGAATAAGCGCCCTCCCTTGAGGTGCCAAAAGTTAATAAGCACTATATCGAATCATTACGGTTAATATCTATCGAATATCACCTAGTGGGGACGTTGAATAAATGGTTCATTTTTTCTTCTTCAGTTACATATGTAAAAACGCAACGGTTTTTTAAAAACATCAGTTCCATTCTCTCGGAACAGTGGAAATGCCCTAAATTAATACACACATTTTTTTGCAGTTCAACCTGCTATACTTGGTATTTTATGTATTTATGTTGAACGTGATTCTGCAGCCGTTCAATAAAAAAACGATTTTGATTTTTTCCTTAGTTTAATGTTTGACCGCGACTCCGGCCACAAAACCTTCTTGGAAGACGTATTTCAAAACGAGGCAAGGATGATTCCTGGAGGAAACTGGGGCCAAGCATCCGCGCCATGGACAAACGTGGTACGTCTTTTGTCTTCCTGCGATGGACTAGCATCCCATCAAGGGAGATGTAGAAATACTCCCAGTCACTTCATGCTACTGAAACAAGGATAAGCTCCGGCCTGATGGGCCACTAAGCTCGAACGCAGACTCTACCTTACCTTTTGTCTTGACAGGCCAACAGACTTTTGTTAACTTATATTAGAGTTATACCCTAAAGCCTGGTTTTCACTAGCGACGCAAGCACAAGCGCAAGCACAAGCGCGATCACGCAGAAAGGACAAATTTTGATCCTTGTGCTTGTGCTTGCCGCAAGCACAAACTCAAGCATCAAAATGCAATGCGCTTTTTCTTTTGCTTGAGTCGAAGCCTTTTTCACGGAGAAATAGGAGCTGTTATCCTTGCGCTTGTGCTTGCGTCGCTAGTGAAAACCAGGCTTAAAAGTACCTTTTTTTTTTCAAACTTTCCTCGCGGTTCCAGGCTTGTTTTATAGATCACAGTTGCAACTCGAGCTTCCTTTAGGAATACCGTTTGCTTCGCGGAACAGGTAATGTCCGCGACGAGCTTTACCTACAAAATTATGTTTCAGTAAATTGTTTATCTTACTCGTTGACAGCACGGTGACAAGGTTGATGAAAAAGATAAGATTAAATGTCCAGAAGGTTGGGAGTGGACTAGTGACTGGCAAGTGGACGACAACAGAGCTGTTGACGACGAAGGTAAAACTTCTCTTGCATTATAACAGTGACTTAGAACTTTATAATGCAACTCACGTCAAGAGAAACGCAATGGCCGTTTTCACACTAGAGACGGACAAATCGTCTAGACGGACAAATCGTCTGAGACCGACAAGTCGTCTTAAGGTGGATTTCCACTGACGCGTACATTTTTTCGTGTGTTTACGTGCGTGAAAAAATTTAAAGACAATGTATAAACGACTTGCGTAAACGTTTACGCGAGTTGTTCATATATTGTCTCTATTTTTTTCACGCACGTAATCGCCCGTAAGAATTCACGCACGTAAACGCACGTAAAAATTTACGCTTCAGTGGAAATCCACCTTTAGTGTGAAAACGAGACGGACACGATTTTGGAAGTACAAGTCATCTGAATTTGTCCGTCGATTTGGCCGTCTGGGAAGACGTTTTTCCAAAGACGACTTGGTTGCTCAGACGGACAAGTCATCAAAAGCCGTCTTAAATTCACACTAGACGAACAGATCGTCCGACAACTTGTCCGTCTAAACGATTTGTCCGTCTTCTAGTGTGAAACGGCCATTGTCTTCTGTTCTTAAATAAAGTAAAAATGTTTGCACGGCGTTGCGGTATTCCAAATCGTTGCTTAATCAATGCGTAACCATGCATATGTGGCCTACGAGTTAGTTACTGGGTCTCTTTGTTTCAGGTTGGGAGTATGCGGTTGACATGTCTTACGGAGTGTATGGCGCCATTCAGAAGGCTTACCATTTGGTGAGAAGGAAACGATGGGTCAGAGAGAGACTTCTCAAGGATCCCAAGGCTGTAATAAAACAGGTACTTTCAGAAACACTCTCTTTGGAGCTTTCAAACAAATACTAGCCCAAGGCACTGCTAAGACGATTGCGCGTTTATCGTACATTTAAGACCCACCCCTGCATTCTAGCTACCGATTATAGTTAAATACGACGAGAATGCGTTAAGTGACTTCCAAAAAGCGAGAAGAAAGCTTAAAAAAAGAACAAGAGACAATTCCATCTTCCCTGTCCAAAAAAAAATTGAAATTGTATCAGAATGACACAAACATTGATTGTGGTAAAAGATTGATAAGCAATTTTTATTTTGGGAGAACTTGAAACCCAAGTAAATGCACGATACCCGCAAGTATTTTAGCGTAGATAAAACATTCTTTTTGTGTTCATTTTTTTAGAAAGAACTTGAAGAATTTGCGAAAGAAGGATGGGAATACGCTCCCATCTTCACGGCCAAATTTCATCACAAGGAAAGGAAGATCGATTTTGTCAGACGACGACGTTGGCACCGAAGAATGATTGCAAAAGGAGGGAAGGACACCAAAGTGTCGATGCCTCCCGTGTGTCTGCTAGAGATTGACGATGAGGTTAGAATCGTGTAGATAGACTTACGTTATACGTTTACCAATGGAGAAAATGTTTATTATAGAGTAGATAACAAATGTAGCAAACTGGAAAATTTAGTCACTAATACATTTTGCGCTGTACATGTTCTTTTTATTTCGGTTCTCGAAAGCATGGAAAGAAAAGAATCAGTGTTAAATATCAGGGCAACGATGAAATCGGCAATCGTCCGGAAACTGAACTGACATTAGATTGTGTATGGCACAGTCAGTTCTATACTTTTAGGTTATAATTAATTACCGCGGATCCGCGGGAACTTTAATGTGAGTCAGATTTCTTTGCTGTTTGCCTTTTTCCGTTTTATTTGTTATCTTTCTAAGGCAATTATACAAGCAACAACTTAAGGTGCTCCAAAGTCTGCCAAATAATTGCAAACTTAAACCAATGGTAATTTTTCTTCAATTTTTTTTTTAATCTGCGTTTGCAGTTCGTTTCCATTGGATGACCATACAAATAGAGACTCGTTGCCTTTTAATTCTTCTTTTTGTTTGGTTTAGACTGTAGTAAACCCAAATGAATAAAGCCGGGTCTGATCTCGAAGGATGTTTTCTTTTGCTTTAACAGGAAGACAGTAAGAACTGTTTGAGGAATATTCCAAGGATGTTTGTTACCTATGACAGTGAGTATAACCTGTCACTTGAGAATAGTCCCGCAAACATTTGCAACTTTTGTTAATAAACAGGCACAACTCTCTTGGAATACAATATTTTGCTTTCTTAATAGTTTTCTAAATTGCTTACATGGTACAATATCTTCGAGTTATGTTATTTTGGTTAAATAAAGCAGGGACATAAAACACATTTTTTTATATTTTCTAGCGAAACAAAATTAACCTGATTTTTTTCCACAGAGCCTCACAAGTATCAAATGTGGGCCTACATTTATCAAGCACGTGACTTGCTTGCCATGGACGAGAGTGGAATGAATGGTAAAACGTATTATTTGAATAATCTCCACCATGGAGTCCGTTATTTACTTATCAGTAGATAATTCATGCTTTCCGTTAATAAATTATTCACTGCATGTTTTCCTCACTGTTAGATGCCTACGCCCGTGTGGCGTTTTGCAAGCAAAGTGCCGTAACAGAAGTGCTGACTCAGACTTTGTGTCCCACCTGGGATCAGACGCTGATATTTGACGAGGTTGAAATTTACGAGAGTGTTGAAAACGTGGCTAAGAACCCACCGAGTGTAGTAGTGGAGTTGTTTGATCGGGATAGTGTGGTAAGTGCGCAACTAGATAGTTAAAAAAAAAAATAAACGAATAGATGAAGTAAGGTACTCATAGTACTCATCGACAACAACAACAACAACAACAACAACAACAACAACTTTTATTTGCACCCTTTACATTTAATTAAATTAACAAATATACAATAATAATAAAAATAAAGTAAAGTGCATGGCTGCCCAGAATAACCACGATTGGCTAACAAGATTGGGCAGCCATACTTAGTTTTTATTACAATTATTTATAAAAAGGTCAGGTATACTTAACATTTACATAGCAAACTATACAACACACAAACACACAAAAACAAAACTAAGTAGGCTTAAAGAAAAATTAATGGAAAAAAAGATGGAAAACGAAGTATACAGACAGGTTAACTAGCACAGTTAATTCTAGAGTTATAAATATGAAAGGTTCAGTTAATAGCTTGTAATAATGTCATCGTGAGATAAAAAGACATTATAGGCGAATGCTATGTTTTCTTTACCCTTTCACTCCCAAATTTTCCCCCCAAAACGCGTTTTTTAACCGCTAAACTGAATTTTTGGTGCTATGATCTTGAATTTACCTTAACGTTGCTAAAAAGCTCTTTTTTACACTTCAGTAACACTTTGATAAAGATTCCGTGTAAAAATGTTAAATATTTTACTTTGGCGCATGCGCATAAGCCAAAATTTGGACTTTTTTTGCTGAACCGTTCCAATTTTTTTTTGCTCCTTTTGCTTCCGTCTCATTACTTTCTCATTACTTTCTACTCTTTATATCCTTTCTTCTGGCCAAAAACGTTTTGACGTTATCATTGGAAAACCCTGAAAAGGGGACGTTGACCAAAAACAGGTGTACTGGCCTTTTTAAGCAACGATTTTGCGCTAAAAACGAACCGTGCTTATCTATGATTAGCTCTGTGAGAATGCAACGGATATAGAAAATGAACAGTCCTGTAGAAAGGGCGATCCAAGCTCTATCAGATTCTTATTCACGAAATTCCACTGACTTGTTAATTGATGAGGTAACAAGTGGTTCAATGACAGCACCTCCAAATAGCGCCTAAACGCGCCTATGCTAATAGCGCCCATGCGCGTTTAGGAGTGAAAGGGTTAAGTTCTAGCTTTTTTGGCAAAAAGCCGATACATAGTGTAGGCTGCTATCAACCCGATTTTCTTATATGCATCCCACTAGATTCTACTGATATAAAGTTAATAGCACAGAATATTCACACACCAAGACGAGCGACTCTAGGTTCTTCCTTTCTTGAAGTTTAAACTTTAATCAAAATTGCTGAAAATTCTCAAGAGTTTTGGACGTCGACCTGCAGGCTAGTGAAAGTTGCCCTGTGTTGCTTGGATAACTAATCAAATGCGTATAAAAACTAGCGACAAAATAGATTGGGGAATACGGCTTATGCTTGTCCCGCTTACCGCAGTTCAAAAAGAGAAAATTCGCTCTCACTTCGACAAAAACTTAACAATGCTCGAATTTGGAAAAATACTCTATGTAGCTCATCAGTCGTAATCATGTTTAAACGTTGCATGGAAAACAGCTTTCAATTGAATGTTTCAGTTGTTTCATTTTATTACAGGGTAAAGATGGCTTTCTCGGTCGCTGTGTAATATCGCCTATGGTACGATTAGAAGGACATCAGACACCTGAACCGCGACTGCAGTGGTACAGGATCAAAAGAGGAGACGAGGAAGGAGGCGAACTGCTGGCTGCTTGTGAACTCTTCCTTGTAAGACCGCCATTAGTTGTTTTATGTATTCAGTCGAGGTTAACGTAGAAACTGCCTTTGTCTTCCAGAGTTTGCTGAGTCAGCGCTTTTTGGTATAGATGTTGCTAGGCAACGTGATTGACAAACACGGGCATTGTAGCTTTTGGAGTCCTTTTGGGATGCTCGTGCTAAAATCTGACTAGAATACAACACTTAGAGTAATTCTTTAAAGATTTTTCTTAAATGGCACTTCTTGTTCTTCTTACGGTTCAATTAATTTGTTTCTTGTTCTTATATCCCCTTCGCAAAAATGCTTTTGCTTAAACTCGGTCCAATGAAGAGTTTGTATACACTTGCTAGCTCCAATCAGATCATGTTGCACATTGTCTCTGCAGGGTTTCGAATTTCTGAGAAAATTTTGCTGTGGTGTACTTTGATTAAAAAATCGTAAAAACACTCGTTATATGCTTGCAGGACGAGGGTGCCGAGTTACCATTCACTCCACCTATGAGAGGAGAGCTATATGCTGTTCGAAGTGGTGTGCGTCCAAAGTTACAGCGATCAGCTATCGAGGTTAGAATACTTCACTTTAAATTTTATTTTTTTTCTTTCGATAAGAAAGTAAAACTTTTAAGTTGTGATAACAACTCTTTCGCTTTGAAAAAAACAACAACAACAAAACAAAACAAACTGTACACTTCTTGGCTATGGTGGTACAAATGAAGTCAAGCATCCCCGGCCCTTTCAATGTTTTTGCTATACTAGCAATCTTTACTGTGTACTGGAGTAGTACAGTTAAATGAATTTATTGCCATTTGCAGGTTTTGTGCTGGGGTGTGAGGAACATGAAAAAATTTGAGCTTACTAGCGTGACGTCACCAAGCATAGAGTTCGAGTGTGCTGGAGGAGTAGTCCAGTCTGACGTCATCAAGGACACAAAGAAGAATCCGAACTTTGAGAAGCCTGTTCTCACCAGAATGATTGTGGTAATTATGCTTGTATTCATTGCTTTCTTAGCAGTTGATTGTTATGTAAAAATTTTGCTTGTCTTCAAGCTGGCCTGAGTAAATTAAGGTCTCTCTTCGATCAGTCACTTCTTTCTCGGGAGACCGGGGAAATGGCGTGCAAAAATGGCCATCTTCAAAGACGTTCAGTCGAAAAGGTCACGTTAAGCAGTCACTTGCCTTGGTCTGATTGAACTTACGCAAAAGGATAGACTCATAGAACTCCGTGTCGTGGACTAAGCAAGGTTATCTGTCAAACACTTTATATTACCGTTTTATTTCTCAATTCCGTCCATAGAATCTCCCTGTGGAGGAGATCTACTCGCCGGCATTGAACGTCCGCGTCCGCGACAACCGTTCATTCGGTCGCCGTCCAATAGTAGGTGTGCATTCAGTGAGGTCACTTCGGAAATACCGCTGCCCAACGCCGCAAGTCACTGAAGAGGTTGACTCCGGTGCAAAGGGTCTAGCGCCAAAAGGTAACGCTTTGGTCCTAACATGGGCGAACACAGTATACAGTATCCTGATATTTCGCACTGACAATTTGCATTGCTTGTTTGTTTGTTTGTTTGTTTGTCTGTCTGAAGTGTCCACATACTGCTTAATACTTAATTAATTACTTCACCTATATGATCATTAACTGAAGAGAGGCCAAATAGTTAATGCACTAGACTCCGAATAGGCAGAGAACCGACAATGGGTTCGGCCCAAGCCAGGAGCGGTTTTTTTGTTCCTAGTTCTGGGCAAAAGACTTTACTCTCACAGTGCCACTTTTCATTAAGGCGAGAATGTGAATTTAGGGTCAGCAAATTGTTACGGAAACCTTACAGAATAGTGTGGGTGACCTGCGACGGACTGCCATCCCACTCCGCTGGTAGTAGGAATATACTACTTGTCCTTTTCATGCTACAAAAAGTGGAAATAATTAAGCGCAAGCCTGTAGAGCCACTAGCTAGAATCCAAAGGCCTTACTGCTACATCTTCGCGGTAGATAGCTGATGTAATAATCTTCAGAAGTTCAGTACTTGTTACATTGCATTGGCGGATCTAGGGAAGGGGTGGGCACCTTTTTTCAGGCAAAAGCGGCCCCCTCTTATTCTTGAAGTCTGGATGATCGCCCACCCCCACTTATTTAATGGTCTGGATTCACTAATGCATTGTTTCTTTGGATCTGAACAATGAACAATAAACATCGTAAACCGGCGCTTCGGATCCAAGATTGGTACTCATGCATATGTTTTCCAAACTGCACTAAGCAACTACATTTATAGACGAAGAATCAACTTTTTTATTAATCGAATATCTTACTTTTAGTTGCTACTAATTTGCTATGTCCTTTTTTATACTTCTAGCTACTGCCGACCAGGTTTCGATCGCAAGCAAGGAAGGGTCACATGTTGTGGATATCAAGGAAGCAAAAAAGAGCAAGAAAAAGGTGTGACAAAACTCGAATTATGGAAAGTGGCAATTCTAAATCTCTTAGCCTCAGTGGGGATCAACACCTACTTTATTAAAAATAAAATTATCTGAATTAAAACTTTTGAATATTGCATGAAGACCAAAAGAAGAATTTCTACTGGGTTACCACAAGTCAACAGTCCCAAAATCAATTGGCTGTTGTAGCTTAGAACGGCGCTTTAATTTACCTTTAGCGAGAGCAGTTTTACCCTTAGGAATAATTTGATGTAACAACTGTGGTCTTTAACATTTCAACTCACTTGATTATCACATTATCATTTGGTCAATCAATTTTTTGCTGTGCTGTTAGGGGTGAACGCATTGAAATACTTAAATATGGAAATAAATTTTACGTAAACAGCAGAGCAGAGAATCTAATTCAGTTTTGATCCTTCAAGCCCAAATATCCACATACAAATTCTCCTGACTGATCTCCACACACTTACTGTACTTATATATTATCAGTTGAAAGAATTTGTCAAAAGATCAAATTAAAAGCAATCTTCCTTTGGTGATCATTTCATTCCATTTCCCTTGATTAAGTATTGCTATCTTAAAAGAAATTTGATGCTGGACACTTAAAGGGTTAATGTGATAAGTTACGGTTATAGATGGAACGAAAAAGTCTGCAGTTTTTGTTACAGTCAATAATTTAAAACCTCATGCAATAGGATGCACTAGTACACACAGAAAGTTCGACATAGTAAATAAAGAGCTTTTGTTTTGAGCGGGAGCGGGATTGAGTTATTTAAGCCGTTGGGTGAAACGCATATGTATTGGATATTTGTGTTGATTGTTTTTTTAGAAAGCCGAGAAAGAAGAAGTCACTGATGAGTTTCTTGATTGGTGGTCAAAGTTTTATGCGTCAATCGGAGATGTGGACAAAAGCGGAGAATTTCTTGACAAGGGATACGAAACGATGACGGTAATGAGTTGAATGTATTTTGTAACAAAAGTACTTGATGCCTGTTACTCAGGAACCTTGTGGATAATAATCGGCGTATTGGCATTTAAAGTTTATGCCCAGGGGCGGATCCAGGATTTTTTCTTAGGAGGGGGTGTTCCACTAAGGAATGGCGTTATTTTGCAGAATACCAGTTGTATGAGAAAGCCGCAGGTCTTCTCAGGAGGGGGATGGGGTGCGCACCCCCCTGCACCCTCCCTCTTGATCTGCCCCTGATGCCTGTGTCTGGTCAGATCGACCCAGTGTCGTTTTGATACTTAAAAATCATATTATGAACGGTAATTTTTAGGTATACCAAAGCGAGCTGGAGAAAGTAGAGCAGTTCTATGGCTTTGAAGACTTCATTTCTTCGTTTCCTGTTTACCGAGGAAGAGCCAAATCAAGAGAAGAGGAGGAGGACACCATTGTCGGCGAATTCAAGGTTGGAGAAGGTTTTTTTTATATTTTGAAGATCATTGCCATTTAGAAAAAAAGAATCAAAAACAGCCAACGGTATCTAACTTGTTTTTAATGATCGAGGTAACAAAACACTGGTAGCGAAGTGGTATTACCTTCGGGAGCACCCCAAATAAAAGTGTCTTGCATGCTAGTCGAACTTTCAACATACTTATAACCCTAAAAGGAAGCAGAATCCATTTTGTATAGCTTGACAAGATCTACTTCCGGCGTTGAGCGTCAATGCTAGTCGTGAGAAATATCGTGCCTTATTAGCTAGCATCTAAGAACAGACGGGTTTTGCGTGAACGCCCAAATCCCTAATGACATATCTATAGTTTATTGTTATTCCATTTTAACGGTCATTTTTTTAATGTTTGTACTGTAGCATATAAAATGTAAAGTTATTTTCTCATGTGTATCACTGCCGTTTGTGTTTCGCTTTTATTTGGCATCTTTATTTTTTCACGATATAAGACACCATTTCTACAGAAATCACTTTTGCAGCACTGCAGAAATTAGGCCACTTTTAGAGCCTAACGTTAAAAGACGGGCAACTGAGGCATGACTTGTATTTATGTTAAAAACCTTTCGTTTCTAGGGAACGTTCAGAGTGTACCCGATGCCAGAGGACGAGCGATCCAGCCCATTACCAGAGACCATTTTTACATATCTTCCACCAAGCCATCCGGTAGAGTGTGTTGTCCGCCTCTATGTTATCAAGGTGAGACCAACCAAAGTTTGAATAGCTTCATTTTGGGGCTTAAAGGAGCTACGTCACGAGGATTACGCAGGTTTTTGGTCTAAACCGTTCTGAAATTTGTGGTAGGCAACTAAACCCATAAAAAACATTATCTTTAAGCATATAAATAAAGATTTAACCTTAATTTGCGGATAGAAATCAATCTACGGCTATAAATATCGAATTTTTGAAGATGGGCGGAAACAACTCAAAAAAATTAGCCTTAATTTTTCAAATTGCAATCCATTATCATCCGTGTCATCCGTAACCAAAGACGCTCGTTAACAGTTTCAGTGCACTAATAAAGCAATTTTTAATAAAAATGAACCATTATTTCTAGGTTTCCTGAGACACAAATATAAATTTTGGCTGTTTAAAAATCTGGTAACATTCGTGACATTTATTATTGGTGAAAGGGATTATTACTGCTGTCATCTTGTATGGACAGCTTATCTCATAGAAATTTCTTCTTTCAGGCGTTGGACCTGCAGCCAAGGGATGACTCAGGAACTGTAAGTTGATACGAGGTCGAGATATCCATGATGCAGCTATCCGTTAAGCTAGAGTACATAAGCAAATAAACACCAAAAACATAGAAATCGTCAATAAACCACAAATAGTGAAAAATGAACTATTTCAGACTAGAACAAACAGAACACAGAATTAGTTCATGGGCCATAACTGCTTTTAGTTAACAAGTGTTTTCGGTTAAGTCCTTATCTCAGAACGTTTGCCCTTCAAAGGGAACAGCAATTTTATTAGCAAGCTTGTTGTTGCAATATCTGAATCTTATCCATATGAAGAAATATCTTTGTTCTACAATGGAACTGATATAGCATATTTTTACTTCACTATTTTATTATTCTAGGCTGACCCGTACTTGGTGGTAACCTTAGGGGAACAAAAGTTTGATGACGTAGACATTTACAAACCCTATACAGTGAACCCAGTGTTTGGAAGGTAAGCTAAGGCCACCAACAATTGATACTGTTTAAACTTCGTGTCACGTTTTTTGTGGTAAACGACGTATACAACAAGTAGGGATGTTTTGGGGTATTAAAAACAATCTGAAGATTCATGGTAGTGCCTTGGCTGTGTAGTTCTGCAAATAAAGTACAAACAAACGTGTTTTTCTGTTGATTTTTGAGGGGAATTTTTGGGGTTATGTTGGGTTTGGGTCTTGATTTTTATTCCCATTCCGGCTCATTCCCGTCACTTGAAATCGCGAGTACCCCCCCCCCCCCCCCTGGGGTTGTACCTTTTAAAGTTAGCAAAGCTCAATTAAAGCTGCAGAGCTCTAAGATCACATTTACACCAAACAAAACTTTCGCGTATTCCTTATACTTAGGAGAGTCGGATTCGTAAGCTATTAATTGAAGCAAGAGAGGTTTTCGGATTCGTTTATTTACAGTGCAGTAATAAATCCGTGATAAATCGCGCGGCGTTTTAATTCCGGATTTACGTTTTATTTGTAAAATGGCAAAGTGCATACGATATAAAAATGGTTCGTAGTTGTCGTGAGAAATCTAATTTCAGGCGTAAGAGTTTGTTTTAAAATAGCTTATCTTTTTTGTGAACAATTGCAAATTGTGAACATAACAGACAAAGTGCTCACATTAACATATGATTTAGTGATCAAATACTAAAAATATGTCTTTTATTTACTGCTTGTCCTTTAACAATTAACAATAATTCACCAAAGTGGAGGTGAATAAGGTGGATATTTACCGAGCTGCGAAGCGGCTCGGTAAATATCCACCACATTCACCGACACTGAGGTGAATAATTGTTTTAGTATAAGGCATACAAGTTGAATAACTAGAGGACCAAAACATAACTGTCGGTAAACAAAGCGACACGCAAAGGCAGTTTGTTTCTCTTAAGCTGCTCGAAGGTGAATTTACCATTTAGCGTGCGCGAGAAAAGCACTATTCACTTGTGTGGTATATACTAAAACCAATTATTTCTGTCGTTTCTAGAATGTTCGAGTTCACTGCCACCATTCCTGTTGTCAAAGATCTCAAAATCGCTGTCATGGATTATGACCTCATCGGACGGGATGACGTCATTGGTGAAACACAGATTGATTTGGAACAGAGAATGTTGTCTCGGTATCGTGCCGTGTGTGGATGTTCTAAGACCTACTGCAAGTAAGAAAATGGAGTACATAAACAACGTTTAACCCTTTTAGCTTTAGAGAGTTGCATCACGGCGCTTCTTGAAGAAAAATGTATATTTTCTTGTTTATCGTTGTAATCCACCTTCATCTTTCTCGATTGTAACCATCCTTGTTTATTTTCAGTTTATTATCCGATTAATTATTTGGTGTTTTTCTACCATTTTAATAAAAATTGAAAGCAATTCTGTAGGAAAAAAATATAAAATATCGCGACCATGTAGCTTCTTTAAAGCATTTCTCCTTAGATGGAGTTTTCCCAAGTTGGGCCATTGTAACAACTTAGTTGTACCATCACTGGAATTCTTTTAGCTCTTAAAAAAAATGCCTCAAATAGTTTCATTTAGTTATTTGTCTACTAACTTGTTTACCTCATTCATTCATTCATTCATTCATTCATTCATTCATTCATTCATTCATTCATTCATTCATTCATTCATTCATTCATTCATTCATTCATTCATTCATTCATTCATTCATTCATTCATTCATTCATTCATTCATTCATTCATTCATTCATTCATTCATTCATTCGTTAGTTCGTTCGTTCGTTTGTTCGTTCGTTCGTTGATTCATTCGTTCATTTACCTTCATAGGGCTGGTCCTAACAAATGGCGAGATTGTCGCAAACCGAGAACAATTCTGAAGGACTGGTGCGTAATGCACAATAAGAGCCTTCCAGTGTACACCGATGAACCGTGCTCAGTGCTAGTGGATGGACAAACGTATACACTGGCCGAGTTTGGTGAGCATTCCATTTAGTTCAATGTAAATCTTATAGTACCGGCATGGATAAAGGGTTTTGTTAGCCAGTTGTGCAGTATGTCTGTATATTTTTACGAGCTGTGCTGTCAAAATACAAACCACAAGTATTGTGCACGGCCTTATGCGCCTACTGGCGCGATGAGTCATGATCATGATGATGAAGTATTGTGCAGTATTTTCAATTTAACTTTCTAACAAAAGATTTCTCACCTAACTGATTTTAGACCGCACAAAAACATAGAATTAGAAGTGCGCGCTTGTTTCCATCAGCAACTAAATAACAACAGTTGGAGAATGAGTTATGTTATGCCAAAAACTAGCAGGCTCGGGAACAATTTTCAAATGATAGTCTATATGAATTTTGGCCTTACCCTGGTTTGTGTTTGCTACATGACACAAATCAGATGTTGTTAACTACAAAAAAGCTTTGTCACGGATACAAAATGGCAAATGTTTTTTAAGGTTGGCGTTCATCATCCGTGTTGTAAATAAGCTAGGGACTAGAGCCGATTTTGACCTGCGAGGTCTGAGTCGAGTCTCGTGATTGACAGTTAAAAAACGTGCTCAAGGAAGGAATCAAAAAGAACGGAAAGGAGTCTAGAGTGAACATTGGTCTATCTCTGTAGTACGGAATATCTATCGAATCACGGAATTATCTCTTAGGATACTATTGTCATTTCTCGGAATCTATCAAGGAGTCGAAATAAAGAGTATGGATCGATACAACAATCCGTTTCTATCTTGCTCAGTCATAACCATCCCTGTGTTTATTTTCCTGTCCCAACTTTCTTGGTGATTTTCTTCCTTAGAAAACTAATATTTTGATGTTTCCATCGATGTGAAATTTTGTACATAAAAAAACGGCCTAAAACACCGTGAAACCTGAAAACAATCACCTAAAATTGTACCCCTCCCCTACCGCTGACCTGCCTTTAACTTCAGTTCAGTTTTGATTCATTTTGTGTACGTTACAGCGGCTCTTTCTTGGTGCTGCAATCATCAATGTCTATGATGTATTGTTTTTTTCGTACAGAGGAAGGAACAGTTATCCACAAGCATATGGGAAAACCACAAAGCCGCTTGGCCCTTCATGTCATCAACAGGTTGAACCTCGTTCCTGAGCATGTGGAAACTAGAGGCCTGTATAACAAAACACAGCAGCCCACAATGGAACAGGTGATGTCCCGGCATACCTTACTATAAGAATATAACGAAGCATTTTAACAACGCGAATAAAATCTACGCGTAATAAAATTAACGCGAATTCATGAGTGGTACAAGTTTAAATAGCTATGGAAACGTATTCTATAGCTACCTGCGCCTATCACAATACAAAGCAACAACGCACAGCAAAAGAATACCGGTCAATGGGAAGACAGAAACGCGACTAATAATTAGCACAAAAAAAGTAGAAAAAGTGGGCGGTTTCTCCATTACATGTAACTTTGCTGGGAATAAACTGGTTGTCTTAAAATAAAGGTGCGGTAAAATAGTGTAGTTTAAATTAAGGTGCATTAAATTAACGCAAATTTCACAAATTCGCGTTAATAACATGCATCGTTAATCTCCTATAATAAAGTATAGTACAAATTCTGTGGTAAATTTAGCAAATCAAAAGCACAAAGCCATATTCTTTCTTTTATGATAAATTGCAAATCACTGAACAGATATTAAGTCAAGACAAGCGATTTGTTTTCACATTTTTTATGAAATTTACAGACCTTTGAAGAATACACACATAGTTAAGAAATGAAATTGGCTTATGATCTCATCGGAAGGGATGACGTCGTAATGTCAAAACCCTAGTACAAGACATTTATTCATTCATTCAATCAATCAATCAATCAATCAATCAATCAATTAATCAATTTATTAATATGATGGCGCGGGATAAGGTTAGTAATAAATTATAAATTGAAATAAGAGCAGATGAGGATTGTCTTGTTTGCTTTGTTGTAAGCATGTAGAAAATAATATTTGAGATATTTTCCAGTTTTCAACTTTGGCACAGTTGGGAGTGAGAGAGTGAAACGAAAAATAAACAAAACAACAACAACAACACAAACGAACAATTAAAAAACCCAATAAACATAGCGATTTAGTTCCTCATTCCTGTTATGCTTTTCTGTTCGTTTTTTGTTGATTGATTAATTGATTAATCGGTTGAGAAGTTTTAACTTTATCAATTTAATTGATTGATAAATTGATTGATTATTTTGTTGCCTTTTATTTTGCAGGGTAAACTTCAATTATGGGTTGATATGTTTCCAGTCTTTGAAGGCAAACCGCCTGCTGCAGTTGACGTCAAACCAAGGGAGCCACAAGAGTAAGACCTCTTTAAGGGAGAAATTTAAACATTGGCCGTTTTCACACTAGAAGACGGACGAATCGCCTAGACGGACAAGTCGTCTGACGATTTGATCGTCTAGTGTGAATTTAAGACGGCGTTTAGTCCGTCTAGACGACCGAGCCGTCCTTGAAAAATCGTCTTCCCAGACGGACAAATCGGCGGACAAATTCAGACGAGACTTGTACGTCCAAAATCGCGTCCGTCCCTTTTTCACACAAAGATGATTTGCAATTGTCCGTCTAGACGATGGCCGTTTTCACACTAGAGACTGACAAATAATCTAGACAGACAAATCGTCTGAGACGGACAAGTCTTCTTAGTGTGAAAACGAGACGGACACGATTTTGGACGTACAAGTCGTCTGAATTTGTCCGTCGATTTGGCCGTCAGGGAAGACGATTTTTCGAGTACGACGTGGTCGTCTTGACGGACAAGTTGTCAAAAAAGTAGTATCTTAATTTTAAGTAGTATCTTAATTTTAAAGTAGTATCTTAATTGTAGGAATTAGATGTAAATACAAAATGGAAAATGTAGTATAATTTAATGTAAATAGACCAGAATCGTTTTTGTACTTATATTATATTTTAATTTAAACAGTGTCCCCGATTAGTAAGCTTAAGGCTAGCTAGAAGACCAGACACTTAAATAAAGTTCTTATTATTATTATTATTATTATTATTATTATTATTATTATATTATTACACACTAGACAAACAAATTATCAGACGACTTGTCCGTCTTCTAGTGTGAGAACGGCCGATATGTCTGTCTCTAGTGTAAAAACGGCCACTGTAATAAGTGTTTCTTCGTAACGTGTGAAATTCAAGATTGAGCATTTTAACGTAAATTGCAAGTGCAAACCAAGGTTAACCAGGTTGATATTCAGGGATCGAATTCAATATATTTGGTCTGTACATTTTTGTTTTCCCATTTTTAGCTACGTGCTTCGTGTTATCATCTGGAACACCAAAGACGTGATTATGCAGGAGACTTCAATCACTGGTGAAAAAATGAGTGATATTTACGTAAAAGGGTAAGAAGGATTTCTTTCAGTATCGAGTTAGAACCGGGGGATGGTCCCTACGACGGACTATACGGAGAGGTTCCGCCAGAAAGGGGTACCTTTTTCAAGCTGGCAGTATATAAAAGGGTAGGAATTTCACGAGTTCGAGTCACGTCTAGAAAAGGGTATGGAAAACTGCCATTTAGGTATGATTAAAAGAGCCTTTCAAAATATCTTGAACAGACCCACCGAACGGTTGATTTATCTAAGTATTTTAAAAAGTTATTCAGGTGAAAATTTAGAGAAGATTTACAGTATCAGTACTGTAGGTATGTGAAAGGGGTACCATTTTCTGTCAAAAGTACATAAATGTAGGCTTTTATAGATTGTGCTAGCATAATTTTTGGCATAATTGGAGCTAAAAAGCATAATTTGTGAAACGAGCACTGCCACGGCATAATTAGCAATTTTTAGCACTTTTTGGAGCATAAATTCATAAAATGTAGTAAATATGGTGTACTTTCTACAGAAATAAATGAAATTGAGGTAGTTTGTTCTTGCAATGCGTGTTTTAGCTATACAATTGTGATTGTTAAGTCGTTGGAGGCATTTTACAAACGGTTTAGAGATGCGAGCAGCTAATTTGGACAGCTGACGGCCGTGATAAACTGCCATAAACACAAATAAATTTACAACAACAGTTTATTTAAAAAACATCATAATTTGGTGTCGTTATTGCGCACCTCTATGTATAGAATCTACGTCATTTTGTGAGCATAATTTCGGAAATCAGAAGCATAATTTGGGAATTCTGGCATAATTTTTGCATAATTTGGCAAAATTTTGAGCACTGCTAGTAGCATAATATGCCACTTTTAGGAGCACAATCTATAAAAGCCTACAACTAAATGGGTTACCTTTTCTTGTAAAAATGGTGTATTAAGGGTAAGGGATTGGGTCTTAGGGTGGAGCCGCCCTGTGTAAAATATTTTTTAGCACCCCACACCCTGGAGGGTGTGTAGAACAGGGTGAAAAATTGTGCAAGTACCTTCAGTTACTGCTTAAAATCCACTCAATAACAGTTCATTTTATAGTAACCTTATTTAGCAATAGCAAGAAAAGTACTTATATCCTTTTGTTTGTGATTAGGTGGATTGATGGAATTGACGAATCACAAGAAACTGACGTCCATTACAGGTAACCTTTACCTTCATAACTAGGATATAAGTAATTTATTTTTGGTTTGTTGAAGACGGTTCTTACGCCAAAAAGTGAACTATACTTCTCTCGGCTCTTTGTAATAGGCCTAGACACAAATATCCCAAAAAAATGCTTTAAAAGTCTATCTGGAAATTCCCAGTTTTTTCCCTAAAAATCCCTCAAAAAATCCCTAAATATCCCCAAAATTTTCTAAAAATCCCTAAATATCCCAAAATTTTCTCTGCTCTCCCTTTAAAAGAAAATGGCATACACATCTTGTACGCTATATAGCGCTTTTATTCAACAAAAGGCACTCAAATTGCTCGATTTCCTTGGAATGATGGGGTGCATTAGAAATAGGAAACACCGCTGTACAATTGGATTGCAGTCTAGTAGTCACCGATTAGTAAAGAATGTGACAAAATTATCATTTCATAGGAATTTTAAATAAAGCGGCTAAGAAAATAGAACAATTTTTCTTCCAAATCATCTTAAAATCCCCCCAAAATCCCACTTTTTCTAAAAATCCCCGAAATTTTTAAAAATCTCCTGATGCTCTAAAAATCCTAAAACAATCCGGCTTTTTGTGTCTAGGCCTACTTTGTGAAACAAAAGACAAAATTCACGCGCTTTTTGGATCTTAACGGAGTTTTTTCCTTTACTATTTGTTTTGTAGATCTATGGACGGGGAAGGAAACTTCAACTGGAGATTTGTTTTTCCTTTCTCTTACATTCCTGCGGAGAAGAAACTGGTGATAAAAGAAAAGGCAAGCATAATAAATTTCCTCTTTATGTCGCTTTACATGTAAATGATTCAGTTTAATTTGGTAGATTTATGTGTTCTGGAAAAAATGTTGTTGCTGACACTAAGCAATGATTGGATGAGGTTGAGCATGATATCGTGAATTATCAAAATCACTTTTTCTAGCGCCGGCGTAAAACTTCGTCAGAACATTGGCCAAAATGGTTTTATATTGTGGTTCCTTCAGGTTCTTCTCCCTCAAATAATCATTCAGAATTTTTACACGTCTTTGTTGCTCTCTTGGTGTTTTTAGAATCTTTTTCTCGATCAAAATTTCAATTCCTCTTCGGAAACGGAGGCGAATCGCTCAGCCACATTTTCAAAAGTTTGAAAGCACTACACGGACGAGGGGCTTGGAAACTAGGCGGACTTTGAACTTGACATGATAACCCAATATCTGCTGCAGATATTGGGTTATCATGTCAAGTTCACATGCTACTGTATATTGACTGAATGCTCTCGACCAATCACATGCTTCAAAGTAATTCTAATGTATAATAATGATACTTATAGCAAGGGCTTTTCAGTTTCCTTTTCGAATTAATGGTAAGGCTGTTGCCGTGTCCCGATTTCCGAGGAAATCGAGCTAGAGTAAAGGTTAGGACGAAGTGAAGTGGAGGCAGGTACGAACAAGCAAGTCTACCCCAAACTAGTGGCCCACAATTAGCTCGAAGTGATTCTGGCAAGCGCGTGCGATCGCGTCTCCCGAAATGTGTGCAGCTCCGCCCTAAAAAAATGCTATTTTGGAAAAGGAAACAAAACCTCGAACACTTTTTTTAGATATATACGGCGAGGTTGTCATTATGTCTCTTCCTCACCCCGAGCCTATCGAGAGAAACGATTCATGCTATCTATAAAATACATAATAGAGAACAGGGTGGGTGACAGTGTATTGGGGTTTTTTTCGTAGGAACATTTCTGGAGTCTTGACGAGGCCGTAGAGAAACTGACACCTCGCTTAATGATCCAAATATGGGACAACGATCTGGGATTCGCAAACGACGATTTCCTAGGTATGTGCTCCAAGCAATAACTGGTGTTGATTTTAAACTTGCTATCTGAAATCGGCGAGTAAAATTATTGTGTCTTGTGCTTTTACTTGAGTCGAAGCCGTTTTCGCGGTGAAATAAGAGCTGTTATCCTTGTGCTTGCGTCGCTAGTGAAAGCCAGGCTTAACAACCATTTTTCCTATGAATATTATAGGAACTTTGCAACTTGACCTGACCTCCTTGATGAAACCGGCGACCAGTGCCCGCTCTTGCAAGCTGCCGAGTGACATAGACTCTGCACCAAAGCTGGACTTGTTCAGGCAGAAACGATGCTACGGCTTTTGGGCGATGAGTTCTATGAAAACTGGTACATTGAAGAACACGGTACGGTAATGGTTGTCACTTCAAGGGTCGGGTAGCTTTTTAGCAACGTCTCACGTGACTGAGGCCCTGCTAGCGGGGGTTCCCGTGTCGCTTGTCTAAATGTGCGGTGTAGCTGTTTTATAAGATAAGATAAGATAAAAACTTTATTACCGTGTCTGTGTGTTTAGCCCTTATGGACTAATTGGGGACACAATTTTTTGGGGAAAATGTATCGCTCTTTATGTCGCTGTCGGTAATTAAATTGAATTAAAATTGCTTGTCCTTGTCGGAATTTAAGTTTTTGTCAAAAGGGTTGTCGTTTGTCGAGTGATTTTATTAGTATGCTGTCGCTACTTTTTGGGCCATGTCGCTTGTCGGAATTTACCCTGGCAGGGCCTCGTGACTAGCTCGCTATCCTTCTATCCTTCGAGAGGAACAAGCCCCCAAAACAAAAGCAATTGGAAAATAAGTTTTACACGCATACGAGAGCTTCTACACCACTGCGCACGAAATCGTTTTCTACGGCATCTTCACATGAAATACCTTATTACAGGAGTTTTGCTTCGGGATAAAAGGGTGTAGTAGTCATAAGTTCTTTCGTTCTTTTAGGGTAAAATTGAGATGACTTTGGAAACCATGACAAAGGCGGAGGCAGAGGCTAAACCGGCCGGACAAGGGAGGGACGATCCGAACAAGAATCCTACATTGGAGGAACCAAAGTAGGTTTTAAAACAATTTCACTGAAGCATTTAAGTAGGTAGGTAGGTAGCTATGCAACTTTATTTAGAGAGGGTGGCACGTAACAGAAAAATTCTGATAAACTTGTGGCCCTCTAGACAATTTAATAGTTTACACTACTTTGATGAGTCCGGAAACAGAAGCTTGCACTGTTATGAAAGGTGTGCCATGCGACCGAAGAAGTGTCCCGGGTCTCTTACGGTCCAGATATCACAATACATATCGGTTTCGATTTGTAATATTCGGCTTTCAATTTGATTTCGGATTCACGTGTTGTCACTGAGCGGACATTTACACTTTGTCGAAGTGTCAAGTAATAATATCGCAGCCCTGACCGTTCTTGAATCCAAGCGAGTCACGTTTGTGTACGTTAGCTGTCGCCATAAAGCATTGTATTCCAAGACTCTTAAAAGTTTAAAGTACAAAACGATATAATCAAAAGTTATCCTTTCCTGTAAATAATTTACTGTCCTAACTGAACGGTAACGAATTTTGAATTTCTCCACAGTCGCCCTCCGACCTCGTTTCCATGGTTTACGTCACCACTGAAAGCTCTCCGCCATATCATCTGGGGGAGGTACAAGTGGTATATCATTGGCTTCCTGATATTCCTTCTCCTTGTCTCTCTCATTGCGTTCTTCATTTACGCAGCACCGGTAAGTAAACCGTATTTGTATTCACTCAACACGTCCATTTATCATCACATTAGATTGTGTTTTTGCCACTCATAAAAACAAACATTCCTCCTGAATTAGTCTTCAATAAGACTTATGAAATGCAGGGTAGCCAAATTCATTGCCTTTCCCTCATTGCAACAAGAAATTAGACATTTCCTGACCAGAAACTAATTCCCTAAAAATTGAAAATGTTTAGAAAGGGGACTTACGGTGCAAACAAAGCAACTGGGATAGCTTGTTAAGCACAGTCACTAGCGCTATTCTCTCGTAAGCGGAAACGCGGCGTAATTTATAAGTCGGCTCGTCGCGTACATATGTTAAGCTGGGTTCATTCTCTGAAAGCGCTGTGAATTCTTCCTCCATTTACCCTTATTGACGCACACCATTTGTAAGCTCACATCACAACGACGTGATAACCCAACAGATAAACTCTTTAGCTCGACTGCGCTTCAATGAAGCGACTACTTCGGATTACTGAAACGTGCATCATGGAGCTAGCCTGCAATACAGGCGCATTTTCATGGACTCGAACTCGGAACAGGCTTGGAGAGTGACTTAAAACGCGTCCTAGGGAGTAGGAGTGAGGCTGGATGAAGAGTGTGGGCGGAGGGGTTCCCCGCCCCCTCCCCCTTTCTGGCTTCGTTCTCTCGTCTCAGCCCTTTAGGTTCGCGACTCCAAGGCAAAATACACACGAACAAAAATTATCTAACGCTCGCCTATAAACAAACGCCTGCACTGTAGGCTTCATGGAGCAAACAAGTTTATAAAATGGAAACTTTTGATTGCATCCGGTTTTTGTTTTGCAGGGATATACTATGAAGAAAATGCTGGGTGCGTGAGGAAGGTGTAGTCTGGACTTGAATGGAAGAGCACGACGTGTTTGCAGGCTAAAGTTGAAGATAGCTACGTTTTAAATGTCAAGATAGTCAGAAAAAAAAAGCATAGAAAGAAAAGGAAAGTTTAAAAGCAAGGAGGGACGCTGAAATAGTTAATGTTGTCAAATTGAGTGGTATGTTTTATATTATTATGTAGTGGATGAATTTTCGACTGGTTGTAACAGTTAGACGAAAAGACGAATTTTGCACCGGCACATCAAATAATAGGTAGTAAAATTTTCAATATATGGAATCCAGTCAAATGATACTGGACTAGTATTTTTAATTTTATTATATAGAATACACTAAAATAATACGGCAAGACACTTTTTTGTTGTTGATATATTGCACCTTAAATTATGAAATTATAGGGAAAAAATTTTCCGAAATGTACCACCAAGTAAAATTATAGGGCAAGATGTTTTAATTTCAAAGCTGGAAGGCTGCTTTGCAAACGTTCACAATAGGTGAACGTTGTGAAGCTCATGCTCATTTTTTTAAAAGTGGAAACGTTTACATCATAAATTAACATATAGATAGACATAATAGATGGTACTTCAGCTATGAAGAAAATAAATAACCATTTGCTCAATCTCTCTTTCATTCATTGATTCAACCACCCATTAAGACTACAGCTTATTATCACGTGGTGTGAGTATGACGTCATCTTTTTGCTTTCTTGTGCCGGACGTTCGCTGCTCCTCTTTTGGTAGCTCGCACCAGTCCCTTGAACTGACCGGCCATTTTTCTTTGTTTTCTAACCAAATGGAATACAGATAATCCTTTAATACAGACTTCTCACACAGTATGTCACAGAAAACAATGGGAAACCCTGGTGTATCCCCGAACTTAAAACAATTTTCACATTTTGTTTTGTAGCACGTCAATATTCGTTTCAATGACCATACATTGGCCTTTAAATTTAGTTAATCCAAATGAACTGTAACACTTGTCACTTTTTACTATATAACGAAGGTTATTCAGCCAATTTTAAAAGATTGCGAGACAACAGCACCAAGCTGAAAACAAAAAGTCAACAAAACCTGAAGCTACTTTAAAAACACCTTGATTTTCACTAGTTCTGTCCTCACCCTCAAATGTAAGAAACCCACGAGTTGGCTAAATGAGCCGGCTCGAGGTGGCGGGTGTAAAGAGTCGGTTTAGTACAGGTTCAACTTCGATCTGATTATCAAATTCCACGAGGAGATTACCCGTATCTCCACCACTTACCGTTTATTGAGCGTGTTTAACTGAAGCGGTACGTAAGCAAATGGATCTGGCTTTCCTTTCTTCTTCACGTCACCTCCCGCTTTCTATCAAAGGGCAACAAAGATATTTCTTAATAGTATCCGTCCAAGCAGTCAGAAAGGTACCAATTAACTGTCCTTTTCAAAGGAACTATACGGGAAGACACATGCACAAGGCAAAAGATTCACATGACAGAAAGACCAGTCGGTCGGTCAAACATACCTTTGCTTTGTATTCAGCACCAACTGCCTTTTCGCCTTTTCCACGTTTTGACGAAACCCCTGCGAAGTCAATCCCAAGTCAGTAACTCAAATAGTTAATTTGGAAAGTGAAATTACATCAACTGTACACCCGCCAACAAACAAACAAACCTTCGTCAATGTCGTTGTCGTCATTATCAGCCCCAAAGCTCCGTTTCTTTTTCCTTGAAGATGGACTCTGATGGAAACATGGAAACAATGACAATATATGAATCTCAGGCTAAAGCCCTGGTCGAACGGTGGACACAAGTAGTCGCAAGCTGAATTTGCGTACAGACTTGCGTTGGCTGGCCAAACGGGCTCGCAAGTGCACGGAAGTTGTCAAAAAGCCATTTCAATGCTTCTGTGCGCGCATTACTACTCAGTGCTTGAAGTAAACAGCAAGACTTGCGTTGACTTGCTTTGGGTGGCCAAACAGAGAAAAACTTGCCGAAAAATATGAGTGTCCTGCGCAGCGTTAATTGAAATGAACACATTGAATACTGTTATGTTCAACGCTGTAAAGTTCAATGTAAGATTGAACTTAGCAACGTTGAACATTACAGAGAAAAACGTGCGTTGACTTGCGTGCCAATTAGATGCCGAGCAAGGCGAACGCAAGTCGACGCAAGTGCACAACGCAAGTCCTGGCCAAACGGAGACGCACGTGGACGCAAGTTTTCAACTTGCGCTTATTTTCTCGCACCTGTCTGCTCAACAATGTACCCTACGGAAAACGAAGATGTAACGTGTACCTACTAGTACATGACAAACAGGATGCATACTCCCATACAACTCGGTGCTGTCTACCACAACGGGTAAATCTAGAATCCTTTGATTGTTTCAGAAGTGATTTTGTTCCACATTTGTCCCGCCCTTCGCAACCATTTCGTCGAGTTACACCTTTCAAGTTGATCCCCAGGCTGCGACGAGTTTGATGTCTGGGTTTCTTGAGCGACACGTAATAGCGGCTAGTGGAGTCGATAGTCATGCTCTGACTCGCAGTATCTGAGTAATGCGACTTACCTCTTCCATATCATCATCAGAGTCTTGCAGACCTGTCAACGGTTAATTAAATTAACGATAGTCAAAAAGGTATATTAACAACAACAACATCAACTGAACAACAACTGCTACTGCTACTGCTACTACTAATCTTCATTTGTACGCACTGATACATTCCATATTATGGTAAATAACATGCGACTTCTTTTCATGAAGCGTATCACACAGAATTATTACCTGGTTTTCTTTTGCGTTTGGATCCAAGCTCATTTTGTTCTTCCTCGTCATCGTCATCCGGTATAATGAGCTTTCCATCAGCAGAGGTCTGGAAATCATCTGTCGCTTTACGTTTGGAAGGCTTGGTTGGATCAGTGGCTTTAAAAAGAGAAACACAAGTAACCAGGACTGTTTCAGACGAAAAAAAAAATGTATAGACCTGGATTGTCACGCCCTGACGTCAAAAAACGAGTTTCTCGAAATTGTGAGATTTGTCGAATGCTTTTAGACAACTTTCGGAAGTAATTTTAAATACTCGCGAAAGTAAAGTGTTTGCCCCGAGTCTGTTTGTTTACCCATGCAATTTCAATTACTTGCTTCGACCAACATGATTTAACCAAACAGAGTGTGGTGTAACTATTAAAAAACTTTAGTATTGACCTAGAGGCTAACAGGGTTACATAACGACTTGCGAGGAATACAACTTACCCACAACCCTTTGTACAACTGCTGGGTCAAGGAAATCTACAGGCTCTTCCTCGGTTCCCTCTCGGATCCAGGCTTTCGGTCCTTTCGCACGTTCGTTTGCTTTACCTGCCTTCGTCGCCTGTAAAAAGAAAACGAGATTTTTTAAAAAAGACCAATGAATGGGCTTTTAAACTGCCCTAAATCAAGGTTCATAAGGTCTATAACTTCGCTTGAATAACAGTCACACTTATCGTGTACAGAACCAATTTTTTATTCGCAATGGCAAAACCCGCCTCCAATCAGGTTTCATTTACGTCAATGAAATCTTTCCAAGAAGCGATTTCCAATCGTCATTTAAAAACGACAGGATATCTTCACCTTTTTCTTTGCTTTCATGCCTGGTCGCTCCTCTCCTTCATCTTCTCCGAACATGAGGTCTTCATAACTAGAAGGAAACAGTGTACATGAATTTTGTATACGAAATACCAACACGTCTAGCTTTCCAATAAGGTGATTTCTAAGCCATGATTAGCGCAACAACACAGGTAAACCAGAGAAGTGATTGGAACCAACCTTTCAAGTTGTGGAGTTTCTTGTTCTATTCGTTCTGTGTCTTCGTGCTTAGAAGCAAAAGGACAAGACAATCAAAATACACCCTCAAAGACCGGAAATAACCCCCAATAAGAGCCACTCTAGCTTTATTCAGCCAATGGAGTTTTCTATTATCTCTGCCTTCATTAAGGAAGCTCATCGATTGATTTGTAAAATGTATTTGACTTATTTCCCTTTTCAGTAAGAGATGAGTGCATGTTTGTGTTGTGTTTTGTGCTTTTCCGACCCTAAAATTGTATTTTCTTCTATGTAGTTTGGCTTCCGAGACTTGTTAACTCCTTAGTTATTTTTAGTTATAGTTCTTTTTTCTTTTTAATCCGCCCAGTATTTTAATCTATAACTTATGAACTCTACAGCACAGAATTCAAATAAAAAAAAAAAACAGAGTTTTAAAACAAAAATTTAGCACTTACTGATCTTCTTTCTCTTCTTGCAGCCATTTTCTGTCTCTTTAGCCTCTGGGTTGTCTTGTAAATGTTGTGCACTAACTTGCGATGTTCTTCGGGTGTACACTTGTATACTGTTTGGTAGCTAACGTAAAGAGTCACAGTTTTTCAGGTACTAGTTTTACAACTTTTCCAAAATTTTCAGATTAAAGTATTTGGATTGAAATTCGAAAGTCGTAGTCGTAGTTGATCTAGTACTCACAATCCGATCTGAAGGTCCTTATTATGCCCGACCTTTGCTATCTCCGTCCCCTTCCCAGGGGACGCAGGTACCTTTCAGGAATGCCGTGATTAAACGTTATTTATATTTAATTTTGGTAAACTAAACGGAAGAATATCTAATACTCGCGTACATTGTCAGGAAAAACGCGAGCACAGTCAAACATTGTTGTCTACTGAGATTAGAAGAAAGATTCCTGGATTAACGTCCATGATAGACGTAACAATGTAACTCCTCCTCTAGTCTGAAATGTCAGCCGTCCGCTCGTCCCAACCCCCGCGCCCCTCCGTTGGGGGGTTGGGACGAGAGGACGGCTGACATTTCAGACTACTCCTCCTCCTCCCCCTAAAAAATACGAATTAGACAACCTCGTTCCCAGGGTCTCTTTTTCCCCGCCCCCAGGCGGGGAGAGACTCTAGGAACGAGGTTGACTAATTAAGAAGTTCTAATTAAAGTTATTGCAAAACTCGATAAGGTCTTCAGAGTTGAATATCAAACTTGCCACTCACCCAAACTTTCTGATGAGTCGTTCAAACAGAACCTTGACATTGTATCGAAAACGACGTCTCGTGTCATCATTCCACGCCACGAGACCAGCAACCTAAAAATCAAAGAGAGTGAGTGACAACTTCACAGTATTGTTCATCGAAAAGAATTCTAGAGTTGCAAAGACATTTTCCTTTTCGGTTAACCATACAGCTATTTCATTTAACGTTGCTCGACCAAAGCTTAAAGACAAGACTGATAGGTTGTATGGGTCGAAGAAGAGAGCAACTGCACGTGCTGAATACTAATGAGATATAACGACATGACAAACGCGAATTTGCACGTTTTCTTTCTCTGCAGCCATCTGAAAACAAGGTACTTATAGCCACACTAAATTTTAGAAGACTTTTCAATATTCAAGGCTACCCGACATTGAAAGAAAGCTACAGAAAAGCCCCCCTTAGAGGAAAACAAATTCATGAATTCTTCACATGCAAAAATACAAACTTGTACATTTTCTATAGGCCAATATGAAAAGTTCCATTGAATACCCAGATTACCATTCGGTCTTGTGCTTTAAGCTTTGATCGAACAACGTCATTTGAAATATTTGTATATCTGATTTAAAAATTCCAAAACGAGTCTTGGACTATACACAATCACAAAATGATCCGGTTTGTTATAGTTAATATTTCGAGCTGGCCAACTTAAAGTCGCGTGTTTTAGAGTAGAGTGACGTTACAGCAAATCGCTTTAACATAACCTTTCCCACTTGTAGTTTAGCTGATTACTTTCAAGATACTTACAAGATCCTGGACGTAGGGCAGCAAGTCCTGCTGACTCATTACAGAAATTATAACCTGTGAAAGAAAAATGACAAACGTGAAGTTGAATTGCGTGTAACTATAGCAACATGATGAATGTGCGGTAAGAGCGTATAACTACAGATTCAACGCTCGAAGGTATTTCTGTATTTCTGTTGTGTCCTTACAGAAAGCATTCTCGTACCTCGAGTCTTCGTTCCTTACTGCGCAAGCATGACGAAACGAGCGACTCTCGAAAGTTCCGTTGCAGGATAGAATCTGATGGGTTTGAAACACAATAAAAATGACCGGAAGTAAAACACCAAAAAGCCCATTGGTCAGGCTTTTGAAAGCTAGGCATGCGCAATTCAACCAGAAGTCCAATATTTTCCGCGGACTTCAAATCGGAACTTTCCAGGGTTGCTCGTTCCTCGACCGCTGGTCAAGGGGAACTATGACCCTGGGTACCAGGATGTACAGAAAGCGATTCATGTTCACGCCGCCTCTTTCTGCCAGCTGTGCGTGAACGGTAAACAGAAAATTGTCTGAGCAACCTGGCACATCTGGTGGTAGGAGGGGAAAGGAGAAATCTGCGGTGGACTAGCATCCTAAACAAGGTGAGTAACTTTACCTTGAAGAAACCAAGACATGACTTGATCACCTCCCTAGCAACAGATCGCAGACAAACAAGAATGCCTTGAATCAGCTGCTCCAGTAATGCACTGGGAATCTCGTCTGAGAGGGAACCACAAAATAGAACAATTAAACCAGGCCAGGAGTTTTTAAAGCTACAAAGTCTCCAAATACAAAACATTTTATTCATTTCATTTCAGTACTCACTTCGAAACTCATACACCACTCTGGACACGGATATTATGGTTGCACTGATCATGTGAGGTGAGCCTGCGATACCAGCCACCACCAACTCCAGCAATGACGTCAAACATTCTAGAATACAAGAGAAGATACAAGATATAATGAGTGAACCAACAAAAAACAAAAATGTACCTCATTAAACAATCAAGTCAGCCTGCTCAACTGGAAAGACTGACACAACACTTGTTTTAGAGTGGCCATCGTTGGTCATTAATGGTCATTATTCTAAAGCGGAAATTTGCTAAGCAAGAATGAAATGCAAGCCGCTAAATGGCGTTCAAAAATAACCCAAGTTACTCACGACTACAGTCAAAGCCACTCACACAAACTCTCACCTTGTCTGGTTTTGCCCGATGAGCGGAAACTGGCGTTGCAGCACTCGATCAGCAAAGTAAATGCTGAGGAGCGAGCCTTGACTGCAACTTCCTTGGTACAAAGGATTACCTGATTAAAAATCAACACATTCATCAACAGAGCCAATAAATAAAAACTGCCTGAAATTGAGGACTGACTATGTTTAGGGTCCTTAGCTTACCTCTGGAATGATCGCTTGAATGAACTGTATAGGATCTTCCAACTTGCGAACTATATGAGCAAGGCAACGCAAACGGGGCTAAAAGGACAGACAAGGAAATAGAGATTAATGACGTTACTGCACGTTTTGACAAAGACCTATTTTTAAAGTTTAAATTCTTTGAGTTAGTTTTGAGGATTAAATTTGGTTGTACATTTGCATCAAGACAACGTCCCCTTGTTAAGGTTTGCACTATTCTCCCAATACTGATCATCATAATTAGCAGAAGGGACAAGAGGAATACGACAGTAGGGCGAAGGTACTTCCCTCCTCGTTTTACCACCATCATAACGCCTTAACTCACACCGGCTGCTGATTTCCAAAGTAATGTTCTGTGCTGAACACTACTTTGGCTAGCAAATACAAGTGCACTCTTTTATAAACAGCTAGTCTTTCACAAAGTAGACTTGGGATAGATTTCGATTCACTGCACTGAGCATTGAAGCCTGGCCACAAACCAAGTTCCATGATTTTTGTCGAAGGAGCATACATCATGTCACATGAGTCACATGAAAACGCTTTTGTCTTCGGATGCAGTTGATCGTATATTACAACCACAAAAGTACTTACAGTTTTGGAAGCCGAACTCGATGAAGCTAACGTCTTGAGAAGGATTTCTTGAAGCTCCTTGAGATGGGACACAACGAATTTTTGACTGCTCTCAGAATCAGCGCCACAAATCTGCTCCAGTATGCGATAAGCTTTCTTCTGCTGCGTAACATCTGTGGCCTTTAAAATAAACCGCAAAAAGTTCAAATTACTCCCTGTTAGCTCATTTTCAACCCTTTGCCTCACTGAGTCCAACCTAATTTCCAATATTGTAGTTCCAACTTGTGTCTGTGGATAAAATCTTTTGTAGTGACCAATTACGTGAAATGTATTCGAAAGGTCGTCCCTGTGGTGCTGTCTGTTTTAAAGATTTTACTGGATATAAATTTGAGAGATTTTGACTAATTCATTTTAATAATATTTTAACTCTTAAGTAGGTTAAGAGAAGATATGTGTCTGTTGGTATTTCGTGTTCTCAAACTCATTAATAACTCATCATGTAAAACAAAGAAAATCATAACCACAAAAGGAGGTTTAGATACCCGGTCTGAATTAGCATTTGCTTTTTTACGAATTTATTTCTCCGTTTACTTCTTAGTTTTTGTTTGATTGAAAAGATATATCCAACACTCGAGACAATGTTTCATCGGCTATCCAAACACCTCGAGTTTCGTCAAAAATACTCCGCTGCGTGTCGTATTTTCAACTCTCTTATCGGTGTTTGGATATCCCGATGAAACAATATCACTCGTGTTTGATATAGTACTACAAATTCAGCTAACCATATTGACATTGTAAAACAGTTAGACTGGCTGACTGGAGGTTTACACCGGAACTCTGTAACCATGACTCTGTCGATGACTACAATTACCGAGACGATCACATTACACAAAAAAACACACAGACATATGTACCTGTAGCCATGGCAACGCCATATCGTAGAGCATCTTGACGTTTTTCCCGTCAACGTAGGGCGTCATTGCTATGACTAAGTCTATCATCAAATTCCTAAAAAGAACACTCGCACATACATGCACAGATTTCCTATTAATTTCACCATGTACATGTATGCTAATGTATACAGTAATAGCACGTTACCAAATATAAAACGGAATTCGTCCTAAAAATATTTTTTCAATTGAGTTGAAATCACTCACCTAGTCCTCGCATCACTTTCACTGGCTGTTAGCTTTTCTAGACCCTTGGAGAAGAACTTGGCAACAAGCTAAACAAAGACACGAACAATGCCTCGTAAGTTAATCTCCAATATACAACAATGAAATGTACTATTTTTAGTTCCGTCAAGACGCAGATTTTAATTTTTATGTAAGGATCAACACAATCAAGTATTGGGTATTTCAACTAGGGGAACTACCTCATAACTCAGTGAATCAATCAATTATGTTAAGTTACACGAGACAGTTCTCATATCTGTCGATCAGAATCTTACCTTGTGATCTGTTATGCTCAGATAAACCCTCACGGTCTCCAGTATTGGCAGCCTGTCAGGATCGCCTTCCTTTTCTTCCGCGGTGTACAAGTTAAACAGGATCGGCAAGTAGTTCTTTGCATACAGGGATAATTCGTTCTTGCTTTCAGCTGACGGTGACAGACATAGAAAATAGCATTGAATTATTTAATATAAATTTATGTTTACATGTACAGTGTAAACAAACGGCAAAGTTACCTAAAAATGTAACCATATATGGTTATGTAACTATGTATGACCAAAGTACTACTCAAAGGTTAGTTGCCACCTTATCGAGCACTGCATCTCGTTTTTCACGTGTCCCGTTCAGTGCCTCGAGAAATGCGCTTCGTTTCATGAAAGTCGCGCATGGCGAGAGTTTCCTGTTACGTGAGCCACCACAATAGATTTCAAGTGGAAATGCCTGAAATTTAACTGCATAGACGCGAGCAAAAAATCGAAAATCATTTCACTTGAGACTCACCATTATCAGACATCTTGGAGACAAGCAGTCTCAAGGCTTGGCACACTGTTAAACGCAGGTCTGGTCTCTCTGTAAGAGCCACGCCCATTATCCGGGCTACAGACTTGAAGGACTACACATGAAAAGAGGTGAAAAACACAAAACGTTCTAACATTAGCTTGGGCCTAGGCTGTAACTATTAAAATGGATGGGTTTTAAAGTGAAAAATTATCTCTACGGGCCGAGTTTGTCACACTAATGCTGAATTTCCACTGACGCGTAATGTTTTAGACAATGTATGAATGACTTGTGTAAACCTGTACGTAAGTCGTTCACATATTGTGCCTAATTTCTTTTCACGTACGTAAACGCAAGTAAAATAATTACTCGTCAGTGGAAATCTATCTTTACTTACTAATCCTTGTCATGCCTATGGGTTATGAATAATTATACCTGGCATAAGTCAGTTGGTCGGGTGCAGAATCCTGGTAAAAGAGCCCAGATCTGTAGAAGACAACAATACCTATGAGTTCACTATAATTCTACACTTTATAAACAAGTCAGGGACGTAAAAAGTCGTGGGAAAGTTAAAGTAATCGCCGTGAAATCCAGTGCGACTGAGTGCATGAACTTTGAACGTGAGTATGTCAGCTTCGTACTGTAAGAATGGTTGCAATGATTAACAACCTCACTAGTGTTAACTGCGGGTTCAAGTCAATTACAGTCCGACCTCTATTAGGTGGTCACCTATTAAGCGGCCACCCCGCTCCATTAAGCGGCCACTTTCCAAAGTCCCGATTTGTTTGTCACTAAACTGCTGTATTTGATACCTCTATTCAACGGCCACCTCTATTAAGCGGCCGCGGCCACCTTTTTGCTGTCGCAAGTGTATTATTTATATGGTTTTTTACCTCCATTAAGCGGCCAGCAAATTATCTTTCCAAGCGAAATGGTGACAGATGATATATATCGTCTGTGAAATATCTTGAGCTGAATTTTTTCACATACTAACTGTTGATGCAAAAAGGCCTAAGAAACTTGTCAACGATGTTTGGCATATTTTTCTGTACATTATCAACCCGAAGAAATACTGTACATTTCAACTACGTGCCCTCTGTATTAGAGCTAGAACTATGCATGGGCTGGAAATGCACTTGATGTTTTGTTACAATGAATTTTGGATTTATCTTCATATATGTTTACTTTTTAAAAGCATTTTCAGTCAATGAGATTCAATAAAATTATGTTTACTGCCATTCCTATCCAATTTACCTCTATTAAGCGGCCACTTTTCAAAGTCCCGAGGGTGGCCGCTTAATAAAGGTCGGACTGTATCTGAGACGGAATTCCAAGATAGACAGCTCCATGTTTCTAACAAAGTACTGTATGGGCGACATCAGCAGAGTAAATGTATGTTTTAAACGTTGCACGTCTGGTAAAAATGGCCACGAGAGGTTGTGTTCAGTGGAAGGAATAAGAGTGAAAGTATTTGTAAATGTCTTTACTTGAAGTTGTAGAGTGTCATACACTTTACTCTCGAGGAGTTTCCCTGCTTCCTTGAGCGACATTGCTGAGAGAAAATTCAAGAAAATTACCAACAAGTTAGTAAAAACGAACAACCAGGTTTTTTTTCATATCAGGCTTGCCTATATATAGATTTATTGTAATCCATTTCCCTCTTCGATATCGTAAGGCATCCTTACGTCACAGCGTACATGCACCGGTATTTCTATAATTACTTGTTGAGTACTTTTCCAAAAAAATAGTGAAATGTAAGACAGTTTCTCGTCCTCGACTACTGTAACCTGCAATCATGCCCTCCATCCCTTCTGTAGAAAAAAAAAACCCCGCCTGATCACAGGTTCGACCACTGATGCGCAATATATGCCAGGCGCACTAGTCAGCGGATAACAAAGTGTCTAACAGGAAGCGACGGAAGGAGCGAGGGAGTGAAATTGGTCTTGCAATTGCTCACTAGAATTAGAAAATGGCTTTGTCATTTTCCGAGTTAAAATTCAAACCATTATTGCTGAGTTTCCCATAACCTAGGTACAGCAGATAAAGCCTCGTTAAATCACGCTAAGAACAGATGGCAATTTTTCTTTACAAGTCAAAGCTACAAATTTTCATTTCGCGTAATTATGAAAAAATCCTACATCATCCTACAAATCCTACATCAGGCACCATGCCCTACCACAAATCAACATCACGTTTTTACTATTTTGCACCCACACTCGTAGTTGTTTATTTATAGCTGCGTTACCTTTGCTTCTGAGGTTAGCTGATAGCGGAAGCATCACATCAAAAAAGTACTTTAGTTCCGCGTCTTTGACATTATCCTTCAATACAGGGAGGAGCCAACTGCGAGGAAAGTTACACGGTCCACCTCTGAAAATGAAAAGTTGTATAAAGTCAGTTATCAACAAGTGCAATAATGACTTTCAAAGGTATGCGTTTGAACAAACGGAAGGAGAGTGATGTTTCTTCAGATTAACTTACAGGCGCTAGAATGTTTTTCTTTAATATGTTCCAGGCATTCAGATTTTTCAAGAATGAACAAAACTAAGGTGACGAGGCAACCAAAAGACTCCGAACAAGCAAGCCGAGGAGTAACGATGCTTCTAACTAATGATCCATTTCATGGTTCAAATGAATGCACCTTTCGGTCCCAGCTAGAATATTAATTTTACTGTAGAGTTGGCTGTTTAAGGACAGATTTAAATAGTATTACAGAATAACAACCATTATAAATGTTTAACGTTATCGTACTGGGAATTATTTTTGTAAGGAGTATAAAAACTCGGATCTAACGTCAAAGTTCAAAAGTAAAAAGAGAAAGTTCAAAAGCAGTTCACAAAACAGGGTCCGAAATTGCGCCTTCCTGGTCGCCAATGCGACTAAATATTGAGAGCTGGCGACCAGAATTTCACAACTGATCGCCCACTGGCGACTAAGTTGCTTTGTAAGAGTATTCAGAGAAATTGATTAAAAATAAAATTCGGAGCCGTTTTTTAACAATTTATTGACTCACTTTTTATCTTAGTGATGTCCTTGAGATAACACTGAAGTAAATTTCTCGCTACATAATGTATAAACTCCCCAACAGCTCAGCCAACAGCTGCGATCAACACGATTCGAACATTGCAAGCCGCCATGTTGTTTTCCTCAGCGGTTTTCCCCATGACACTATTGCGGGCGCGCCCAGACATGTGCTTTCTTTCGCATGCAATGGTCCATGCAATGAATATTCATTCTGGCGATGTCATGTCCGCGGACACGCTGAAATATTTCCGTCATTTACTTGAAACTGGTAAGGCTACAGATGCAAAAAACTTTGTGGAAGATTTAGATTTTTCCAATTACATGCCAGGCTACTAAGCTACGACGTTCCACGAACGCAACACGTTCTTGTTGTCACTGTGTTGAATGAAAAACTACCTGTCGAAATATGTCAGAAAGTTGGTGGAAATGATGTTTTTTATATTATTAAAGAGCGGAATGTTTGGGTAAGACTGTAAAGTATTTTCCGTTTAAATGTTAGAGAGTTAACATTCGATAAAGAAGACTTTTTAAGACTCTACTTATAGGCGGGTACAGCATTTCTTTGAGTGATTGTCATCGTTGTTTTGTGGTATAAGTAAGCTGTTTTTGAGCATATGAATGGCCAAAAATACACAAGAAGAACAAGTGTTTCGTCTTTTAAGTGTAAAAGGAAAGTCAATCGAAAAACATTGGCGACCAGAAGTTGCCATCTGGCGACTAAAACTTTCGGTCCGGTCGCCAGGTGGCGCCGATGTAAAAAATTTAATTTCGGACCCTGCAAAATGTTGCTTATTGAAAAATTGGGCTTTGTTTACAACATTAATACTCTCGTTACAGTGGTAAACTTTGTAGAGGGATTTCTCTCACGTCACTCACTCCACAATCTCACAAGATGCACAAGAATCGCTTGCAAATCCCAATCGCTTTGTACTCCCCCTACCCTCCCTGATTCGTTTCGATTTTGGAGAGAAAAGGAACGTCTTTGTTCAGTCAAGTTTATGTAATACAAAGAATATCGGAATTGCATCAAATTCAATTTTAAAAAAGTGTAACAAAAATGAAGTCATCAATTCTTACATTTCCTTGTCTAGTTGAAGAGGTACAGCTTCTAAGACAATTCTGTAATAGAAACATTTCCCAAACACATTAACCAAATGCATCGCATCATTTAGCATACAACACAAACCTTACAATAATTGCAAATTTGTATGCGATAAATTCAGTAGTAAAGAACTACAAGAAAAGACATTCAGTACCTTGGCCCCATTTTCTGAATGGCCATTCCAACAGCTCGGTCCAATTTGTTGATATAAGGAAATTGATGCGTGCCCCGCAAGTCGCAAAGGGATATCAAGAGCTTGAAGAAAGAAAATACAATGAATTAACATGAAGGCTTATTGATCAAGCAAACAAGCCCTGTCGTTGCCACCCCACCATCACCACAACAACAACGCATACACATGTAAAATGATATTAAGATGGCTAACCTTTTTCAGTAATTTTCGACAATGTTTCCCAAGAACCTGGAAAAAGAAATGTAAAAGTATATTTATTTAGCCTGTTCGGTCTTGGTAAATGTTGTACAATTGTGAAATATACAATTCTCATTTTAGTAATTTGGTTCATTTTAAAACCTGACAAAAGGATGTAAAAATGCATTGATAACTGACCTGTCAAGCAATCAAAAACAATCTTTAAAAGTATCTGTAAGTATAAATGACTGTCTAATGAATGCTTTATTATGAACATGTATGTACAGTGCGTCTATCATAATTGTTTATAATTTATTATTAAATGCACAGTATGGAAACAGACAAACAAACCCAACGAATAAAGCTAACCTCAAATGTAACTCTGATCACTTCCAAGATAACAGCCCAAGATGCTTGATAACGATATTGGAGACCTGATTCTATACATCTGTAGACAGACAACACAGGCAATTATTAGCTTGAACTGGCTGATCAATAAAAGCTAGCCTAAACTTACCACTTTTTTATCTGTAAGTCCGTTCCCCATAACTATAAATAATTATACTGCTCAAACAGCAACAGCTTTCCGAGTTCAATATCTAGTCTTGGATATTTGAAAGAGAAACCACCCCTACATTGTATTAATTTGCAATTGCACAACTATGCTATGCAGACTAGGAAGCCAGCAAGAGAAGTGAAAAATGTGATTGGCCTTCTAAATTTTCCTGTGTAAAGTTCATGTAGCATACAGGTTGTATACATAATTATTCATTATACCAATAAATTGATATAATAATTATTAAAAATGCGACTCACTTAATTATTTTTTGTAATGGTGTATTAGTTGCGCCAGGAGACTTTGTGATCTCTGCACACACTTCTTCAGCAACAGGAGCAAGACAGTCTTGAAGTAATGTCTAGAGTTGATGGGAGAGGAAGATAAGCAGGTTCATGGCATTGGAGGCAGAGTAGGTCCAAGCATTAAAAAATAAATGTACATGAAGAGCTCCCATAAAACACAATTAAGAGCAGAATCCAGATTTCCCAAACCCCCTAGGGAAGTGACAATTGGCTCAAGAAACTCCAGGGAGTTCGAGAAATCAGGAGTAACAGTGTTTGACTAAGTGAAGCAAATCTAAGGGCAACGACTTTTGGTTTATTATCAACTGAGGAGGTTAACTCGAGAAATCAAGGGTTCAAGAAATCAAGATTTCACTGTACATGATTGTGTAATATATAATTCTGACTTGTTGGAGATTGTTTGACTAAGATATGTCTTTAAACCCTTCTCCTAGCCTTTGCAGATAAAGAAAGGGAATGTATACATGTATGCGTATATAATGCACTGTCTAGTTAAAAGTTTGATTTCAAAGAAAATAGTTTGAGAAAGCTTACATTCATTGTGTCTTGAGCTGCTTTAGATAGAGCAGAGTGATCTGATAAGTAGTAACTCATCAATGAAGAAAAAAATCTTGGAAGATGGTTGTAGCATAGAACTGCATCTAATCTGCAAAAAGAAAACAAGTTTACATGCACAATTATTATAATGAATATGAACATATGAATATCAAAACTGAACTGTAAATTACATACCTTCCAAGATTAACATAAGCCTTCTCCATAGTTGAAATCCAAGCCTGAGATGGTTCATTGTCATTTACACTTGGCTGATAATCATAAAGGGCCTAAAGCAGAGACATTGTAAATAATGTAATGGTTACTTTGAAATCAAAGTCAATACAGAACAGCAGTTCATCTAGAAAAAGAGTTTATCCAGTTGTTGGTATCAAGGAATACAGATGGTCGACCAGTGCAATTAAATGAACTCTGGTTCCTGTAGCATGTACAACCTTATTTGACAGTGCAAGTTAGAGTGTTCTCCTTATAAAGCCACAAAGGGTTTGTTGAGAGCTCCTGACCAATGATAATAATAACAATGTACAGATAAGCTTGGAATTAGGGCAAATAAAATGGTTGGTCAGTCGGTTGGTCGGCTGGGTGGGGGTTTGTTGGGTGGGTTGGCTGGCTGGCTGGTTGGGGGGTTGGTTGCTTTGTTCATTGGGTGATTGCATTGCACATGTATGGTTGCAATAGGTTTGGTTGGTTGGGAGGATGGTTGGTTGGCTGGTTGATTGATTGAAGATACAGTGAAGTATTAGTAGTGCTACCCACGTCCTGGTAAAAGGATTTAAATTTTGTCAGGTTTCCCTTTGGCTAACAACTTGCCAGTACAGTGAACCTTCTCAAATGCTTTCAAGAATACAGGTGCCTATAAGCAATAATAAGGTGGTACTGTACATTATTAAGTAATTAAATAAAGTGCCTTCTTACATTAATGAGCTGGGCATTGAGCTGTTTGCTTAGTGTTGTAGTGTCAGGTGATGCAGAAAGCAACTTGTAAATGGCTTGAAGAGCATTCACAGTCACCATCTGTTGAAAAGAAAACACAAATCAAGAAGTTGCAAGACTATCCATAAAATTAACAAGAGAAGGTGAAATAATTCCTAAAGAGTGGAAAAATTAACATCAAAATTCTTGCATAAAAAATGTTAGAAACATTTGCTAGTAAATTGTATATGTTGCCTCCAGAATAGGAAAACCATGTATACAGTACAGTCATGTTACATGTATGTGTGAGTCTAAATGGGGAAAGAAAAGTATAAGGTAACTAAAGGTATAAGGTATAAGGTCAATATTTTATTTAAAGTCGTTAACGTTGGGAGTGGTTACCCAGTCTCCCGAACCAGGGGCTCATGTTAAAAATGCACGACTATTTACAATAAAACTACTTACATTACTATTGCATTAAAATCATTAAAAACAGAATTAGCTTGATACAGTGTAAAAGATAGGTAGTGGATAGGTAAAACACAAAGGAAAAGAAAATAATTTATAAAAAGACATACATGTACATGTACATGTCGGTTGAGTTTAATAGAAAAATTATATGTCCAACTATAACTGTAGAGTATTTACATACCACATTTCCTAATGTCATCAGTTTTAATAGACACTCACAAACTGTCTTCACATTCTATCAAAAGAGATAATTAAACACAACAATAAATATATTGGTTTATACATGTATTAATAAAAAGTACATCTCCCCATACAGTGTACATTGTCATCTTTTCACCTCTGTGAATATACAGTAACATATACATGTGATATTTAAAAGTACTTTTCAAAATAATACATTTTAACCCAGCAGAGGGTTGGTTTTTTTTTTTTTTTGGTATGGGGGGGGGGGGGGTAAGTCAATCAGTTTTTTGATGTTGAATTTCCAAACCTGTCCAGGAAGACAAGGAAGTATTTCCTTCAGAACACCTATGATATGAAGGGTTGTAGTTGCACCTTGTGAAGATCCTTTACATGAAAAAAAAAAAATAATAATAATAATAATCAAAAAATGAACTTAAACATTGCACAACAGAAAACCGGTTATCTAAAATAATATCACATTAATGGCATGGTATATTCTATTTACTTCTGTTAATTAAGAGCTCTAAACTTCAAATTGGCAGAGCAAGTCTTATATTGGAAAAATCATGGCCACATAGCAAACAAGGATGATTTTTAAGCATATTATTTTGTAAATGACACTTTCATACAAATTAAGATAAACTTGAAACAAGTCGGGCCAACGTTTTTTTCTTCTCAAATTTTGCTCATCCATGCCCCTTTTTGGCTGTTCTATGTTTCTTTTGAGTTCTTCTACACTTTTAAGCCGTTATGATATTTCAGTAAATTCTATGACCAGTTGGTCAGTGCCAAAATTGCCTAAATTTGAATGACATCTATAGCCCCTTTAAAACCCTTGCATGAGGCAAATGGTACTGCTCTTGGCGACCCCTTACCTCCATGTTCTTCAATTTGCTGAATACAAAACTTAGCCGTTGTTGCAGATGCTGGGTGATGTTGCATGTCTCCTGGTGGTTTCTTCAACAGCAATGTGACAGCCTCTTGTGCTGCTTTACGAACCTGCATTGCAAACACAGAGAAGTCGGTGAGAGACAAGCACTGACAAATCGCATGAGAAAATAACTACCGGTATCTTTCATTTTCCGAGAGCAGAATATGGCACTATATGCCATGTAATCATTTAATGAGTGAGATCGTAAACTATAAATCAATGTCTTAAGACTAATCCCACCATGTATACCTTTGGCTTACTATGGACCACAAAGCTAAGTAATCCATTGTAAGTTGTCAATGTTGACGATTCTGACCAGACAGCTCCTTCTTGAACACTCAGCAGTCTGCACAGGCAGGCAAGCAGCTGTGATTAGAAAATCAAAGTAATACTAATAATTAAATTAGATCGCACAAAATAAAATTTAATATGATACAATGTACAGTATGTAGAATTCATGTACACAGGGATTCATTTCAATAAGGAGCAATGGCAGGTATGCTGTCATGAACTGGCCACTAAAATCCTGTGCAGCTCCTCCTATCCCTAAGGGGAAATACCGGTATTTTCACTTTCTTATATTTTGGGCACTGCACAAGGGCAGCCACATTCTTCAAATGTTATTGAAAGCCCGGTATAGAACATATGTACCGTACATGTATATGGTGGGCCCTTAGAATGTAATCAAGGAAAAAAATGTCACTTTAGAAGAAGAACTCGCTTGCATGGCCGACATGTCAAACGTCAAATTATCTGTTTTCAACCACAGGTAATCTTTGCTTTAATACTAGGCGATGTTCGCTCGCTTATTGTTTCTACATGTATGGTAAACAATGGGTAATTAAAATCTCGAGAGAAGTTAGAGGCGTTGAACTTGCAGTTTTTTCAAGCGTCTCGCGAGATGAGATTGAGAGGGTGGTAACTTACTTTTGAGTGGTACTGTACATACATGTGTATCAATTGGTGATGAAGTGATACTTACAGGTCTGAGCAGTCCTGGAGCACCATCAGCAGCATGAGATGCCAGGATCCTAACAAGAACTTGACAAGACTTGGAGAACTTTGCTTGAAGAATACCATCTGGGACACTATAAAGAGATGAATCATTTAAGTTAGTTTTTGTGGATGAGCACTGTTAAATTTGTTTGCATATCTGACTGCCACCATGAAGTGGTTAAACAGTCACAATAGAGAGTTGGTACAAGAGAAGGAGGGTAGGGAAGAGAAGAAAATTTTGTCCCTTCCCCTCTCCTTAACTCCTGTTTCAGCTTCACCGCTACTCCTATGAACACATTTTTTATTTCCACACAGGGACTCAAAATAGACCTGCCTCACAAGTTAGTTAATTTTATGCTCTTGGCACATCAATTCAACAGTCAGGTTCTTTCTTGGGGAATGTGAACCACAACAGCTAATGAGAGCATTCAACTCCAAATGGAATTGAATGCTGTCTATACATAATTTTATTTAGCTGGAGAACATGTGTAAACAGACATACTGAATAGATATACAAAAGATTCTTTTTTGTAACAAAATAAACAAATTCTTTAATTTTTACCTTTTAATAACCAAACTCAACAGAAATGTTATTGCAGTAACTGCTTCCATTTCATCAGCCGACTCTAAAGCAGTCATCTAGAGAAAAAGAAAGGAAATTAAATTATTTATTATCGCCTAGTCTTGTAAAGATTCTTGCCCAAGCCTTAAGCCCTACAATTATTATATTTATATGGTTATTGTGCATGTATAATTAAAAAAAAAAAAACATAAAAACTAAACTTAACCCACCAGAGCTGCAAAGTACTCTGTTTCTGATTCCTTGCCACCCTTTGATTTGATTACCTGTAGACAGTTACATAAAAATGGACTTATCACATCTGTGGGATTAACATGTAGTAAATACATTGTGTACATCTTATTTGACATACAAATTATTTTAAAACTACAGCTGTAGTACTGAGCTCTGGAGAAACAGTTATATTAAGCCCTTGGCATGACCAGGTCATGGTATAAAATCAGCAATTCTGGGCCGCAAGTTATGCAGTGGAAATCCATAACAAAGCAACTTGTACCAGTGAAGCATTACTTTCCTTTCAACATACAGTGTAACCAAGAACAACCATTTCAAATGAGAGTATGTGCTACATGTACAGTTGTACATGTAACTTTATTAAAATATCCTGCTCTGAAAATGACACTGATTTTGATCCTTTCAAAGAGAAGACAGTTTTCACTATAAATTGATACATGTTTAGAATATACAGTACAAACAGACATGTAAAATCTGGTTGGCGTAAGAAACAATGATATGACTGCTTACCTCAGTGACTGCAGCCAGAACAGCACAAACCTGGAAAAGAAAATGAACTTACAGCTGTAAAATGTAAATACATGTACTTCTGGGAGACTTGGTTTGATTCTATCACTAACACATATAAGTACATGTACCTGTCTGTATACAAGTTCCAGTGTACATTTCAAATGAAACAAAACAACTACAAGATGCAGTCAAGTACTTCCTGTGTACCACAGACATTAATATTGTACCCGCATACATATGTAGTCACCTTTGAACAAAAGTTAATGACACCTGATGCACCCAGTAAGCTTACAATACTTTGACTCCTATTGAGTAAACGGTTTAAATTCTCTAGACACAAGAATACATCATGTAGATGTAGAATGCACTGAATGTTAGAAATACATTACATTTGTAGCCTGATAAACTCAGGCTACAAATGTAATGTATTTCCCCATTCAGAAATATATAATCATTCAGAATAAAATGGGGAAGGTGCTTGAAAGCTCTGTGGGAGCCACAAGCAAGTTCAAAAAGTAACTGTGAAAACCCTATGAGAGACAACCATCACTGAATTACTCAGTTGAAAAAATACATTTAAAATATATACCAAACTCGCCTAGAGGGGAGGAGGGAGGAACAGCAGCAAAAAGCTCTTTACACAACCGAACGCGAAGGGCAGGGTGAGCGAAATAGCAATTTCCATCTGGTCTTTTCCTTTCTTTTCAAGTTCCCGTAAGCTACCACTCATTATATGTCTACTTTGTACTAGTCCTATTTCTCTGAGTCCCAGGCTATGCATCCCTGTGTCCTGCGTCCCAAACATGCGTCCTCGCATCCCAGTCCCCATCCCACTTTTAGCCACAGCCATGAATAAGTAACTAATGGGGAGATGTATTTGCATAGCCAGTGTTTTCAAGAGCATGTTCAGGATTGGTAGGGGATCCTGCAGCTTAGCCCAGTGTTGATATCCAAAAAAAAAAACTGATGCTAGATCACAAGCAAACAGACATCAGGCTAATGAATACAGCTACACATGTACATTGTGCTGTATGGGGCTTACATACACAATCATGTAACCTATAGTACAATGTACATGTAGCTGAAAAGTCACTCTACTCATAGCCACATACTATAATTATATCAATTAGTCTTAAATTAACTATGCACTGTATCCAACAGAAACCAACACATGTAAGGCTGCCGGTTCATAAACGTCAGGCTTACAAATGCTGCCTTTATCAACACTCAAGGAGGATTGACCAGTATTAAAAACTGACCTCTTTGTGCTGCGAGGAAGGCGAATCCCAAAACCGTCTCACAGTTGCAAACACAGGATTAGAACAATCCGTTAAACCACTCACACTAAAAGCACCGAACGTTTGCCCGCTTTTAACACTCAATCCTTCCTCGTCCTTAAGTTCAACATCGCCTTCTTCGTCGTGCTTTTCTTCATGTTTTGCAAGAGCATCGACAGTAAGATTAGAGTTCGACGTAGCATGTCCCACAATAGCACCCCTCTTCGCCGCGTCTCTGTGTGTCCTTGTCGCTGGATTTGACCCGCAACTTTGGCCCTTTCGCCAGCGTTTGTTTTTACCTTGTCGTAAGCGCACCATAATGCAAGATAAACTTCTTTAAAGCATTATAATATTGTCTATATAGCGTGTGTTTCCTTCACAATGTTTTCGATTTTCGAAATCCTCGTGAACAATCCTCGTGGCTTTGCAAACATGAGCCTGCGGTTTTCCTCTCAAGTGAACAGCAGTGTAAGAAAAGCAAAAAATACTCTATGTATGCGTCACATAGTGTAACCAATATTTCCTCAAGTCCCAGGCCCTCACTGCCACTTAAAGTGACAGGTTTGTTTGTTTGTCTGTTTGTCATTTGTTTGTTGTTGTTGACTGCTTCCTTGCTTTTTGATTCTAGTCGTTTCGTCCGCATGTTCAGAAGAAAAGTAAGTAGAAACATAACTCAACTCTTTTGAAAAGGTTAAGGTGGCATCAGCGACACAGCCAACCGTCATTTGTCTGAAGGATCTCGTTATTTATTTGTCCTGCTTATGCAATGGCGCCAAGAGAATGCCCCTAAGACTTCCAAGCGATCGGGTTACTTCGAGAGCCGCGCGAAGAACGCTGAGTGGAAAAAAAAAAGAATGAAATATCATAATCTTCTGGGACGTTATCGAATATTGGACACACGAAGTGCAATAAACGAGCGCTAACAAATCTCGGTTGCCGGTTCGTGCATGACACTCCGCTCTCTATCGTGAAAAGCTCAGCTAATCAACTTTTCTTGCAGACTTAAGGTCACTTATTGAACATAAACTCAGGGGTATCTGGAATTTCAATCGCGGGAGGCTGAGATGACAGTAATGCTGAAAAAAATTACCAGTTTGCTCTCGTCTCAGGTACTATTCAGGTGTCGTCTGTAACTAATCAAGCATTGCTCCTACCTATAAGGCAAATACAGCTTTTAGACGGACGCACCCTCATCGTGAAGGGGGAAATAGAGTGAAATAGTAGGTGATTGTTACAGTGAGCTAGTCAGAAAGCGCCCTAAACGCGCGGGAAGACATCAAAAGCAAAAGAAATCATTTATTCATTCCTCGACTTTGTTTTGTAATTTATTTTATTTTAGTCCCCCAAACCTCGGTGCCATGCAATAATATTTAAAATATCGAAGTTTCCCTAATACTGAGATTATCTATTTTGTCTACTGAGCCTGAACACTATCTCTTAGCTCAGGATCTTGTCTGGCTATACTATGGACGACTGCGATTAACCCTTTCATTTGCAAATTTCCCCCGAAAAACGCATTTTTGGTTCTTTGATCTTGAATTCACCTTAACTTTGCTGCTAGAAAAGCACTTTTTCACACTGCAGCAACATGTAAAAATGTACAATCTTTCACTTTGGTGCATGCGCACAAGCCAAAATTTGCTTAACCGTTCCAATTTTTTTTATCTTTTTTGCTTCCGTTTTTTCGGCTTTCTTATTCTCGTTACTTTCTACTCTTCATATCCTTTTTTTTCGCCGAAAAAGGTTTGGACATTATCATTGGAAAATCCTGAAAAGGGGATCTTGATCAGTTACAGGTGTATTGGCCTGTTTAAGCAACGATTTTGCACCAAAAACGGATCGTGTTATTCTTTGATTGGCACTGTCAGAACGCAACCGATATTCAAAATGAACAGTCCTATACGAAAGGTCAATCCAAGCTCTATCAGAAACTTATCCCAAAAACTCACTGACGTGCTGTTTGATGACGTCACAAGTAGTTCGATGACCGGGTCTCCAAAGAGCGCCTAATGCGCGTTTGGGAGTGAAAGGGTTAACTGCTGTGTTGCTTGCTAGTTGCCAGGGAAAGACCAAAAAAAAGATAGAGTTTCACATTGCAGAATTGGCCATTAGAAAAGGTAGGAAAATCAGTTCAAAAAAACTTCAATCACCGACTAAAACTTTTTCTTTATTATTTACTTTTTACTTAACTTTTATTTGCAAATGCAAATAATGATTTCAGTTAATGCCTTTGAAGATAAAACTAAAAATAGCTGATTTAAAACTAAAACTAGAAACTTGAAAAATGACAACTGTTATAAAATGAGCACAGGTAAAGTCGGCATATGTCTGACGTCACCATATGGAATATTTGGAGTCTTCAACAAACCTTCATGCTCGAGTCTTTCTGCTAATTTAGATTTTTAATAGCTATTCAGGTAGTCTAGATATGCGTTCTTTCTGCACAAAAGATCTAGAGCTAAGATGACTCATTCTAGTGCAGATTTGGAGTAAAGTTTGGCCATAGTATGCAGTGGAGGCCAGTTACTTGAATACGATACCCTATATGTGGTATGGGGTCATGATGTTGTCGCTGTTGCTACTGTTGTTTATTTAGAGGGGAGACGGAGAATGGAGATAGATCTTTGTTGCTATGGTGAGAGAGACCTTTGTTGCCATGACAGTGCAGTCTTTTATGCAACATGTGGCAGGAGTTGGGTGGGAAAAGAAAAATATCTTATTCAGTTCTCAACGCCCAGAATTTAGCGCCGATCAGTTTACTCTTTTCGAAACCCGATACACTTTGGGGATTTAGCAAGCACATTTTTTATCCACAGAGCTTTACGATTAAGCATGTTAAAATCCAAGGCTGACTAAGGCTTTGAGAACGAGATTAATTTAGGCTAACGGCAGCACTTCAGTTTCCTTGTCTTGCCGGCAGTTGGCAAAGCTTGACGCGAGCTCTAGTGAATCATTAATTGTTACGTCACCAGACAAGACTTATTTCTCGAAACCAGGCCCAATTTACAAGGCAGGAAAGGTGGTAAAGATCGGTTACTGGTATAGAGGGATTTTCACTTGAGTGTCGAAAGTAATTCCTGCTTGCTTTGGTTTCGCTTTGTAAGGCGCAGTGATCGGTTAAAAAACTCGCGCCATGCACTTACTCAACCAATCAGAAGTAAAACCAATGACCAATCGTGACTCGCTCGCACAAGCTTTTCGCGCTTCGAGTTGGCAACATGTATTTGTTTCTAGTTTTGATTGGTTCACTGGATTGTCTGTTACCTTTGTGATTGGCCATTGTGATAACTTAGCTCTGACGTAATTATCACAGGACGTGGTCATCCAAGTTTTGCTGAACTCTGTGATGTTCTGTTGGTTGGCAAGTGCACATGTTCGAACCACGCGTATCGCCCTTTTCATAATCCTTCATATCATTCGCATCAACTCTATATGTGTTAGTTTTCCTGAGCGACACTTTATAGGAACCATTGCGATGTGCCCCGGTATTCCTTTTAGAGAAGCTGCTTGTCAATCTTGAGAGACGATGTTCGAAGCGAAGTTTCTTCTCGTAAAAACCACATTGACTCAAAACTTTACGGAACTCCCTTCGAAAGTTTTGGCTGAGCAGTATGTACAAGCACGGATCTATAGCACTGTTTGTGTGTGAGATCCACAGAAGCAAAGGAAATAGATAAGAAGGCATTCTTGCGTAAAATTCGCTGTGGAAAGTAACGTAGTAGTGCATCGAGTGAGCTGGAAACCAGCAAAGTGCAAACACTGCCACTATCATAACTAAGACTTTGACTACCTTGCGCTTCGATTTTTCGACTGCCATTCTATAAGCCTGAGCGCGTGATAGCCCAGGGACTTTTCGGTGGTAGAGTCTGTAGCAAACGAGCGTGTACAAAACAGCGATGACGATAAGAGGCAGCAAATAGAGCAAGAAAAACATCAGGCTGTAATACACTTTAGAAAGAATATCAGCCTGGTTTGGATCTTGCCCAAAGTAAGATACGCAAAACCATTCTCCGTCTGGTGAGGAAATCACTTTGAAAATTGCCAAGGTGGGGCTCATGAGAATGGCGGAGCAAATCCAGATCGTGGCTGTCATGATTTTAGGTCTTCGAAACACCTGTCCGTTTAGTGGATAGAACACGGCAAAAAAGCGATCTATAGACACCACTAGTATTGTGAGAATGGAGGTAGCAATGGGAAATAGAAACAAGTACTGGGAGAGCTTGCAAGTGATGGTTCCCGCGATCCCCGCGTGCCAGCGGTGCTCGTTGTACAAGAACGCCACCGACATGGGCATAACGATGAAGGTGATTAGTAAGTTGGAGCAGGCGAGGTTAGCGATGAGCAAGTGGGTGGCCGCCTTGACGCCGCATTTCCTGCAGATAATGTACAGTCCGAGAGCATTTCCAACGAGTCCAAAGAGAAAAGAGACTGCGTATAGTGACGTCATCGTGATCTTGATATTGTCTGCCATTGATCCACCGCTTTGGAGTGCGTCATCTGGAAAGAGAAAGAGAGCCGTTAGGGGAAAGTGGACTGCGAGCTGTGCGGACTCTTTTTTAAAGATCGTACAGCAGTCCGAGCAAACATCGATAAATATGACCCGTACGAGCTAAGGTAACGCGTAGCCTAAGGGAGCTGGTCACTTCTACATGTCGCGCTTTCTCCGTTTTGAATCTTAGGTGAACCAGGAGCTGCTCACAGCCTAAGGGAAAAATGGACAGGATATATAACCTGCGATCGGAAAGCATTCCAAATAACATAATAACACATGATGAACTTACAATGTGATCTTATTAGACATAAGTTCAGCGGAAATTTTTCCGCTCTTAGTGGTGTGGCCATCGTGTTAAGCCCATTAGAGTTTCCCTCAAAACGCAAACTGAAATTGTTAAGAATCTCCTTATTCAATTGCATATATAATTCGCTTAAGGCCATCTCTTCAACTTTAAGGATGCAACGATACGATCGCTCAGTGATTGTCTTTATTCTCTTTACCAATCCGCTTGAGAAGATATAACGCGGTTGACATTCATAGTACTGAGAGATTAGATTCTAACCACCCTTGAGAGATTACTTACACTGTAAAGGGTTTAGCATTTATATGTACTTTGCTCCATTGGCACGAACAGCTTAAATTTTCCTTTCTGCAGTGAAATTTTCTTGTCGATTAACCTCTGTTGGTATAACTTAGATCCTCTCGTTTTTTCGAAAACAGAAAAACCCAATATCATTCAATATGGCGTCCGAACGTGCGAATTCGTTTTAGGGCTTAAAATGCGTTTAATTGCTTTCTCAAATGCCCTGATAATCGTGATTTTTTTTAATTTTTAGATTTGCGTTTATGAAAGTGTTTTATTGATTAAAGTGCAATGCACTTACAAGTTGTCGTGTTTGTATGATTGAACGAAGAGTTTCCTTCCAACGGCATGATGCTGGCCCGTCAAAATCGCCTGAAAGTGAGAAAAAAATCATAATTACAAGAAAGAAATGACATACTTTGGCTTAAATCGTGCTATAGGGCCGCGTGTAAAGTTAGGAAAAATCGCCACCTACAGTCGGCGGATGACAAAAAACAAAACAAAACAAAACAAAAACAAACAAAACAAACGAACAGGCAACGCCCAACTTTAAGACTCAGATAAAACTGCTGGAGCGATCTGTAGTCATAGCTTAAAATATAAAAATGTTTAAAACAGATCTAAAGATATAAAACGATACTCTAAATTTTCGATCGCCTTCTGCGGTCTTTTTCAGAGAATGATGGATTTTTGCAAGGTTCGCAGAATTCTAATAAGCTACATCGACTTTATTGTTTGTTGTCCCCCTGGGGAGCAACTAGCGATGCGTAAACCCTTGGGAAGGGCGCTCTTTCGTTTATAGTGTTTTTGTCGAGGAAGGAATGCAAGGATTCCAGAAACAGTCTTTTGTTCTTGCTGCTTACACCTGTTTCAAGAATTTCGGCGTAACATGGATGTATGTCGTGGCCGATTTCTGCATGATGTTTAATCGCGGAGTTGATATTTCCATTTGTTCCGGGCTTGTGTTCGGCTCCCCGCGATTTCCAGTTTCTTTTGCTTTCCCCAACGTATGCAAATGAGCATGTCCTGCAAGTCACTTTGTATACGATTCCTTTCAATTGATCTTTATTCGGTCGGTCCTTGGGCCTTGCGCACACATTATATAAATTTTGAAAGTATTAAAACAACAACAAAACAAAACAAACAAACAAACAAATACTCAAAACATGAACAAGTCGAACAAGGCGACGGACACTATAAAAATGGTACGCAATGCGTGCGTATGCCGAGAAAGACTCAGACCTTTCTTATACAGTGAAGTTCTAACCAGAATGTTTTCTTCAGCTGGCACTGTAAGGTACGCGTTTCAATGGAACACAGCCTGAACTAGTCGCAAGGAAACTACAATTAAGTTGCTGAGAGAACAAATAGCCGATAGAGACAAACGATAAGGCCCGGAGAAAAAGCAATTAATTTTGCTCGTGAAAAAAAGAAAGAATAGCCATAATCTACTGTATAAACGAACGTTCGTGCAAATTGAAACATTACCTTGACCTGTGGAAGTATTTATTAGACTTGATCTGATAACGTGAGAAACCGACAAGGCATAAGTTGTCTTAAATTTTGGCTTTTAGATATTTTAGCAGGACATTTTTATTTTTAAAATTAAATTACGCGATGTAATCTTGATTTTTAAGTCTCCGGCGTTTACTGTTGCGCGTTATCTCGTCAGCTTATCACAAAAATTTCTAGAAGGAACTTGACCCGTGAAAGTTTAAGATACCCTTTTAGACTGATCATCCGTATGAAGCATTCTACTTATTTTGTTAGTTTTTAGTTATGTTTATAAAACACAATGAAGAACGCCTATCTATAAACCCATCTTAGAGTTAATGTAGCCATTCTTTAGATTAACCTGATGATCTTTATCTAAATGGCAACCACAACAAAGTTGGTATCTCGATTTTTGCTGGAACAATTCCATGGCTGATCTAAGAGCAATTATTCAAGAGCCTGTTGCAAGAACCTTGCTGCACATTGCTTTGATTAACTAATAACTAGGTTGTTTTGTGCAGCCTTAAGTCCCAGAGCAGGCAATTTCGAGCCATTCTTTAGTTTCCCAAACACCAAAAAAATCTCCAGTCTTTAAGTCCAATTTTTTCAATTCTTTAAACAGCGACTGTTTGTCGATCTACAAATACAAAGTTGCTAATGCATACCGTGCCAAAGAAATTAGTACTCCTGTACTCCGTTAATGTTATAAAAACAAAATATATAACTGAAATACTTAAAAAGATTAAACAACAGTACCTCCAGTGGTGACACAGTTGTGAATCAAGCAGGAAATACGAGTTGTAAGGTCTTGTAACCGCGCTCAGTCTCTGTGGATCTTTCAGGATGCCTATACCTCATTCACGTCGCTTAGTTTGTGATGCAGAGGAAAGTGCCAGTCTGCAATTGACAAAGACAGTACATATATGTAGTTATTGTAGCCCTTACAACATCAGATCTGTAAGTGCAGTCATAGTGAATGCCAGACAATTTACTTTATGCACCAGAACTGACCGTCTTTACCTAGCATTACGCAAGCACGATTGAAAGGAAATGTGACCTGACCGTCTACCGATTCAACTTTTCTCTCAGCTTTTCGTGCCAATGTCTTAAGGACTTGCAGTGTAGTCAATGATTTATCTTGCTGAGAAGATCATTGCATCAGTTGTGAAATAAGATTTGGTTGAAGTATCATTTCCTGTGAGTCTATCCGGCTTTTCTCGGCACGACACTTTGGCCTTGGGTCAATTTATTTTTTAATTCCTTGATCAAAGTCTAATATCTCATTACAACACATCGCCAAGCAAACGGCTGACGACGAAAAAAAAGCCCTAAAACCAGGAGATATTGTTTTGATATAACACTTTTACTCACAAGACTGGCAAAGTTCGAAATTAAAAAAAAAAAATCAATTTTAATTTTTTATGACCAAATCTGCTCAATAGCTTTCATTTGAATGGTCACACGCCACGGTTTTATTCACAGACATCAAAGTTCACAGCACCACAAGAAAGGACAGTTCAATATAGCTGCATCCACAGACGTAAAAACTAAACCTTCTTGTACAACATTACTAACAGAACCACATAAAAGTACTGCTTGTTAGGTTATATTTGAGAATTTAACCACACGCTTAAAAGTAAGAATGATATGATTAGAATGCCACTTTGGCTCTGGTAGTGAAAGCAATACTAACACTGACATTTTCATAATCTTATCGAAATATATGGCAACTGCTACGATTTTTTTTTGTCGAAAGGGATAAAAAGTCAGCCATTTTTTCCCACCAGGAAACCGGAAAATTTAAGCAGTCAAGTTAAGATAAATAAAAGAACTTTTATCGTGGAATTTGAAGTGCGCGAATTTGTCGTTCCTCTTCTAGAGAATGCGATCGTTTAGAGAAGAATGAGACATCACTTATTGTAAAGCGTGATGCTGTGATGTAGTAGTGCCTCTTAAAAAGTTAAATTCATGTAGGCGTGATCAGAAAAGTAATGAAAAACGGGTCAAAACGCCGCCGACGCCATTTCATTTTCCTTAATTATCTAGCAATTCAGATTCGATGTTATTGCGGCCGTCTCTATTATAGCTTACAGCTGGGATATAATTTCCTTACGAATTGCTCAGAATTTAGTTCATTAAAAGCTCGTTAGTTTTTCAATCGCCTCATAATGACCCATGCGTTCGTCAAATTTCAGAAAGGGACTATTAGATCCTATTAGACTTTTTGGTCTTGTATTTCCGCAAAACGTCTAACAAAGACGTGAAGTGATGAAAGTGATATTGCAACCTTATCAAACTCAGTGAAAATTATATATTATTTAACAATCTATTCTTGAGTGGTTTCCCTTAAATCTTGAAACAATTAAATACTTCTGGATAGGCGTTGAGAACGTTTGACCCCAAGTGAAATTTCATGACTTTCATTATTTTTTTTACTCAGCAAATGTCATTTTATAGATTTTTTTCGTGGTTAGAATTGTCAACGTAATAAATATTCTAAGGAGAAATCAGTGAGAACTTGCTAGAAAAAAATAAAACTTCTTAAACGTGCTATGCATGTATAAATCATGTATTAATGAAAGTTTGCGTGCGGCGGGAAATACTTAAGTGACTGATGAGTAAAATATAAAAAAGTTCAATCTGTCAAGGTTTTGGCAGATTGGCGACAGGCAAAATTTGCACGGCTGAAGAGCAAAAAATTCAGGAACAATCGTTCTGTCACTGCTTTTATTATAGCTAAAACGTTGACAACCATTGATAATAAAAGTGGACAGTCACTGTCCGACATGTCTTATGGATCATATCTGCAAATTATTAATTCCGATTATAAGCCCCTCCGCTTATAGGCCCCTCCCCGGTTATAGGCCCATCTACCTGGAAACAAAAAAATACATCCGATTATAAGCCCCCCTCTTGATCTGTCGGATGACAATACTAAACAGGGCTAAATGTTGCTTTATTATGCGTGTTTAATTTAAAAACGTATTTCGATCAATTATCCCGTGGCTCGTTTCGGAACGTTTTTTTTATTCCGCTTATAAGCCCCCCCCCCCCCCCCCCGGATATAAGCCCCTCCACTTATAAGCCCACCCAAAAACCCTTACGAAGTTGTATAAGCCCAGGGCTTATAACTGGAATTTTACGGTATATTATAGTTTGAAATTCATGGTACAACAGCTTGTCGTTCCCTTTTAGCCTTGATTTGAAATTTGGCCTTAAAAGGCCAGTGGCCTTTCCAATGCCTTGACCCTTGCGACAAAGCTGTATGCCTGACAATTTTGATCGTTCTTTTATTTATGATAGAGACAAACTCTATCGATATGGCCTTGGCATATACCTCTTGGCTTCGGATTGATAAAGCTAGAGATGCTCTGAGCTGTAACCTCTAAAGATTATAGATTCATGATCAGTGATCACTGCGATATATGTGTGTGCAGTCTACTGATGTTTCTGATATGCAGACGTGATGTTCAATGAGAAAAAATATATCACATAAATATAAAGTGTGCCGAGTGACCGTATAATCGCCACAAGTTACGTAAAATGTTACGTAACAACTGCTTTAAAATTTTGTGGATTTTTTCTCTTTTTATTTTTACTTTTTCAAAGTTTATTGAACTACAGGATCTACAACAATGCAATAACTGTTACATAAAACTTTCCACCTATCGTTTTCGTGCAACTTTGCAGCAAGAAAGTAAGAGGTAAAGACGGAATCCACCAGGAAGTCGAGTATATATTTAAGTTGGACAAAAATCGAGTACCAGAATAATTTAAATCCGTATTGCGTTATTTCCTACCCTTAATAAAAGGTAAAGATGTAAATAATTATCAGTGCACGGATAACTCCAACAACAATTTCTTATCAGAGTATGAGAAAATGAATTTCAAAGTTCACAAGCTAAAGGCAAAATCTTACGTGTAGCCATTTTGTAAAATCGTCTGTAAGCGAATCAGTGGAATTCAGTGGAACTTCGAAATTTGTTTTCGATGTTTGGTGTTGTTAGAAAAGCTTTCTTCCGATACTTCATTTGAAGCAGTAACACAAAAGTTTGCATCAAGGTGTAAATAATTTTGGTGGAACAATTTCTTATCAGAGTCTGAGAAAATAAAATTCAAAGTTCACAAGCAATAGGCAAAAGTTCACGTGTAGCCATTTTGTAAAATCGTCTTTAAGCGAATCAGTGGAATTCAGTGGAACTTCGAAATTGGTTTTTAATGTTTGGTGTTGTTAGAAAAGATTTCTTTTGATAAGATATTTGATGCAGTAACACAAACGCTTGCAATAAGGTGTAAATAATTTTGGTACATAATTTTGTCCAATAACTACTTCGAAGTCCTGGCGTTTAACGATGAAGAAGGCAGTAATGGCTTAAAGTCGGTGTTTAATCTGAAAATATAGCGCCGTTAAAAAATCCTTATGCAGAGAAATTCTCCTCCAATTAAGCTGTAATGAATCCCATTTTATATTATCACTTGCCAAAAAGCCACAAACTTGATGCGCATACAAAATAGTTTTTATCGATTTTTGTAATGCAGAGAAATTCTCTTCTAATTAAGCTGTAATGTATCCTATTTTTCCGTGTCGATTATTGTGAGATGTATTAAAAACTCTGTGCGCGATGTCGGGGCTCGGTTTTCTTTTTTTCCTTTTTCCCGAACATCCGCTGTTCTGATTTGAAAGGTAGCAAATAGTGTGCGAGGCTGAACTGTATAGTAAAACTGATGCTCTGTACCTTTTTCACAACTCCGTTATGACGTCTTATTCAGTCTCGGCGGGCCCTTGATTCTGTAACTGCTTGAGTCGATGTGCTCTGTACGGGGTGATCATCTGCAAACTCTGCACGAGTCGTTGTTACTTTTAATGTTTACTGTATTGCCTTGTCAAACTGTCAATCAAATAAATTTGACTTATATATCAATTCTTGAGTGGTTTTCATCTGAATCTTGAAACACTTCATTATTTCTGAATAGGCCTTGAAAATGTTTGGAGCCCTAGTAAAAACTTCATTGAGTAAAAAAAAAAATGGAAAAACGCAATAAACATTCTAAGGAAGATACTGCCAGGTTAAAACTGCAATTTTGTAAACGTGCTTTGCATGTATAAATCATGTATAAATGAAAGCTTGCGTGCGGCAGGAAAAAGTTTAAGTGACTGGTGAGAAAATATAGAAATTTCAATCTCATTTAGCCAGATTCCGTGCGTACATTAACTTATTAAAAAGGAAATGCGGTAAAAAAGGGGGAAAAATTGGTATAATCTCTCTATCACTGCTTTTATTATAACTAAAAAAGTTGACAACCATCGATAATAATGCAAACGTTTTCAGAGACTAAACTTTCCGACATGTCTAATAAACCATATCGGCAAATATTACTGAGTTCGGGTTCGCTCTTATACTTGATTTAAAATTGGCATGATAAAAGGCCTGAGCGGTCTTTCCGATGTCTTTTCTTAAATTATTCTATAGCAGTATTTTCCCTTATCTTCCTGAGTTAGTGCTTTCTGCAAAGTCAACAGTTTACATTTTAATCTTTTGTTCTCTGCGTAATACTGCAACCATGATACACGAACGAAAGATTTTTTTTTTTTACCATAAACCATCTACCAAAAAATGGAATCTTCCTAGTCTGCTTTTGAAAAAGAACTAAAGCTTGTCGTTCATAGCATAAAAACGTAACTTAAATGTGGGGTAAAGCTAAAGTAAAGCTGACCTTTATACCAGCTTTACACTCAAGTTTAAAGGCAAATAAAGAGACTCGAGCTTCTTTACTCCAACTTTAAATCACATTTACACACGGTAGCGTAAATGTCGGTTTAACCACCAAATCCCTATTTAAATCCCTATTTTTATGCTGTGGTTCTATCCACAGAAAAAAAATCTCGTAATTTCGTATAAAGAAAGAACCAGTTTTAGAATTATATTCAGGTGGATGTCACAAATTGTTTATACGAAAAAATGCGTCTAGAAATATGCCGAGCATATTGTTAACTAACACCTCTTGTCGCTATTACAAACTCGTGTCTACCTTCGTCTGCAAGGATGAAGATAAAGGAAAATCTAAAGCATTTTGCACGAAATAAATTAACAAAACTTGTCTTAAGGTCATTCCATCGATATAAAACTGATAATATGATTCTCTCAAATTTTGCCTACTGGTTGTTTATCCTAAGAGAACTTTATTTTTGAAATAAAAAAGAGGGGTCCCGGTATTCGTTTAGGAGCAGGAAGACCTTGAATATGCCCTATAATTATGCGCAGTACGGGATGCGCAATGCAATACTAAGGAATTACCTTAATTTCTCTATGCATGTCATACTAAAACCTTATTGATTTTAACTACGCCATTATTTTAAAATGCCATAGGTCTAGGAAGAAATAGAAACTTGTAGTAGGACGTTTATAAATTCACAACAATTAACCAGTTTTTGTTTTACAATACTAGTCTTTCTACTATCTTATTGACTGAACTGTTAAATAAAAACATTTTCAACAAGTTTTCTTGTTAAACAATGAGAAGAAAACTGCAGGATTTGGTGAATAAACCTTGACACTTGTGATAAAGCGGTATGCATTATGATTAAGGTCCTTCTTTAATTCGGCTATATACAGAGACAAACTCTATCGATTTAAACTGACACATGCCTCTCTCTCCTTGTTGATAAACAAAAGTGCCAGGATATTAAAGCTGTAACCCCTGTAGATTATAGATTCAATGATCACTGAAATGTTTCTGACATTCATGACAAGCCGATGACTGTTTGCAGACGTGATGTTCAATGAAAAAAAAGGTGAATATATTATGCTGAGAAGTATCACTAAACTGCATCACCGCCATGCACTTATTACGTAACAAATGCAGTAGGTGGATTTTTTGGCTTTGTTTTGTTACGTTTTAAAAATTTTATAATCTACGCTGAACATTGAACATGCAGCCTCAGTTTTTCGTTTGATTAATCATTGCAGCAAGTGATGGGGGTGGTGGGATATTGATGTTAGCATTGAAAAAGAAAAAAACAAAATAACTTAAATTAGTTCACCGCGGAAGAGAGCATATACCAACAATTTTAAGTGAGCCCCCTGTGTACTGTATACCGCAAAAAATTTCTGGCCGACCCTGGTTAATCCAACCGTCGGGTTTTTGTCACAAAGCCGCAAGATGAAAATGCATTCGAAATGATTTGAGCCGATTTTCGATTTTTAAAATGCAGGCGAAAAGCCGTCGAAATGTTCAGATCCGCGAAATGTTTGCACTCTACTTTTCTTGTCCGTTTTTTGTTACTTGCCCCACGTAATCAGATAACTAGGGGCACCCAATGAAAAATTTTTAAAAAAGGTTTTGAAATATTGTCGTTTCGTTTTCCCATATCGTTTAGACCCTTTTAAAGGGATATTTGTGTACACTAACACAGTTTAACCTGCTCGGATTTTTTAGCTGAATATTAAAGTGACAGAAACTTTTAGTAAGATAAATCTTATTACCCGAATTTGCGAGCTGTTGTCGCCTTTCTGAAAATTGTAGCTGGCTTTTTTCCATACCCAAAATCACACATTTTTGCCTCTCCGAAAACAACATGCATTATATTTCTCATAGCAAGAAAGTTCGAGCTGACACTTCACTAAAAAAAATCTGAGGCGATAACAGGCCAGATATTAACCGCTGAATAATTCTAGGCATCCGCTGCTCTGATTTAAAAAGGTATTTTAAAATATTATCTGATCCGAAATTTTAAGTTGAGATGATAATTTGTACCTTTTTCACGCATTCAGTTATATCAATTCTCTCCGCTCTGTGTCTCTTGATTCAGCAAACTTGTTTTGTTGCCAGTGCGCTTACCCGATGCGTGGGGCGTTCATCATCTGTTTCAGTTTATATAGAATTCACAGCACTAAAAGCAACCGCCCGGTATTTTTGATGTAAACTGTATTTTAATAAGTACGCACTTACGTAACGAAGCCGCCTTGATTAAAAACAAAACAAAAAAATAGACAAGAAATGAAGGAATCTTGCTAAGAGTGTTATTCGTTCAGAATTAATTTGAATGACACGTTATTACAGCTAGCTGTAGGCCAGATTTTGTAGGATAAAAAATTCAGTGAAAGGTGTGCAGTTCAGAACACTGGTGTTTCTGATATCACTGACTGCTTTTGGTGATATTCAAAATATTATTGCATGGATATGAAGTTTACAGTATTATCGCCACTCGTTACGTAACACTTACTTTATTTTATTGACCCCAACCTCGTTATGTAACAACTGCTTTGCTTTTCGAGTCGACGGCAAGACTGATACCCTTTCTGCGAGCCTGAGACTTTCTTAGCCTTGTAAAAGAAATTGAGACTCCGAGAAGGCATCGCAAAAAAATTTGACACCACTACATCCCTTGACTAAAATTCTACGAGACGCACATTTTTTGAAGGACCATTTGCCACCCCTACTTCAAAACATCCGCTGATCTGATTTGAAAGCTACCAAAAGTATCTGCAACCGAGCTATATAGTTAAAATGACAGATCTGTATAGTATTACACGAATGTATACGGTATCATAAGTATCATCGCAACTCGTTATGTAACTCTCAATTATTGTAATTGCACTTGTTATTTACTCTGTAAAATAATAGGCCATTTCCGAGTTGCCTGTTACAAAACGAGTGTAAGTGCGAAACCATTCAAATGAAAATGAGTTTGATTTGCATGAAAATGGACCTGTAGGTAAAACTCATTTTCATATGAATGGTTTCGCACGTAGAATCGTCATGAAACAGAGGAAAATTGTAACTCGGAAATGGCCTATTGCAAAACGCCTACGTTTGTTAGGGGTTACTTTACGAAGCTAAAAAATAAAACCCATATTATTTATAGCCAGTCAGACCCTTACCTCCGATTACTACGTAACAACCGCTATTTTCAGAGAGCGTTCCATGATTTCGAAGTCGATCATTTTTAAGCCACCGTACTTCTTTTCGGCGATGATGGTCTTATTTTTTTTTATTTTAAGTGTGTTGCCATCCCAAATAAAATCAAAGATTATTTTGAAAATACTGTCTATAAGTTGCTTCGGGATCGACAGAAGGGAAGTGCTGTAAATCAGTTTGGCAAGACCCAATGTTTTTACAATGTAAATTTTGCCAATAGGTGTGATGTTCGTATTTTGTCTATGAAATTGAGCTTATTAGTTTGCTCAGATTCATATGAAAAGTGTACGCCGAGGGCGTTGATTGAGTCCTGTGGCCACTTGAAACTAAAAGGCTTTTCTTACAATTTCTCCACGACCCTAGCCACATTGCCTCAATTTTTCGTGTATTGATTTCTAAACCACTTGCATCTTTGAAAACGCTTAAGAGCTTTAGTAGCTGAGAGACTGAATCGAGATCACGTATCATATCCTCTGCATACTGTGTTGTTTTTAATCTGTTTTTGTGGCTCACCTGGTATACTGCATGCCTATGTTGCCGGAAGTCCTGCACTTGTGGCAATCCATGAGTTTTAGATTATTGCATTATTTCACTTAATAGTTATAGGAATTATTATACATTGTAGTCACCATCTGTCTTCTCATTGGCTGAGAGCCTACAGTTAATTCTGAGAATCAGCGCAACCTACAGATTAGTGAATAATCTGCTAGCAGATTATTCACTAATCTGTAGGTTGGGCGCGCAATGCATGATTTCCGAGAGGAATGTGGGACACATCTGACAGCGAAGGAAATTCGTAGTTCGTCGATTCGCTTCTTCAACCGAGCAAAACATAACCTAAATTGAAAAATTGCTGGACAATATAATTCTCGGAAAACACAAAATGACCCACAAAGATTGTGGAGGAACTATTCCACGAATACCTTGAGAGAAAAGCATTCAAAAGCAAGACGGCAAGTAGGAATTAGTAGAACGGTTGTAGTCGTTTTGTCCTTATTTTTTCCAGAAAAACAATGTATAACAAAACAATTATTAAATTTAGTTTTTGTGATATCCGGAATAATCAAGATCTCGGTTAGTGTTATCAGCCTCAGCCTTCGGCTTCGGCTGATAACACTTACCTCGACCTTGATTATTCCGGATATCACAAAAACCTCATCCAATAACTGTTTATAATCTACTGAGCACTCTATGGGTACCCAAGGTCTTCGTTTTCTTCGCAATTTTTTTTGCAAATCTTCGCTTTTTTAAGCAGATCTTTGTTTTACGGATTGGAACGGTTTGAACGTTTATTCAGTGTAATTCGAGTTTTGACAATTTTCAGTTCAGTTTGATCACGCGAATTTTGGCCAATTTCAGACCTTCGCTTCAACCTTAAGATCTTCGTTTTTTCCGCGGTAATCTTCGCGTCTTCGAATTCTTCGGAAATACCCATAGAGAGGCTCACTATTCTAGATCTGGTGGATAAAGATATTAACTATGCTCGCTGGAAAACTGCCGTGAAATGGGTTAAAGCAAGATTTACAACTCCAATTTAATCGGCATTCTTTTGATCTAATAGTTCAATCACTTTACTGAATGAAATGTCAGAGTTCGCCAGACTTTCAAAATGTTCCGTCTTACTTTCTTCAGCAAGATTAAATGTTTCAAGCATGCAACACAAGTAGTATTAATTTCACAAATATGATTTGGTTCAATTAGCAAGTTTTGAGCCGTCTTTATTCGCTTCCATTTGTGATAATCTATAACAATCTAATTATTATCATAATCACAATCTAACCAAAGATTTTGTTTGTCTTCTGCACTAAATTCGCTGCCATCTATTGGGTCGAGCAGCGGTTGTGGGCTACGAATTCCCCTTATTCAACTTTTTAACACGTGAAATTTTCATGTTACAATTTGGTATTTCTCGATTGCCAGTAAAGCATATAGTTACATTACAATTTCACGTGGCTAGTACCACATAAAGAAGTACCGGAATTACAAAAATAGGTCACCAAGGGTGACATGAGTCTAATGCCGTATGGCATAGTGATACAGATTGCGCGGTTTTCGTAAGCCGGTTAAAATTGGTTAGAGGTTTGTGTTCGGGAGTTTAATTTAAAATGCTTATAGCAAGCTAGGGGCATCGTGGATGATTATGGATGAAAACGAAACAGTCATAAATGTTATATGCTTCACAAAATTTAAAGTATGAACAGGAGTTGATGTTACTTCTTCCGTATTGTCCGTAAAAGCAGAAACGATTAAACATTTGGACAAGATTGCGTGACGATTTACAAAAAGCATGTTCATTACAACAAGGGTTGAAGAACTTCACATCGTTTTCTTTCAGATTTTTCACCATTTTGATGATGACTCTTGAAACAGATTTTGCAATAAAAGCACTTGAAATAGTGACTGTTACTCCATTGTACTGTAAGCACTTAGTGACAGATTTTCCTAAAAACGGGTGTAAATGCTCACGTCAATATAATGATGACCTTTTGAACGCTGGAAACTAGGCAATTATTATCGAGCTACCATACACAGGAGCGAAGACTGTTTATCATGATGTACAAATTTCGCGAATCATCACTTCCATATCAATGTAACCATTTTATGATTTTTCTAGCTGTAAGAAGAACTTAAGATCTCTGAGAGTCGTAAAAGCATGAAATTCGATTTCAGTGTATGGCAAAGGCCGGGACAGTGTAATACTGCAAAGCGGCCAAACAAACGCATTTTGATTTAGTCGCGTAACTTGATTTACATTTATCCATGTACATCTTTTATTTTTGAAGGTTTTTGTTTGCACTGTAAAGAAAAAATTGGTCAAAATTCGAATGACTTAAATACAAAATACGAGGTAAAGTTTTCTATTTTTTAAAACAAAATAAATATTTGGTCGCATTGTGTAAATAAACGCGAGTCGCCGTCGAAATATTTTTTCTCAAAGACGTCTTGCTTTTTAAGCAAGACGAAAACACAAGTGCTTAACTGAACTGAAAACGAAGATTATTTTCACAAAAAGCTTACAAATGTCTTAACTGGAAAATTATTACGTCCTGTTCAAGTGTTGAATAATCGTGACTTGAGAAAGAACTTTTAATTATGCGTGGGAACACGTGTCGCTGATTGGCTGTTTTTAATTGAAACTAATCGTGCGTGTCCGTACGGAGTCCGTTCTTGCAGCTGATCATTGTTTTCTACATTACAGCGAACGATTATCGATCCCGAACCATTCCCTTGGGATTGCTAACAGCTTTTTTCATATAACAAAGAGTCTAATGCGCATGCGCAAAGCGCACGCAAGCATTAGACTCAAAAACTGCTTAATTGTACACTGCGAAATTGCGCTACAGCAAATGGGTAGACCTTAAAAAACAACACGTTGATTGTCGACAGTTTTTTTCGTAGCATGAGCAGTTATTTCGTCAGTATTTCTGCAAAACAGTAGCTTGTTGCACTACTGACAAACCAGCTTATAAAGAAAGCTTTTATAATCCTGTTAATTAAAGGATAGAGTTGAAAAGCCACAATTGTGGATGTTGATCGTTTAGCAGTAACCTTCTCATAGAGCTATTTTTAGAGACACTTTCTAGATTGAGAGTATAAGTAAACTCACCCGATTCAGTGGTACAACTGAAGCTCGCAAGTGTTCACCTAAGGCCCTTCTGATAACTAAACTTCACTTGAACGATCAGTGTGGGAAGACCAGACAAGTGTTACTCCGTCTTCGATGATCTCTCGAAAATTATTTGGCATTGAATTTGGCACGCGGAACATCTAACTCGGCTCTTTTCGATGTTTTAACTTGTTGAAGTCTCTGTCATTACCCAGCATAAACAAAGCCTTAAAAAACGTGAAAGCTAATTTCTATCAAGAACTGACCTACTAGTCACTTCTTTTGTCAGCACTTCATAATCAACAGTAATTTTGACCTCTTTACGTGGTCAACTGAAGTCTCGCGCTTTAGTGTCTTTTGTATGCACGACATGATTTAAGTTCTTAACACACCAATTCGAAAGTGTAGCGTCTGCACAAAGTTAACGCGTCCGAGCTTTTGAAATAATTCGGCTTTTTTTCTCTTAAAAGTTGGCAATAGGAGACAACGCGTCATCAACTGTATAAAGTGTGATTTCAAGAATCCGGTATAAAAATTATCCGATGTCATCAGTATTCCGCAAATTTTTAATCCAGAACTTGTCAAAAGTCGAGAACAACAAATATTGAATGTCATACTGTGTAAAGAGGCCTTTGCGGGCGTCTGTCTCCGTATTCCCGGCTGTAGGTTGCTGAAGTATGAACGGTAGGGTCCAAATACTCTGTTGTGAAAATGCCTAACGAACCCCACTATCCAGCAGCGCTAATCCGGTATTATTTGCTCTTTATACTGTATTTTGAAAGAGCTTACAATGTCATTTTTCTATAAATCGAAGAAAAAATACTTGTATTACTACAGTTTTAAAAATTATTGCGCAAGTGGCCGCCCTGTTCACGGCTTTCTCAATTCCAAAATTAAAAATGGACCATTCTATAAAGCAAATGTACATGAGAAACTGCGCATTTGAACTCAGAGGATTTGAACTTTTTTGTTGAAATGATCTGACAGAAAATGAAAAAAAAAATCCTTTCCTTATCTGTTATTTTTTTTTTGGTATCAAATGAGTCTTTCGAGACATCCGAAATTAGCAATCATTTAAAAAACTGTTAAAGAAGAGAATGAATTCCTTGCTTTTATTGAATTCTAAATCAAATAAGGAAATGCCCTTCATGACTTTTCCACGGCGAAAGAGTTTTTCCACAGATAATTGAGGTAGGTAAAAGAAATGACCCTCCTTCTTTAGGGGAAACGGTGAGTTTTGTTTTTCGAAAACCTCATTCTCCCCTCAAGTCCTCCTCGGGGAACATTAAGGATCTAGCGGGAAGAAACAAACCTCACTTCACTGTTTCCCAGGAGGTCCAATCATTGAGTGTTTTATATCCCCTCGAAATTGAAAATCCGAACTTCATTTAACATCAGATATCGAGCCAGACATTCTTTTGCCCTAAGGAGTTTTAATTACTACGTGATAAGTTCTTCCTCAATCGAAGGTGTTACAATAATGATAATGATTTGAAGCAGAGAAAATGACAGGGCCAAAAGTGAAAAGCATCATGGTTTTGGAGATTTTGACTATTAATATACGAAGCAACAAAAACATCCAGGGAATCACGGTAGATGGAGAAGAGATTAAATTGGAAATTTTTGCAGATGACATGACTGCATTTTTATTAAACGATACTTCTTTGGCAAAGTTTCTTGACCTTTTAGACGACTTTGGAGAGTGTTCTGGTCTCAGAATGAATCAGGATAAATCAGAAATAATGTTACTTGGAGGATGTTCAAATTTGTTACCAGATCACCTTGTTAATCGTCTAGAAATTAAGACGTCTGTTAAAATCCTTGGAATTCATTTCACGTACGATTTATGCGCCAAACGAAAGTTAAATTGTGACGATCTGATTAAATCGATCAAAGAAAAGCTAAGAATCTGGAGGTGGAGGGACCTTACAGTTATTGGTAGGATTCAAATTGTTAAAACTTTCATTATCCCAATTCTCCTATATCGTGCAAGCATGATATGTCTAGACAAAGAATTCTTAAACGAGGCAAATAGCATTATATTCAATTTTATCTGGAAAGGAAAAGATAAAGTCAAACGTTTAGCGCTTGTTAGCGATGTCGAAGATGGCGGACTCAAAGCTCCTCATCTCGAATCCATTATTAGAACCCAAAGAATACTTGTTTGCAAGAGACTTGCAAACGAACAGACCAGCAACTGGAAAACTATTTTATTGCATTACCTTAAACCTGTTGGTGGCATATTTATCCTCTGTTGCGACTTTGATGTGAAAACTTTGCCTATCAAGCTTCCACCCTTTTATGAAGAATGTCTAAAATACTTTTCAGAATGCTCTGTATCGAATAAAGGCGTACAGAACCTATCAGCTGCTGAAATTTTAAAAACTGTTCTTTGGAATAATAAAGCTATTTGCATCAATGGCAAGTCTGTATACAATCACAAGCTAGCGAGCATCGGTATACGTAAAATAGGAGATTTAATCGCTGAAAATAATGAACTTATCACGAAACATAAGTTACGTGAATTAAATATCTCCCCATTAGATGCCTTTAGACTCACTTGTGTCATCGAAGCAATTCCAACCGAATGGCGAAGATGTCTAAAAACGTGTCAATATATTACTGCGAAGCCATTCAACCTACAAGACCAGATACAACTACATTTAAACGGACAAAATGTGCAGATCAGTAAAGCTGTATCAAAAATCATTTACAAGGAATTACGTGATAGGATCATTACTCCACCTACAGCGCAATTCAAATATAATGATCTATTCGAAAACGATGTGTTGGACTGGAAGCAGATATATAGCTTACCGCATCGAGTTGCCCTAGACACAAAACTGCGCGAATTTCAATATAAACTTTTAAACAGATGTCTCGCAACGAATGCTTTTCTTTGCAAAATCGGCATTTTGTCATCTCCAGCTTGTTCTTTATGTGGAGAAGCGGACGAATCCCTCGAACACTTGTTTGTAACTTGCCATTATTCTGTAAATTTTTGGGGGGAGGTTATTAAATGGATTAGCAGCCTTGACATTCAAATAGTCTCTCTTTGTTGTAAAGATATAATATTTGGGATAACAGTCTCGAAAGAAGAATTGTTTGTAAATCACATTTTATTAATCGCGAAAAAATATATTTATTCTTGCAGATGTAATAAGGTTAAACCTTCTTTTCTGGTGTTCCTTGCTAAAGTTAAGACTATCTACAAACTAGAAATGATGGTAGCTAAATCTGGCAACAAATGGCCAACCCATTTAAAAAAGTGGGGCAAGTTTATAAAAGTGCATCAAACTGATTGTTAATTTTTATCGCAGAGCGTTTTTTTTATACTTGCAATTTCGTCACTTGCAATTCAATATACTTATAATTCAATTGTTTTTCACAGAGCTAGTATACCAGTAACTCCCAGGTGGTACAGTGTGTGTGTGTTTGCGTGAGTGTTTTATTTACTTATTTATTTTTTTCTTTATTTATTTTTTTTGGATATCTGTGTGTTCGAATTGTAATATAAATATGTATGTTATCTTTTGTGTGCTGTAAAAAAAACCTTTGAGTATGAAATAAATATCATTAAAATACAAAAAAAAAAAAAAAAAGTGAAAAGCAATATATTTTTTGTCATATTCACTGTGACAGTGCTGTGGCGCGAAGGCAAGGTGGTTTTTATACCTTTCACGCACTTCCATACCTTACTGTGCAAGCTTTTATTGATAACGTTCGCGTGGCATGCAGCTTATACCTACTGTCTCTATAAATTCTCATTTCTTTTTGTATAAAATCTAACACAACAAGAAAAATTATATCATTGTACCTTTGGATATAGAACGCGCAAGGAAAGAGTCCTTTTAAAATATCTTGATAGCACATAAGGAAACTAGCTTATTTCATTTCCTGATAGTCTGCATAATTACATCCAAAGCTGTGCACACATGAAGAATAGATAGGGTAGAGAGCCATATAGAGCTTAGGGAAGGTACGTTTTTTATGAGGGGGGGGGGGGGGGAGGGGGGTTGCCGGGGCTTCAGAGGGGAGGGTCATCAGTAAAATTTTTACAAATTGGGGAGGGCCAAACCTGTTCTTTTCACAGGAAGGGGAGGGTTACACTTTTTTTGGGCAAGGAAAAATTTTTTAACAAGACTTGAACGGGTCTTCTTCGTTTCACAATGCTTTCATTATCCTTCAGTTCAACTGAGAAACAGACAGCCATTTTGTTTTATGTGCTTTCTCTTGCATAAATTAGTTTTCCAAATATTGAAAATAGTGCCCAGTTTTTCCCAAAGAAAGATAGATCGTTTTGTTTGGCCGGTTTTCCAGCCATCGGCGGTGGAATGGAAAATTTTTCCTCGGTCAAAAAACTGGCCATCGGTGGTAAAAGAGTTGTTCGTCAACGTTTTAGAGTACTTAATACATATTCTTGACAATGTACAGTTCTGTTGAAATAACCTAATTCTTCCTCCAGAATGCAGCAAATGCATTCTTAGAGGCCAAAATTTAAAATTTTCCCGGGGGAGCATGCCCCCCAACCCCCCTAGAAGGTTGCGCCCTAGGCGCAGAACTCCCCTCTCCGCCTACTTCAAAACTTTTGCCGCCTTCTCTGATTCTTATTGAAAACCCTGTAATAGCTGCTTTGTGCGCAGATGGAGCGACCAGAAGGCATTTAGGACACTAACACTTCCAGTTATTTTTGTTTTCAAGGAAATATTGAATAGGTGGGGGGAGGGTCACATGTTTTGGTGTAAGTGTTTGTGAAGGGTCGTGCATCAAAACATTCTAGGAAGTGGGAGGGCCATCGATTTTTTCGCAAAAAAATTCTAAAATACCCCGGCCCACCCCCCCTGATAAAAAACGTACCTTCCCTTACTGCTAAAATCGCGAAGAGCATCGTACGGAAAACGCGGGTATCCGCGGGTATCCTATCGAACAGAAATGGTGGTAAAAAGACCTTTTAATTAGATGCTTTCTTATGTGCCGATAAAAGTACATGAATACGACTTTCTGGTCTGTGCACACATGAAGAATAGATGACGTAGTCGTAAGTCACTCGTAACGTAGAGCGTCACATAGAGTTTATATTCTGAAAAATCGCGATGAACATCGTACGGCAAAATCGGGTATATGAGATATACTGTATGTTTGCAGCAAGGATCAGTTACTTATTTAACAGAAATGGCCCTATAAAGACCATTTACAGCATAAATTCAAGACGACTTAACCTAGATGCTTTCCACAGTGTTCCTAATGTGCGGCAAAAGTTCGAGTACGACTTTCTGGTCAAAGCTTGTGTACTCACCGATTTCTTCAAGCGTTAGAGACTTGATTGCTCCTGCCACTAGTATAGACTTAGGTTGCACCTGGCGTATAGCTGTAACTTTGACACTCTAACTTTACTTTTCCTTCAACTAAGCGAAGTGCTTAGATTCGGCGCTCGATGCTTATTTTTAATGCTCGATCCGGTTCTGTCACTCAAATGGCACTTCAGAGTTCAACTGATTACATTAGAACTAATTGCGGCAAGTTTTAATAATTGCGTGCTTGATTTATATCGCACAAAACCTGATTGCTTTTGTCAACAAAATGTAAATCACAATTTTGAGATTTCACATTTGCGCGTCAGAAGTAGTTACACCTTGTGCGCAAAGAATTTGTCGGCCTGTCAAACTGCAGGAACGCATTTTAAAAATGCATAATTAAACGTATATTAAAGTACTAGAAATGTGACACTCGTAGACCCTTGAGAATCTTAATAATAAACATTATAAAGAAACCTTTTTACGTCAGATCAATCTTTTCTAAGGCACAAAGAGGTTGGTTACAACTTTTTCCAAGAGAAAATATGAACAAAGGAAAATAAAATTTTTAACATATTTTTAACCTCTTCGAATCGGCCAGCAAATGACTAGAAAATCCAGCGAAATGTCTATCTGTTTTGCGTCAATAAAATTTCTATTTTTAATTTTTTTGTTTCGTTTTACACTTGATTAGTGTAGCTCCTTTGAACTCTCAATTACCCAGACCAAAATAGCCGAGCGACTCATAGATATAACAACTACACTTTGTTATTATTACATAACATCTTAAATTGAAAATGAGCCCCGAGACCTTTTTTTTTCTTTTTATCTTACACCCTGATAAGTCAGAGATTGTTCACTCTAGGGATTGTCAATTACGCAAGCCGCTAAAGCGATTCTAAATCTTGATTTTTCTTTTAAAATAAAGATTTATTCGTGTATGTCAACCTATAATTATGAAACCGATATGATATCGAGACCCTCTGTCATGATCAGCATTTCAATCAGTGTCAAATATTAAATGAAATCTTCGTTTTTGCCGGCTATCCATCATCAAAACTGAAAGATTTTCATTAGTCGGTTTGATTCTATACCTCCATTATTAATTGAAAACAAAAAATTATTTCCCCCCTGGACACGGAAAGTGTCATATGAAAAAATAGCATTTGTATCGTGATCAAATGAAATGTTAAGGTTCTTTGTCTGTTTTTTGTTTTGGATTTTTTTCCAGTTCAATTGTCAAGTTATATTTAGATACTCATTTATATTAGTGATATATTTGATATATAGTTTAACTTGTACAGAGAAGAAGTCTTTTGATAGTTCCGGGGTGGGATTAACTTGAAAAAAAGTAAAAAATAAAAATAAAATAATAATAAAAACATATAATCTAATTCAAATACAAGGCAATACAGTACAGTAGAATTAAAAGAATATTTCATTTCAGCATCGATACAAATTAGTGAAAAACTGGAACTACAAGATAATTGCATAAGTTTATCTTGGTAATTGATTTTTCATCTTTTTACCGGAAAACTGTATATTCTACTTTCTTTTTTGTTTTGGTAAACACATGCAGAAATGACCCCTATATTTTCTTGATTTGAGCTAAAAAAGCATTTTTTACTACCAGTGACTATTTTGTGTTACATTTATGGTCGAAATCTCCTCAAATACAGCCAGACATTATTTTATTTCAGTATTTTCTTGATGATAGAACATTAATATTTTGTAGGGTCAAGAAAATATTTATTTCCTGTTGGAAAGGTCCTATACGGCCTGTTTACCGTCTAATTGCAAAAACACTTTCTGGAAATGAAACTTCCGTTAATGGAATATCTTTTAGCAAATAGGGAAATACCGGGAACAAATATTGCTTTTGGAAAATCATTGCTGAAGCACTCGTAAAGTTTCCGTTTCTATTATCCAGTCAATTAACAATCAATTATTATATTGCGAGTTCAGCCGCCATTTTGATTTTCAAGCTCCCGCGCGCCCTTCATATCCAGCGGTCTTCTGCGAATCAATCGAGGGACTTGGAGCAAGTCAAAAGTGCGCAACTTGAGGGTTAATTGGAGGCTATTGAACTTTGTTAGAAATTTGCTTTAAATTTCCGACTCAACGCCTCTTCCTAAATTCATAACATGCATTTTATTACATGTAAAAGCCTGTTTATTCGCTTTTCTTGAACGATCTTTCGTGAAATCTTGAGGAAAACAACTTAAATTTTCTTATATAATAACCACCTCTTAGTAATTTTTTTTTCGAGGTTTCCCTCGATTTGGAGCTAACTTTGTACATGTTAAGAGTCACCCAATAGGCCGTAACAAAACCCTTTAAGACAGTTCCTGCCTTGCAGTGAAACACTTAAAACTCAGCATGAGCTTATAGTCCTATTTTTCTCTTATCCATTAAAAAAATGTTACCAAATAAACTGTGGCAAACTTCTTGATATGAAAGGTCACTGCTATTTTATAGCCATAACATCTTAGTTTTGAGAAGAAAATGGCTTGCTAGACTTGCTATTGCAGCTATGAATTTAGCGTTGCTAACTCAAAAATCCCAAATCTAAATCTTATAAAAGAATTTTAGTGGGAACCTGGGACGTGTCAGATACTCCACGTTTCCAGTCAGCAAAGTGTCTGTTTCACAGTGAGTTACACTAAGCATCAAAAGGAGCCAATCTTCAATCAACTTTTCATATGCTGAGATTAGACCCTTTTCAATCCTAAAGAAAATATCAGTTTTCACCCAGTACCATACATTTCTCGTGGAGGATTCTTGCACGAGCTCCAACCAAGGGGATTATGGTTTAGATTGTCACAATCCATATAAAAATTAAGATCTCTATAGAAAAAAAAGTTGCTGCATGACAAGCTTTGCCCTGCAGCATACAATTGCTTTCTCCCTTTTCAAATCATCATAAAATCTCATCAATCTTAAATTCGGAAATTGTGAGCAACTGCTAATTTCATCTATTTTCTACGTTTGTCATACCGTTTGCGTATTGCAGTCATGTAGAACTCGATAAACCTGCCCTTGAACAATGATTAGCTCAATAAAGTTCAACACATACAAACTGTTGTTCAAAAAGAATTTATTAACTTCAAACCACAACTGTGCTTGCTTGTCTATCTAAATGTGAGAATTGTTTCAATTGCATTACAAAATTCCTACTTGTTTTCTTTGTTACAAATACCAACAATAAATAGCTCAACAACAAAATATTCTACATATTAAATTACGAAATCCCCTTATTTCCTTACATATTGAAACTACAGTGCCCAATTCTATGTCCCGCCCCTCCCCTCCCATAGACTTTCCAGAAGTCCTGTCTTTATTCATCTTGGAGGAATAAGTACCAGTTGACAGCAAATTCTGGTTTGTGAGACCAGACTGAGCCTGCAGTATTCGTCTCGCAGTTGCTAAGCAACCGATCAAACCAAGATGGCGTGACCACTTTCTGAGTACAGTCAACTCTCTCTAAAACGGACACCTTCAGAACCGCCTCCAGCTGTCCGTCTTAGAGAGGTGTCTGTCTTATAGGGAGTTTAGTTACAGTAAAATGACTGAAAAACGGCAAGGACGGGACCAACACCGGGTGTCCGTCTTATAGAGGCGTCCGTCTTATGGAGGTGTCCGTTAAGAGAGAGTTGACTGTACATGTACTTTTAAGGTTTCAAAAGCCAGTTTTTAAAGGACATACCACAATACTTTAAAAAATCGATATCCTTTCCATGAGAGTGGTACTGGAATTTTCTGGAACAACACATTCACTGTAAGCAGTCACAATTACAAGTCTGTTCATTCATTAACTACACATCCAATTGATCAGTACAGCTGTCAGTCTATAAAGTAGTACCTATAAATTAGACATATTTTCGTTCTGCAAAAACAATTTGTGGAGAATATAGCCTGATCTTAAGTCAATGGAGCCACAGGCCGAGTGGGCTAAAATCAGATGATATTCTACAAAGTTGAGCAGGATGATTGTTCTATCATTCAACAAGTTGAGCAGGATGATTGTTCTATCATTCAACAAATTGTCAACTGCTTGCATTTTGAGATGAATATTATTATAAGATAAATCATAAATAGTCTATATGAAAGAAACATATCATGTTGAAACACAGGAACAAAGCGAGGAGAGAGGAGAAAGAATTCGAATGCACCCGTGGTGAGCGACCGGGCGGGGGCGCGAGGGGCGCTCTCCCGCCCCCAAGTCGCGGCCGTGGTTGAAAGCTCAATAAACTAATCTTAAAATGACTAAGATGTTGGACAAGTCGTTTTGAATGCACTTCCAAAATTTTCATGAAAATTACAAACTTCATACATCCAGGATATCTGTTTCAATGTATGTGTGGATGACAGATAACAGGACATCCCAGTGGTATAGAGGCATCATGACGATTTGTTGAATAATTGAGGCAATGACAATATTATATATTATCATTTTGTGTTAAGGCCTCAATAGAATTGAGATTAATATTAATGTTAAGTTATGCCAATAAGAAAACTTCAGCTAAAAAAGATACACAAAAAATAAGGTAACACACCTTATTGATCACACTTCTCCACACTTGTTATTTTTTACATTTGAGGACAAAACATAACTGGCAGTACATGAACTTATAAAGTAAAAAGTAAAATGTAACTAAGAAAAATTTTGTTAACAAAGATCTGCGAAAATTAAGGGAACATTACTGCCCCAGGCCACTTGTTATTTCTTTACATTTGAGGACAGAATATAGCCAGTTAAAAACGCAGTACTTTAAAAGTATTAGTAAAACATAAAAATTATGTACTTCAATAGTAAAGTAAAATAACCAGTTTACAATCAATAATCTCTGTACCAATTTTCATGTTGATACAGTGCTTTGTTTTAATGAAAGAATGCTTTGAAACTTGTGAGAGCCTTTGTTATTGGCATAAGAAGCAAGAATTTTATACAAGTTTTAAAGAAACATTTAGAGACTTCGACAGCGACAGCTAATAATACTGATGACAAAATCTGCTTGATTTTGTGATGTGTACTTTAATAGCTGCCAAATTTGTACACCAACACAGCAGATGCTGGGATTTTTATTCTTAAAAAATAGTTTTCTTAAAAAATGAGGCGACTGATAGAACAGACAAGAGCAGCAAATTACCTCTAGATACAGTACAACTACATCATAAAACTTCAGTATTTACAGCAAAAGTGCAGTCCAAAAAACAACAAACTACCTTTGGCTTCTGCGTCTTCTTAGTTTAGATGTCTAAGATCCTGTTCAGGGACAGTTATCAAGTACATGTACTAAGGTAGAAGGAGATTGTACATTGTACAATAAAATTTATGCTGATTTTCATTTTAGGGCGAGTCACATTCAGATTCTAAGGGGCTTTTGGGCCCCTTTCACACCCTCCTGTCTCTCTTTTCCTGGAGTTAACCCACCATACCCCCATGGTTTGGGATACACTGTACCATGCATGATACCTGTTACACCATAACTAGTACATTCAAAGCAACTTTCACCTTGATATTTTTAACCTAAGTGGCTAAGTCCATGCAAAATTATTAATTCTAACTTGCCATCATTCTCTCATTAGACACATGCACACCCATTTTTTGCTTCCCCATGGGTCACCTCTTTTGCATCAACTGAAAACAAAGGGCATGATCTCTAGTATCACCCCATCCCCCATTTGGACCAAACTTTGTAATCACAGTACTCTCTCCAGGTTGGATGTTCACGGAAGGGGGAAAGAAGCTGTTCACATTCTTGTCAATGACTGTTTGGAATTTTTGCACAGTAGCTTCAATGTTGCAATCTTTCTTTTTGTGATGAAGACCACTGCAAAAGCAAATTCAAAAGAGAATAATTTATTACTAGTGTACGTTGACAACTAAAATCAATGACCCACTCCCATGAAAAATAATAAAATTAATTGAATTTTTATTAAAAATAATTGCTTAAGAGGGACTGCATATGTTCTCTTGAAAACCCATCAAGCTGAAGACTCCAATTGCACACTAAAATTTTTAGAGTGTACTTTTCTAGTGTTATTGTTTTCAAGAATGAATTATCCACCTTTGCAGCCACATGGATGGTTGTTTTATTAATTTTCATTATTATGACATACCTTATTGTTAATTATTTTTCGCAGGAACTTAATTTTGCGAAAATTAAACGGGCATATTTGGCGGGACTTAATTTTCGCAATTTGGCCAAAAAATACGTTTAAAACTAAAAAAAATAAAATAGAAAGCGTTAAAAACAAATTTTCGCGGGTCTTTAATTTCGCGATTTTTTTGAAAATCGCAAAAAAATCGCGAAAATTATTTCCCCGGAAAATAAGTAACAATAAGGTAGTATGGATCTGTTATGTACATGTTTGGTGCAATAGCCATACATGACTTGTACAATAGATCTTATTTTTTTCATCAACTCACCATTCTCCAAGATGATACACCCTGGAACCCTTGAGAACAAGTGACTTAAATGGGTGCGACAAACAGGATGCACTTATTTTCATCAGTGACCAATCCCAGTTGTATTCATCATAACTCTTGCAGAAAACCTGTCAAGGTGAAAGAATTTCATAGATGTGACACACTATGGGAATTTAACATGGCAGAAATTCAACAAGATTGCCCTTAACTTGTTTTGCATTTTTATCTTTCTTACCTGTTTCTTTACTGTCTGACCTCTATTAAACGGCCACCCTCGGGACTTTGAAAAGTGGCCGCTTAATAGAGGTACAATATAAATTGTAATGGAATGGCAGTAAACATGGTTGTATTGATTCTATATAGCAAAACGTTTTTAAAAAGTGAACATATATTAAGATAAATCCAAAATTCATTGTTTCCAAAAATCAAGTGCATTTCCAGCCCATAGCTCTGAGACAGAGGGCACATAGTTGAAATGTACAGTATTTCTTCGGGTTGATAATGTACAGAAAAATATGCAAAACATCTTTGACAAGTTTCTTAAGCCTTTTTGCATTAACAGTTGTATGTGAAAAAAATTAGCTCTAGATATTTCACGGATGATATATATCTGTCAGCATTTCGCTTGGAAAGATAATTTGCTGGCCGCTTGATGGAGGTAAAAACCGTATAAATAGTACCGTGGCGACAACAAAAAGGTGGCTGCGGCCACTAAATAGAAGTGGCCGTTGAATAGAGGTACTGTATCAAATACAGCAGTTTAGTGACAAATAAATCGGAACTTTGGAAAGGGCCGCTAACGAGAGGGTGGCCGCTTAATAGGTGGCCGCTTAATAGAGGTTGCACTGTATTTTATTTTTCTGCACAATATTTACTGTAGAACAGTTCAACAAAAAACTCTTAGATGAAAATGAAAACTACGTCAGAGCCTACATGTACATCTGAACATTCATCAAATTTCAATTGGGCTTTAATTTTCTTTATGTAAACTCAGGCGACATGAAAACCATCCAAGTTACGACCATTTAAGTTGCCATGATGGCAACTAAAATTTTGGACCTGGTGACTAAATTGGAACCGAAGTTAACGTTGCCAGCCAAAATTGAGAAGAAGGAATGAAAGCCTGAGCTTAATTTAGTGACTAAATTTTGACTGGCGACCAAACTTGAGCAGTCGGTGGCCAAATGGCCACTAACGAAAAAAATAAAATTGGAGGGTTGCATGAGGTGTCCTTCTTTAAAAATGCTTTGCAATTTGGCAACCTCAACTTTTCTTGACTAGTGGCAACCAAAAGGCAGTTGCCAAAAGGTGACTTCTGTAAAACTTCAGCTTGGAGCACTGAAAGTTGTATTTAGTACATCATGAATCCTTATCCACATACCTCACTACACTCCTTTATTTTGTTCCAAGTAGTTCTGTCAAACGCCATTCCCATGTTGTGCTCATGTGATCTCCAAACTGATAGACCAGCCTGTAACAATAAAGATGACTACCGTAAAACCGGAGATAAGCCGCACCTTTTGCCTTTCGCTCGAAAGGGGGATGCGGCTTATTTATCTGCGGGAACATTCGGAAAGAAAAGGTGCCGTATTTTAGTGAACTGATGCTAGTTTATGGAAAATTATTAAATTAATATAACATAAAACTAAAGAGTACCGCATTGCTTTTGCAAGTTTGACAGCTCCTATACTGTTTGCAGTCGACAATGCCTACATTTTATACTTAACATATTGATACTTTACAGCAGTACCACACATTGCTTAATTCTCATTTTGCACTTGATGGAAAATTTCGATACCCCCAGCCGTTTATCTCCAATAGATGGCTCCCAATCTTTGCCTGTACTGTGACGTCGCGCAGTTTGACAAAAAAAACGATGGAAATTTAAACCTAAAAAGCAGAACTTAAGTTGGAGGGATAGCGCCCCTCACTTTCCACTTAGTTTTAAACTCAGGGTGCGGCTATCTGCGGGCGCCCGCGGGTTTTACGGTATTAAATTATCTTACCTAGTGGAACTGTGCTATAGCCCAATTTGACACATTCATAAATTTATCTCAAATGGTGTTGATGTTGTACACTGTTCAGTAATACTGTTCAGTTGTATCGTCATTATATCGTAGGGTTGTACAGTGTAGGGCGCAATAAAACAAAAATGTCATTTAATACGGCAGTATTTTTTGGTATTTTCAATACGGTAAGTAGTGTATTTATTGTAAGCTGGGCAAACTCCCGTAAGCGGCCATCTAAACCAAACACCTCTCCTGGCCACTTACGAGAACCATTCTCGTAAGCCGCCAGCTCCAGTTACAGACACCTTTTTTGCGTCCCAAGGGTAAGTGTCTGCTTACGAGAGATTCGACTGTAGTTAACTTACATTACATGTAGTACATAAAAATATTACTAACAATGTTACTAAACATTGTTCCTGACACTGTTACTGAACTGCTTGTAGATAATGAACCTGAAATGAGTCAACTGAGAATCTACTGAAAAGCCCAAAATAATCAAGGGCTCCCAAATTGTCTTAAAAACTTACAGTATCTTTAGCACCATTCAACTCATAGTTATCCAATGTTTTGTAAGTACCAAGGGTGATCAGATCACAGTCATCCTTACAGCCTCTGTCAATAAACACAGAAACAGGAAACAAGACTACATCAAACCACGAAAATCTTGAATTAGGTACTGTAAATACAGATTGATCAGTCAATATATGAAAGTAATTGCAAAGAACAGCTCCCGTAACCGACTGTGGGTCGTCTGTCAGCAGTTTGTTAGTCGACTCTCAGTTGTCTGTTGGCCTACAAACGACCCAAAATCAACCAACAGGTTTTGGCTGAAGCACTGGTCAACTGTTGACCAACAGTCGGCCGACAGATGGCTGACAGTCGGTGATGTGTTGGTAAGATGTTGGTAAGCTGTCAGTAAGATTTTGGCCGACAGTTGACTGACAGTCAGTTACAGGGAGTAGTTCTTTACAATAACCTAGTACATGTATAATGACAAAGTACATGTTCATGTACAGTATAATTTCTATTGAAAGGTTTTTATACTGTCAAACAAAGGGTTTCTATGAGTGAACAGTCAGCAAAGAAACAATCAGATTTCGTGCTTTGTACATGTAATAAGACATTATGACATGGGAAAAATTAAGCATGACAAGTTTTTACTGACAGGCAGTTTGAAATTCTTATGATTGCATAAGAATGTACCACCTAGAACATGTAATAAAAGATTTTATTAGTCCTCAAATGGTTCACTACATTATTGTAGCAACTGCACAAATAATAATGACCAGTATATGAAAAATCACACATAAAAAGGTGTATCACTAACCTCTTTTTGCCTTCATACAACAAGCTCAACATATGGTAGAAGTCTGGGCTAACATAGTAATCTTCTTCAAGGAACAATACTGGTCCCATGTATGATTTTGTGGCATTCAACATGTCAAATACCTTGTTTGCCTAAGGAGGTAATTATTGCAAAATTAATGTGCAAGTTTGTACAGAGGCACGGTGGCCTAATGGTTAGTGCGCTACTCTCCGGATCGAGCAGTCTGGGTTCAAGTCCTAGCCAGGCCACTGCATTGAGTTTTTGGGCAAGACATCTAACCATCTAGTGTTAGGACCTCTATGTAAACCACTTGTAGTGATGGAGCTTCCTAATAAAAGATTGTTATTATTATTAAACCTTGTAGCCCATGGTGTATAAATGGGTGCACCGGCAAATTTAATGCTGGGGGTAACCCTGCAGTGGACTAGCATCACATCCAGGAGAGAGTAGAAATATTCCTAAAAAATCTATTCTCTTCAATTCATGCTACGGAAACCGAGATAAGCTCCAGCCTGATGGGCCACTAATTAAGCTCATTATGCAGACTTAAATATAACCTTTTAAAAGAGCATATTTTAAAAATAGTTTATTACTAGGTACTAAATAAAAAAAAAATGCTTTTCTGTCTTTATTAATTATAGTAGTTTTAAATTGAGTGTCATTAAACCAAAAGAAAAGCAAACATTCAGGCCAATCACAAAGTACGCAAACAATCCAGAGATCCAATCAAAATTTGAAGCAAATATATTCACGAAGCCGGCAGAAGTGCAGCAAAAATGTGCACAGGCAAGTCATGATTGATTTTGGTTTTTCTTCTGATTGGTTGAGAAAGTGGCATGAGTTTTCTGAACAAATCACTAAGCACAGACTGTATTGAAAAACCAAAGGAAAATATGCAATTTACTTCTGACATTCAAGTGAAAGCTGCCCTACACATACTGTGGAAAGGGTCAATATTGCAAACTACCTACAGGTAGAAAACACTTCTTAAGAATCCCATATGTGGGATTGGAGGCTGACCAGTTTGTACTAAGGGATTTTAAATCCAGGTAATAAAAGTGGTCAGAATGGAGTACAAGTCATGTATTCTAATTGAATTTGTCCCATCATTGCCCTGACAACACATCTTACAGTAATAGTAATATGGTTAATGAATAGTCTTAATTTGTACTCCAATAACTCCAGATCAAATGGTTTGGGTTTGAGCCCTGGCCGGGGTCACTTTTGTGTTCTTGTGCAAGTCACTTTACTCTAATAGTGCCTTTCTACACAAAGGTGTATTTAAGTGGGTACTGGCAAAATAATGCTGGAGGGGGGGGGGGGTACCCATCCCATCTAGGGGGGAGTAGAAATATTTCTAGCCGCTTAATGCTATCGAAACCAGGATAAGCTCTGGCAGTATGGGCCACTTGGCTGGATGCTTTTTTTGTTTTTAATTGTAGGAAACCTTCTGCATATTAGGGTCACCACAGTGACTACTAAACTGTGATTGAAGATTATTAATTGAGAGCAGCCTTAGTAGTGCATCATGCTCACCTTCCACCACCAGTGATGTTTAATCATGGTAAATTTTGCTTGTCTGTAGTGACCAAACATGTCGGGTGTCTCTACATTGTTACAACCAATTTCCTTTGCTCTAAACAAAATTGACGTTTTGAAAGAAGACAACAGAAGATGTTATGGGTTCTCAAGGTGTCAATTAGGAAACATTAATTTTGGTTGACATGGCAGGTAACCCCTCACAGCCATTTTAACATAGCCATGTTAAAACCCCTTGGACGTTGGTAATAAAATTTAATTATAATAATTATAATAAGTAGTTGTTTTCATGTTCATACAGCCTAAAAAGCCATAGATATATTAGATGGAGAAATAACATGTACAATGTAGATTTTTTAACTAGCAAAATTCAAGTAAAGAGCTTAACTATCAACCAGAGCTTTCCATAAAATCCAGCACCAGCCAGAGCTTGGTGGCTATTCTGTCACGAATCACTGACTAAAATTCAGTCAGCTCCCTAAGTAATTAATATAAAGGACGGATGTTCTCAGCTATTCAAATTGCTGAAGGGTGAGCACTAGACAAGGGCATTGATCCACCAATTTTAAATCTTATTGAAAGTCCTTTAGACCTATACATGGAATATATTACACAAGAAATGGTCTAATTCAACCAAATTTTGCTCTTACAGTGTACTATTAGCAGGTACTGGTAAAAAAAAAAAAACCAGTTTATTAAACATAGTTTTGTGAGGAGATCCTTTGTTTCAAACCAATAGATTACAAAATAAATATATGACCATACTTACTTTTCTCGGCCAATATCTCTTGGACAGTCATTAGGATCTGTTCCAGGAAACTGATTTGGGTAGAGCTGATCAGAAAATGGGAAGAAGATCTGAATCACCTGTGAAGTAAATGAATACAGTTTAGCAGTCATTCCAGGAAAGTACCGGTCATGGCAGTCATACATTAATTCTTTTTACATTCTGAGAGTAAAGTGCCTTGTCCAAGAACACAACACAAGGCTCAAACCCATCTTCTAATCCAAAATTTAACACACTTTAGTAGACACTCAGCATGTTCTATTGGAAATCGGTGAATCTGATGGGTTTTTTCATTGTTTTCTATTTAAAGCAAAAATTTGGGCTCAAAGAAAATTAGGGCTCACAGTTTAATTGTTAAATAAACCAAAAGGCATAACTGTGCACCTCTCATAACCTCAGTGCTCTGGTGTTCTTGTTCTTTGCAACAGCGAGAATAAAACAATTACTGAGTTAGGCTCTTGTAGCCTGCATCCCAGCCAGATGTGTCACAAAACCTTGGTATATATAGTCTGTCTGCATAAAATTGGAGCTGAAAAGCTTGTTCCGATATCCCAAAGGCTAGCAAGGATCTGCAAGTATTCACTTCTGATTGGCTAGTTTCACATTACTGCCATTACTCTCTAATGCACTCTAACTCTCTAACACGCTTTCTTTTGCAGTCTTTCTATGTTTTTCCCCTGCAAATTGAATGTCAGATACAATGTATTTCTGAAGAAAATTTGCAAAGAATGTTCAGCGTAACAGACAATTTCTCTCCAAGTGCACAAAGCAAGCGAAGGAAACTGCTAGCAAACGAGCTAGATCGAGTGCACCTTGATTGTTAGGCAGACTTTGGTCAAAGCTGTAAAAAAAAAGGGGTTTAAAATTGATCATCTTTGAAATAAACAGGAAGTTCGCTTCAGGAATTTTTTTGGAGGTCACAATGCATTCTTGAATTGCCAACAGGCTACGGCAAATCTTTGATTTTCCTGTACCCCCGATTAATAATTACAATAATGTCTTTTAATACTTACAGTATTGGAAAATAAAACCTGTCTGCATTATAAAAAAGCTGTCCATCTCAGACTCTCGATTTAGGCAAGTACGTTGAACTGTTTTCATCCCCTCTTTGAAATAAATTTATTTTTAGCTTAGTACAAAGTAAGTCTTGTGTGACCAGTTTTGATTTTGATTTTGTCCAATGACAAAGCGCCTTTGAAAGTAATATAAACACGCCAATCAGAAGTGAATACACAGATCCTTGCAAACCTGCGGGATATCGGAACAAGCTTCTCAGCTCTGTTGTGCAGACGGACTATACCAGGGTTTAGTTCGCCTCTTGTGATTTCCAGAAAAATATGGAAAATGCATAAATTATATGTTCCTCTCATTTGAAGGTTTCCAGCTGAGTTTGTTTTTAATAACAACGATTAACAAATTACCAAACCATAAATATTAATTGGAAGACTTTACAACACGTTTCGCTAAGAAGAAGGTAAATAAATTAAATCTGTAGGGAAGTGTACAAAGCCAAGATCGCATCCCATTTTATATTTCACTTCCAATTACTGCTTTAAAATGTCTAAACAAACTTTTAAAATAAGCTTAACTCAGCGCTAAGGTTTATATTCAATTTCGGAAACAAAGCATCTTGATTCTTGAATAGAACACCTAATTTTCAATTCAATATCCAAGTTTAACAAATAGAATTATTCAACAACTGTACTCCAAGACTGCCAAGTTTCAGACCAGTGTTATTGGACAAAACAAATTAGGAAATTTTAGGAAGTATTAAGAGTTACAGTAATAGCGAAATAGGAAATGGATTATTTGAAATTCACACGTAGCAAGTGTTTGCTCAACAAATACATTTAAAAATTCCCAGCTGTTTGGATCCGAAATTAATGTTTAAGTTTACTGAGGAGGCACAAATTAAAATGCCACTTTACCTTACAAAAGTCGATGGCTTCCACGCGTCGGTTAATTTCCTCTGAATAATAGTCGTGACTTATAACGAGCAAGGCCTTCTCTATTCCTTTAGCACGACTCAACGACTTCAATAAATACGAGAAGTAATCTGCTCTATCGTGTACTTGCACAATAATAACAATTGACCCTTCTGACAAAGTCGTGCCGAATTTGTCGCCATTTCTGATGAACTCTGCTTCGTTTACCTTTCTCACGATATCTCTTAGCTTCTGTATTTCTGGCGAGACGGTTGTGTTTTTAGAAATCTTTACCGTTGGACGCCGTATTGTATGTGAACTCTCTTGCGGAATATTGTTGTTTATAATTTCCTTAATATTCGCCACAGTTTTTGTATCACCTTCCTTGGAAGTTGCCACGGCCTCTTGAGGATGAGGAGTTTGTTGTGGTTGATTTGAATAAAAACCATTATTATTAGGCGTAGAGTCAGGATGGTTGGAAGCGTCGAATGTAATCATTTCATGTAGCGTCAACACCGCAAAAATTGCACCAATTCCCAAAGTACCCAAAATAAATAGTTTTCTACTGAACAAACGTATCGTCGTCCCTCGATATTTGAAAATCATGGCTTGTATCTTTAAATGAGTAAATAGGAAATTAGGAATACTCCCCTACAACCAGGAAGAATCGTGTAACGAAGTTCTTGTTGAACCTGTCATGGCGGACTCAAAGCCGGCGAGCCAAATAATGAGAGCTAAATTTTCCTTGAAGACACGCATGACGGTCGGTTAGTCCTTTGTCTTGCTATCAAGCAAAGTCGAGTACATTTTATGCGTCCCTTATCGGCAGGTTTTTCATTACTGAAGGCTCTGCAAGCTCATTTAGGCCTTTTCCTCAGCGGGCGTGATTTTAGTACGTGTAAACTCTTCCGTGAACGGCTTCCGTTTCCCTTTCGCGCGTGTAATTTTCTTGAAACGCGACTATGGCGCCCAATCCCTCCCGGCCGTCTTTGGCCAGTGACAAACAAGATGGCGGCCAGCAGTGATGAAATTAACGAGCTTTGTGTCACCATAAAATGGAGTGGAAAAGAGTACTCTATCGAGCATTTATCCCCTTCTGAAACTGTGAAGCATCTTAAAGAGCTCATAAAAGATAAAACTGGAGTTTTACCCGAGAGACAGAAGCTTTTAGGCTTGAAATATAAAGGTACATGTAAAGCTGTTGTTTTCATGCAAGGTTTTATATACTATTAAATTGTGGGGGTGTGAGAACTAGTATTTTTATCTATGGTATAAAAAGAATGTCAAACAATAAATATGGGTGGGGTGGGTAGTTGTCGATAAAATGGCCAGGTTTTAAAGGGTTTTGTAGCATTAGAGTAAAGTTTTATATGAAGTATGCAGTACTGTCAAAATTCTCCTATGGACACCTCAATAATGCAGACACCTCCTATTAGGAACAGTTTATTTGGCCTAAAAGAGACCAAAATTCATATAAACTCCACCTCTGTTATACAGACACCTTCATAATACAACGGCGCTCTTCCCTGCCCTTTGCTATAATGGCCCTTTCTGAATTCTGATTGGCTATGAGGAGTGCAGCTTTCATGTAACACTTTTTATGGTCCCAAGGGTATATGGGGAGGGGGGGGGGGGGGTGTCTGTGTTGAGGAGGTTCCACATGCATGCATTTGCATGTATTTAGAAGGTTGGAAACACAATGTTCCTTTGAACATTTTTCTGTCTAAATGAAGGTCTACAGTGAAACCTCGACTTAACGAACAGCCAAGGGACTGGGGAAATTTGTTCGTTATATCGAGGGTTCGTTATATCGAATTTGCGGAAAAACAACCAAAATGTTTGTTATATCGAGGTATAGTTAATAATTGTTTTTAACGCTGTGACGGCGCACTACCCAGTATTTAATGCTCTGAACTGTTTGAACGCCTGTCAAAAATTACATTTGTGCTAGCCTGCGAAGGTTGCGGGACACCAATGAGAGGCGGCTGCATTCGCAGGCTACATTTGTGCTTTAACGTTTAATTTCCACGTTGGTATGGGCATATGTTGTTGAAGTTGTTTTCCTGTTAGGATTAAAGTATTTTCATCCTTGTTGAGTCTGTTTTACATTCATGTTTTGTCGCGTGGTAACTAAAATTCGTTATTTCGAGGTACATTTTACGTTTGGGCTCCCGGATTGTGTTCGTTAAAACGAGGATTTCGTTATATCGAGGTTCGTTATATCGAGGTACTGCTCCATACATTTTACTGTACATTTGGCCAGGCTGAACAAAATCGTTCGTTATACCGAGGTCTTCGTTATATAGAGGTTCGTTAAATCGAGGTTCCACTGTAGTAAGTAAATCGGATAAAAAGCTTGAATACAGTTGAACCTCTCTAATAGGGACACCATACGGACAAAGCAAAGTGTCCATATTAGATAGGTGTCTCCGTAATATAGAGGTCACCTCAATGACAACACTTTCATGACTCCACTAACGCTTGAAGTGTTCTGAGTAACTAAAATGAGACCCATACTCGTTTTGCCTATGAATTACACTGTACATAGTTTGCGTTGAAAGCACGCGAACAGAGCCTCGTCGAATTTAATTGCTCTGGAAGGGCTGTTTAGTTGATGGAATAACGAGAAAAGATGCTTTTTTCTTTGTTTTATTTCATAATAAACAATAAAATAAAAAGGATAATTGATTTCTTGAACTTAAATAAATAAATTGATAAATAAACACAGGACAGTTTGGAAACATAGGTGATTTCTGCAAATCACTTTCAAGAACTACTCTGGATCCACCCCTGATAATACTAATTGTGAGATTATGACAAGCTATTAGATCTATGCACAATTACTACTAACAGACTGTGTTACAAGCTTTTCTAAAAGCATGTAAAATTTACTTGTGATTGTTTTTTAAACTGTACCCAAAGTCATGTAACTAATATTATTACACACATTATTTGCTTTTTAAAGGTAAAAGTCCAGATGATGATGTGCGGCTTAGTGCCTTAAATTTGAAGCCAAATACAAAGATTATGATGATGGGAACGAGAGAAGAAAACTTGGTATGGCCTTGTTTCCTCTTTTTAGTAAAGCATTTAATATTTTTGGTGAAAGATGGCAAACTTGGGTAGCAAACATCCCAGTGGGTCAATGAAGAGTTTTCTGTTTTTAGCCTTGTTTCCGCTAGAGTGTTGGGATTCAGCTGATCGGGATTGGTCTTGTTGTCAGTGTTCTTGAGCAGGGCACTTTACTTTCATAGGAAGTATCTCTGCCAAGCAGTTGATTATAAATGGGGACCAGCAATTTGTGGTGAAAATGGTGATGGGAGAGGAGGGGGGGGGGGGTGGGGGAATTGGTGTACCAGCAAAGTTGGGGAAGTGGCCCATCCAGGAAGGAAGGGGGGAAGGCGAAGGTTACATTACTGACTTTTACTACTAGACTACTTCAGGATAAAGAAATTGAAGTTTTGACATCTTGGAAAGCTTTTTTTTTTTGCCTTAATTCATAGCTGGTATTTTTGGCAATTTGCAAAGACAGGCAAAGAAGTGTCTACATTCACAGGCTCCTCTGGTTATAATCCTGTTAAAACTAACCAAAACTCTTTGTTACAGTCTGTCAGTCTAGAAATTTTTTTTATTAATTTGAACAGTGAATTACGCGGTACTAATGCACTAGAATTCATGACCAGTGTTCTCCTTAGTTTTCAGCACAGCAGGTAAGAAAACGTTTTAAACCGGTAAAGAAATTCCGGTAAATCCCAGCCGTGTTCTAGTTTACCTACATGGAACAGAATGTTGTCCATGACAACTTTATTATGGCCTTGCAGACCTCTTTCGCCTGCTATACAGCTTAAGAAAAATTGCATAAAATCTTCTGTTGTTGTAAGGAGATACATTTACTGTCGCTTACATGACGTACTACTTGAAAAATCGGCGGTCCTGTTTCCTCTTTGCTACAGCTCTATTTTTCTTTGCTTCGAATACTCAGCATTCACGAGGGTGTTGTTACAAAGTTGTATTCTGAGTGCTTCTTTTAACCTGTCGTCTGGGGTTTGTTTTAAATACTTACGAACTTATGAGAAGAATTTGACATTGAAAGCTGCCTTTATCTTCACCACGCGTCAGCTACGGTCAACTAAGCAATCAACTATGATCTGCATTTTGCATGTTTTTGAAAACTGAACTATTATATATGTCTGAGTTTATCAAAACCAGGTCAAGGAAATTTTCACCGTTTTAAGCGCAAATCGCTGTAAACGCGTTTTTTTCTCGCCAGAAACTATCTCCAAACTCCATGATATAAAAACTAAAGGGAATGCAGGCGCGTAGCTGAAGTTTTTGTAAGGGTGTTCGTATTGACAGGAATATTTATTAAGGGGGGTTATTAAATACGAGCGCGAGCCTCTAGGGGGATCTGGGGGCATGTCCTCCCAGAATATTTTGAATCTAGAGGCCCGGAAATGCTATTTTCAGCATTGTGTACGTCAATATTTCAAACTCGATGGAGTGTAAAATAACAGGTATTTTTAGTCATAACAACAATATTTCCGGCGTTTTGTTAACTTGATACATTCATACATACATACCGGCTTAGTACACTAAACGTTTTACAAAAGCTTGATGTGTGCTGCAAAGGTTAAGCCCCCACCCCGGCTCCACCTTCAATGTACTAAAAGCGGCGTCAAATCGTCAATATGCACTAAATACACCATAGTTAGTACTAACTATGAATGCACGTATCACCTGGGTCCCCCGAAATTGTAATCCCCGCATTTTGTTTATTGATACTCCATTTATCAAATCCCGGACGCCTGTTAAGGAAATACTTTTTCAGCAATGGGATTATTTTGACTACATATAATACTAGGGCACTAAGATCCATTCTCCTAACAATTTAATACTTTCCCGATACATTTAGCGTTTTCGTGCAGGGTAATTTAAAAGCTGCAACTCTCAAAGTTTGTTTTCCATTCCCCCACTATTTGCTAAAAGCTGAAAATCAACAGTTTGTGTTTTCGGTCCTCCATTATTGACCTCCAAAGGGGGTTCGTTCGAACCCCTCGAACCCCCCCTCCTACGCGCCTGGAATGTCAGTCTTTTTTTCTCTTCTCCTCTCTCTTCTCTACCTTTCAGCGCTGTATTTCTTTTTTTTTCCCTTTCTTGTGGCGTTTTAAGCCAATTCGCGCAGTAACGTACTTGTTCAAGAATACTGACGTCACTTTTCTTTGACCCGGTTTTGATAAATTAAGACATATATGTAAGTAATATTTCTCACTTCTGAAATTATTTTTACCTCTTTGCCTTTGTGATTGTTTTTATTTTCAATGGACAAAGTGAAAGGACAGCAAGGATTGCTGCCGCTTCATTGTGGAATTGATTGTGGAAACTGTGCAGCAACAGATGTGCACTTGCCGCCAAGTGAGAAAGACCAGCAAAACTTGCTCTTTCTTGGATACCAGCCCTCAGAGATTCGGAAAACGAAGGGAAATAAAGAATATTGAATACTAGCACAAATTCGTAAATGAATATTGTATTTGTCGCTGTTTATTTTCAATCTGTTATTTTATATTTTCGATCATGACTACGAAGGTGAAACGAGTGGTGTTACTTTGTTATTCACCTGTTGAATTTACAAGATATTTTAGCGATTCTAGGCGGTAAAGAGTCGTGTTACAAGCGGTAAATTTTACCGGTTACCGCCTGATAAGGAGAACACTGCATGACATATGATATTTTTTCAGCAGTGTTTGAAAAGTGTTGAAAAATTGATTATTAATAAATTTATGATTTTTATGAACTCTCACATTAACTTTCAGGCTGAAGTAATTTCTCCCTCCGAAGAACTATTAAATAATCAAGTGATAAATGATTTTGATATAGAGGAAGACGAGATTGAAATAGAGAACAGGTTAGTGATCACAGCTGCTTTTAACTTTTTTTCTGCTGCCATATAATAATGCATGGTTGACAACCAAGCGCAAAAAATGATTTTATACAGCAGGGCTTGGAAACAGAAATAATTCCAACTTGTCCTCTGAACAAGCAGCTGTCAAATTTTGCTTGTCTGGGCCAGCTTTGTATCTCTCTTAGTTTGCGTTTATATGATTTAGTCGGCAAATGTTTTGCTAGTCACTTGCTCATTGCCCATAGGACAGGTTGGCATGAATACATGTAGTTACTTGCTTGGCAGAAAAATAATTTTTTACAGTGTCCTGTATGACCAGATAGGACTTGTTTTGAGTCCTGTTTGACAACCCATGCTCACAGAAAATCCATTGTTTGCCTTGTCAATCCCCCCTCCCCCTTCGCTGGTAAAAATAGAACCAAAACAACAGCAACAACAAAAGCTAAAAACAAAACAAAACAACAACAGCAACAAAAAAGTGAGGTATTCATAACTACATGTAGATGTTTTTTGGTATAAATATTATTTTTATTTTATTTGAATGTGTCTTCGCAGAGATGAGAATCTTGCCAAAATTCAAAAAAGAATAACAGACTATAAGGTAGAAGTGCGCAATCCCCCAAGAGCTGGAAAGAAACTGCTTGTACTTGATGTGGATTACACAATATTTGGTGAGTAAAGTTAAGTAATGTTACTGTATTAGAGCGGTTTTCTGTTAAGTGTGGTAAAACCAAAACCAAAGTCATTACCCTGGCCAATCACAAAGGGCACACTGTCAGACAATCCAAACTTAAGGCATGCAAATATATGTAGCCAGCCTGAAGTGTAATTATTAATTGCAAAAAAAAAATTAATGTGTGTTAGCCAGTCGCGATTGGTTTTGGTTTTACTTCTTTAAACCCTACCAATCACTAAGAGATTAGAAGTAATGCAACATTTACCTAAGTTAAAATAATTTAAAATATTATTTATTTATTTATTTATCTATCTATTTATATTTATTTATTTATTTATTTTTTCCAGGGTATTTATTTATGTATTTATATGAGGTTAAATGCGATTTAACCAAGTTAAATAAAGCAATTTAACCAAGTTAACCACAACGAGTGGGTAGTCAGCTGTCCTGGTGGTCAGCGGTTACTAGCTCTTGTCATGCTCAGTGCGTTGCGTTCTCGGACATGACGGCGTGGTGTCAGGTCTTCGTTCCATGCAGGGTTTTCAGGGATGTTTTGCGAGTTTTTCCCCTCCCTCCCTCCCTTTCCTGCTTCTTTTTATTAGTTATAAATTCATTTTTTCCACTGATTTAATCAGTGTGACGGGTGTCTGTGTTTGGGGGCTCATGGCTGTTTTGTTGGGATTGCCAGCCTTGGCAGCTTTATTCTATCTGGGGAGGGCCGGCTGACCTCAGTGGAGGCCCTCCCGGGTATCCCAGGCACCCATCCTCCATATTCACGAGGCAGTGGTTAATTATAATTTATAAATTTAAAGTCTATACTTGAAATTGCTTCCTCTAATATATTTTATAACTAGCTGCCCCTTTCAATTCATAATAATATACTTGTTGTGGTTCAATTTTACCCTTGGCATATGAATTTGGTATTTTCCCTTTGTTCTGGTGTATTATGATATTACTAATTTTGTTAATTAAATATTAATAAAACAAAACTTAATGAAAATGTCAATAATTTTGTATGGGGGGTAAAATTGAACCACAACATACCGAAATATTATTTATAATGTTCATTAATAAATGAATTAATGAATACCAAGATATAAATATTTTTTCCAGATCACAGGTCAGTTGCAGAAACTGGTTTTGAGCTTATGCGGCCATACCTGCATGATTTTCTCACAGCTTCCTATGAGCATTATGATATTGCTATATGGTGTGAGTGACTGCAAACCTTTTTTTATTATAGTATATAATTATGAAGAATTCTATAATTACAAGTGTATCCTAAATGTTTGGTTGTGTAAATACATTTATCACAGTATTGGGCATGAGTGGCTCCATTCATACCAGAATTTAATTTATTCAGCTCATGTGCTATTAACTTGTTATGTTCTTTTTTTACAATTATTTTTTTGTACAATCCATTCACAAATTAGGAAAAATTTTCAGTGTTTAATATTTTTAAGTATTAAGTGACTAATTTGGTCAAGGCTGACAAGAAAAATTTCACATTCAGTCATTCTTGGTTTTATACATGTAGTTGAGAAATAAAAAATTAATGTATGATTTACTGTTCACGTCATAATAAATGCAACATTTTTTTGACATTTTAAGCTGCCACCAGTATGAAATGGATTGAAGCAAAAATGAAAGTAAGTAATCAAAACTATAATTATTATATATTTGATGAAGTATTTGATTTTGTCAGTAGTATTTTCTATTTTATTTCATGTTAAAATTTATGCAGTTGTTATCTAGATCTCATTATCATCATCTTCATCATTGATCATCGTCATCATCATCATCATCATCATCATCATTTAATATTAAATGCTGGGAAGATTTTGTTGCATACACATTATTTATCTTGTCATCCTGTCTTTTTTGTGCACATAATATACATATCATTTCGCTCTCTTTTTATTGTTACAACTGTGAGCCAAACAGTTCTATGGTGCAAGTGAACTCGGGTATAACAGGTGTTACAGGTTACAGCTCTTAATGACAGCCCTGCAATTTTAGCTAATAAAAATTGTTTTCTATGTAGGAGCTGGGTATTCTAGACAATACAAATTACAAGATTTGCTTTTTGTTAGACAGTGGAGCAATGATTACAGTCCTGTCATCAAAATACGGTCTTATTGAGGTACACTGTGATAATAAAATCTACAGTTTACAATAATATTATAAAATTATATTTAGTGATCATGGCTGTTACCTGCTTTTAATGTATTAAAAAAAAACAGATACATTGTATGACCACATTGGGACCTGAGTATTCAATACATGTCTTTTTATTTCATGGGCTTTGATACAAATGAATATACATTTGATACTATATACATTGTTAATCATTTATAAATAAAATTTTGTACTTCAATGATAAAAGATATACTAGGAAAATAGTGCCAACACACTGCATTGCATTTTTATACCAGTTGCATCTTGGTGTAGAGTTGTGGTGCAACTTACAATACTAATGGTGTCACTGGTTAAAATTTAATTGAGCATTATACATGTACAATTATATTTGATTTATGTACTGATCAATGTATTAACTAAGTTAATCTTAGTGATGATGAAGACTTAAATCATTTTGTATTTCCTTGTAGACAAAACCACTTGGTGTCATATGGGGAAAGTTCGAGGAATACAGTAGCAAAAATACTATCATGTTTGATGATCTAAGAAGAAATTTTCTTATGAATCCCCAAAATGGTCTGAAGGTAGTGTACAGTTGCTTGTAAATGGGTACTGGTGAACTGCATGGCTGCTTACCAAAATGCTAAGGGGGGAGGGGAACCTGTGATGAACTCGGAAAACTGATCTGAGGATAAGCTTCACTGGATTACCTACTACTTACACTATATACATGGCATCAGTTGGCCTTGTATTGAGCATTATACACAAATGTGCAAAGTCTGACATTTTTGCTGATCAGAGTTTTATTTTGTCTCTAGATTAGACCTTTTCGAGAAGCCCACAAAAATAGACACAAAGATAAGGAGCTACTAAAGTTAACAAAGTATTTAAAGAAGATTGCTCAACTGGATGATTTCAGCAATTTAAACCACAAGTACTGGGAAAGGTTAGTAGTACCGTATAATGTGCTGTAATAATTATCATTTTATTAGTTAACTTTACTCAGTGGAGTGCATACAAAAAGAAATGACAACAAACTGATTTGAATTTAACATTAGTTACATTTACCCATCATGTGATGTAATATCCCAATTAATGATAAATGCAATATTTTGATAGTATCAACTTTAAAAGTATACTTCTCATATCATAAATGTATGCATCCCAAATATGCATTAAGCTTCAGATTTCCTGACAGTTGTGGCTAGCAGCATGCAAAATTGCTGTGCAGTTCAGTTGGCAAGTCATTTTAATTTTGGTAGTATCCTAGCTCCAGCATTCCAAAAAAGAGTAAAAAAATGTGCAATGATTCACATTTTTACTTTAATAACAGAGATTAAAATAACAAGAAAAGTTTTTATTTGTTCTGCGGGTAGATCAGATGAAAGGATGTTTTTTATTAAGTCTCCAAAATACTCTTAAGTAAGAGATAATGACTGTGATTGTCTATGGAGCATTGTCTATAATTGGGAATTCCAACTTTTGGGGAAAACAAAAAAATAATAAAACTGGTGATATTAATTTGCCAGTAATCACAAATTAAACTAGTTGAACAAAGTTCTGTATGCCACATACACATGACTATATTCAGACCCCTTTATTAACCCCTTTGAAGGGGCAGTATCACGAGAATCACTTCCAAAAGTCAAAGTCAAAAGTAATATTTATATTAATGGAAACTTTGAAATAATGGCCGAGCTTTGTTAAAAATGATTATAACAGTCCAGTAAAGCAACAAAAGATGTATTATCATGATCTAGAGTTATACAGGCATGAGATTTCAAAGAAAAATTGAAAACGTCTGGCAGACAATTCCAAACTCTGCCCATGTGTCATGGACAAAATGTTAAAAACTAAATACATGTTGCTCTCCTTTGAAACTTACATGTAATATCTTCACCTTGGTGTTCTCTGCGCATCTTGTGAATGATTGAATGTATTTTGGCATAATTTTAGCTCTGTTATGGCGAAAATGGATCCAAATCGCCATGATACTGCCTCTGTAAAATCATAGAGAATCCTGGAGAAGCCATGTGATTGAGGGGTCTTTAATTTTTAAAATGTTGATCTTTTATGTTATAATGACAATGTTACAATATTCTTCTTGCAGCTACAAGCCATAAAAATATTTCTCATGAATGATATGAAGATAGCGCTTCGAATTCTTAGAGGCAAACCCAAGGAACAAGAACTACTAACAGTGTCAGAGTAAAAAAAAATTCATATGCATGAGAATACGACATTATTTAATTTGTCTTTTGTAAAAGGAGCTTTGAGAAAACCCATGCTGGAACAGTATACAGTACATTATCACTGATATTTCTACAGTGGATTGGCTTACTTTGCTTTGCTCACATCACAGTTAAACTGTGTTTCTTTTTAAAGGTAGTTGTCAAAATGTTCAGGATACTTCATATAGTTAGCAAGTTGGCAACAAGTTTTTCAACAGAATTTTTAAAAAAATATTATTTTCATAGTTTAATAGAAAATCCAGCCTGCAGTATACATTTCTTAGCTCTGCATTTTCCCAACCAGGGCATGATTTTTTAAGTGAAAAATATTGCAGTTTAGCTGTGCATTGTTTAGAAAAAAAATTGTCATAATTTACTACTTTCGTGACTGCAAGCAATTCCTCTTTTCCCTTTGGGATTTTAGGGTATTAAAAAAAAAAAAAAAAAAAAAAAAAAAAAAAAAAACAGAAACAGGAGATACAGTAAGTGGCAGTATAAAAAGCTGGGAGTTCTCTTCATCTTGTAATCTTGTCAATATTAATACTAAAGAGAGACCCTTTAGAACACTTGAAAATGTTTAGTATTATATTGGTGCATCCAAATCAGCAAAATGCAAAAAAAAAATTATTATTTATTGTTATGTCCAAGCACAGCTGTTCAGAGTGAACAAAAAGCTATCCATGTCTAATAGTAAGTGTCAATAAAAAATGTTCCCTATCCACTGGGTAGCGATTTGTTCAGGGGATAACATCCATCCATCAAACAAGTGGGGCCATGCCGATGCATTAAACTTTGGTTTTAATAATTACAACCCCCTTCCCTTCCAAAGATTGCAAGCCAACAAAGACAATTAACGAACAGGATTTAAGAATTATCCATGCTACAGTATTTTGTGGAGATGTTAATTAAGGAAACAGAAATAAACCTTGAGCAATCATCACTTTTTATGTGCCAATTAGACTACGAGCAGTCCCTCTTTTATTTTAGTATGTCGAGCATGTAGTGAAAAAAGAGCGCGAGTGGAAAAATGACAATGGAAAATTGTGCCTCTCGCCCCCAGATTTAACATAGCCATTTTCCGCCTTGTGCTCTCTTTTTTTTGCTTCACGCTTTACTGACTAAGAAAAAGGAGGGACTGCTTAAAGTCTCTGTGCTACTTGATGTGAGATTTCATAAGTACAAGCCCCCGTCTTTTTTATTTATCTGGTCGTGGAAAGATGTGGCCATAAAAATGCAAAAACTGCATCACAAATCGATCAAAGTAAGTTTGAATTATCTGGACATGTAGTCTGCTTTAGGGGCATGCATTTCCAAGTGAGCAAGTTTGTGCACTGAGCGACCGTACTAAGCATGTATGGCTGACAGCTCAAAATAATAGTGGTAAAGCTGGACACTAGTCACAGGGGCAAATCGTTCCTCTCACCAGTCCAGTCGGCAAGGACACAAGAAATGGCTCGATTTTGGCTGCTCTCTCTCATCTAGTCTTTGTTTCTCCCTGAGAAGTGGGTTTTGGGGAGGGGTAGGGCATTCTTGACTCCAGAGGTCAGAAGCCCAAGCACTGGGGACGAGAATGGAGTACAGGCTCATTTTCGGGAACAACAGCAGGTCGTTGAGCCTAATGAGAAACCAACCAAGGCTAAGAAAAATGAGGGGCTACTAAGTCTATTCCTTGGCTTGCGGTGAACAGGCTTCCAAGTGGGGCAGGGTGATAAAGGAAATCAGAGAGCAAAGCGAGCCGAGCATGGCCTGGGAGGGGGTCTCGCTTTGCTTGTCATTCTTTATTTGTCCTGCCCCACTTGGGAATCCATTCCTTTGCACCTGATCCATTACAGTTAAACAAGATTTTGTAAAAGCTTGCCATTTTTAAATCCCCAGACAACACTAAGTGTTACATGTAACATGAATACCGGTTATTGTCACTGAAATCGGACTACCAGTTTTTCACAACCACCGATAAGTGAGCCAATGCTAAAATATCTTGCAAGAAAGTTATTGCAAAAATAATTTCAGGGTTCCACAATAACTGTAGGGCTTGCAGTTCGCTCGAACCTTTGCTTAACTACAAGGGTTTTGCACGTCTTTAGCATTTAACTACCCCATAAATTTGGTGTTTGCCATTGTTACTGTCAGTTGTCGGAAACATTATCAAACGGTAATATCGTGTCAAGATTGCGTGTTTGAGCGCGTACCCGCTGAACTTTCCCCAAGTTCCATAGATCGTCCCGTAAATCCAGTCTTATAGCCTTGATTTCTCTCAAAGATAGTCTGTGGTATTCCTTCCTTGTATTTTAAACTCTGCACCTTTGTTGGGTCTTCCAGTGCATCAACCTGCCGCAAAGTGCGTTCCTCAAGAGTGCTGGGTTTTTCTTTGGCCCATTTATCGCTCTTTCTTATTCGAGTTTCGACGAAATAACCCACAGTTCCCACGGCCACTGCAAACGGCAGAACGATGTAAGGAGCATAAGCTCGTGCTGCGCCCATTATTAAAGGCCAAACCATGATATATAGAGAGGAAAACTTCCCTCACCAAGATTGAAGTTTGCAACTCGTGGAGTTCGCGAACGTAAAATGGCGGAAGGTCTAGGAGGAGGCATGGAGATGACTAGTGTCCAGTCGTACTCGATTTCGAGGGGGGCCTGGTGGAAAATGTTAAAATCAAAATGGCGGATGACTGGTTGTTTTTCAATATTTGATAATTCTGTACTACGATTTCTGTTTATTTTGCTGTTAAAGCATGTTTCGAACGAAGCTATTTACACCTAAAAACCTTGTGCTGTTTTCTCTTCTCCTCACTTTTCTTGGATTAATGTGGATGGCGAATCAATGTGGAAAAGGTAAGCTGACGTGTAATCTTAAGATTAAGACTAGTAATACGTGACTCGCAGGGCCTCGCGAAGCTCTGGGTTGGGGAGGGGGGGGGGGGGTATTATAAATAAGGAGTGGAATATTTGAAGTTGAACATTAATTGAATTGTACATATTCAATTTTCCACAGTAGTCAGAAAGATATATTTGTTAGAAATTTTATTTCAACGGGCATGGCCGCGACACCCTCGTTCCCAGGGTCTACTCCGCTTTAAAGATGGTGGCTTTTTCTGGTTCGCAAAGAGGTATAAAGCGTTGGGAAGCGCAGGCTATTTTCAACGACAAATTATTGGATAGTCGCATTTTGGACATTTATTTGATGGCATAAAAAAAAAAGAAGAACGAACAGCAGAAGGATTCGAAGCCTCCGCCCGTGCGCCCCTGATGGCGATGAAAGGTTTATTAGCGTTGAGGGAGTATTATGTGGAAATCAATGTTATTTTAATCCGAAAAGAAAAACGATAAAAATGAAAGGCTCAGGATTCGAACCCACAAAAAAAAAAAAGAAAAAAAAAAAGAAAAAAAAACCCTAGCCGGTTTCGAACCCCCGACCTCAGGTCCGAAGATCTGATTTCAAGTTCGACGCCTTACCATTAGGCCACCAGCGCGCGGCGGCCGTGTGACGTCATTTCCGCCACACACCAAGCTCACAAATATATATAGAAATATATATGACCGTAAACTCCACACGAGATTTCATCCTGCCTGATCCCTTTGAGGGACAAAATTATACACCCCGCTACGCTCGGCCTTCGGCCTCGCTTCGCGAGGAATTATATTCTGAGCTTATATAGGACCGATTTCAAGTTGGACTACTGTGGTTCTCAATTAAAGGAAAAGATATTATTGTTTATGAATGACTTATGTGATGTATAAACGAGGAGAAAAATGGGTTAATCCTGCTTTTTGCTCTAGTAACTTACACGTGTCTTACATGTACTGTGTTTGGTTACGTTCTGTAATTTTGTTCGAAAACCGTTTTTATCAATAATTCTATTCACGCGGCATTGTTTTAAATAACCACAAAAAATCATCTCGAATATCCAAAATGCACTAAGGGGAGCGGGACATGGGGGTTGAACCTCCCGCCTCCTGTGCCTTTTACTCCTTTCTGCCACCCCTTTCCATAGCCATTCTCTCCTCTTTGTACCACATACCATGTATCACAGGTTTTGGAAGGGGATGAGAACCAGGTACATGTATAAAATGGGAAGTTGAAAGCTTACTGGGGGAGGAGGCAGTCAGGAGATGGGCAGTGGCAGATCTAAGGGGGGAGGGGGCAGGATGGACTCCTCAGTTTTGGGAGTACACACACACAACCCCCTTCCCCCTCCCCTTAGTTCAAGGTCGGGATATGCCACTGATGGGGCAGGAAACAGGGTGTAAAATGGTGGCAACTCTATTGGGGACAGGAGAAGTGAGGGTGGGAAGGAGGGTGGCAGGAACCTGAAGAAGTAGGAAAAATGTTTTGCAACATTGTGTAATATTTTTCAATAGAAAAAGCACAAAGAGGTGGAAACCACCAAGGGAGGGCAGGAACCACTGAAGAAAAAGGTATGGGAAGCAGGAAGTGAAGACCCCCTAAACTCCCACCATCCCAACATTACATGTACCGGTATTCTTGTAGTTGTCATTCACAGAAACTCTTTTCACCTTTATTCTTGGAACTTCAAAATTTAGAGGAAATCCACCAAACTGGTTTACAAATGTAAAAATATTAATGAATATTAATAATACTCATCTAATCTCCATGTGTATTATCCAGCATATTATCCTGCCCATCACCCTAGGGTCTGCCCTGTTGGTAGCTAACACTGTACATGACAGGGCTGTAGGCAGGATTTTGCATAGGTGGGTGCGAGCACTGGAGGCATGAGCATCTCAGGAGGTTCAGGGGGATTCTCCCCCAGGAAATTTTGAAAAATCAAGCTGTTGATGTCCACATTTCCTGCATTCTGAGAATCATTATTTTTAACCCTCACTTCCTGTGGGAAGGAGGGGGTGCAGATGCAACCATTGCAACCACCCTAGTCCTGCATGATGATGTTTGAATTGATCAAGTTGACAGATGGTCTCATTTTTATCATGCGTTTGGTAAATTAATATGCTTCCCATTTGTCTTTTAGACTCAGTCACCTTGAGTGATGTGATGGAAAAAGTTGACCTTGTCCAGCAAAGACTAGCAAAGAGGGAGCTTACTTTGCAGGAAAAGGAAGAGGAAATCAACAAGAAACTCAAGATCTTAGGAATAACTAAATTTGACAGTGTCTACAAGGGGGGCTTTGAAGAAGTGCCAACAATTTATGTTATTACTCCCACTTACAAAAGACTTACACAAAAAGCAGACTTGACAAGACTGTCACAAACGTTTTTACATGTTCCAAAACTTCACTGGATACTTGTTGAAGACTCGGAAGAGAAAACAGATCTTGTGATCCGTTTCTTGGAGAACTGTGGCATAAGTTACACTCACCTTGCAGTTAGAACACCAAAGCAACTTATTACTAAAGAAGGTGATCCTAGATGGTTAAAAGCAAGAGGTGTTGAACAGCGAAATTTGGGCCTTAAATGGATCAAGCAAAATTTTAGACATGATATGAAAGGTGTTGTTTATTTTGGAGATGATGACAACACCTATGATTTGAGAATATTTGAACAGGTAAGCTAGTCAGTAAGTTTATTACAACTATCTTGCTAAAATGTACATTGTTGTAAGTGTTTGAAAACAGGGCTAATGTATTTGTTAAGCTTAAATTCCATCCATTTTTTGCTAGTACAAAGTGACTGGAAATACAAAATGTAGAACCTTCTATTCTGTACCGGGTAATTTAAATCCACACATGCATTTGACTGCAAAAGAGACGTCTGCTGTCACAGTTGTATTTAGAGAGCATACACCGTAACACGTAACTGAGTGTCAAGTGAGCAAAAGGTGCAAAATGCCCTCTTATAATATGGACTGCACTTGCACGTATAGCGCGTTACTGACATGCCCTAAGAAGAGAATCCTACTAGAAATACCATTCATTGTCTCACTCCTTACCCTCTTTAAGACCTGAGTTTCAATCTGTATACCACACTCAAACTAATCAGTCCTTCGTTTGTTAGAAATTCACGTCTGCACTTGCTCAACCATTTCTGCCTGAAAATGCATGTTTTTTTTTCTTTTTGTTGCGTGTACATGACTCTAGAATCATTTTACATTAAGTAGTGTACAACAATATCCCCTCCACTCGACATAACAATGTTAAAAAAAACTCAATAATTCATAAAAAGAAAATACAAATTAAAGAAATTAATGTTTAATGAGTGTCTTTATACATTATCTGATAAAGACACGGCTAAACTTTACGTCCAATTTTCTAAGCCAAAATAACCCCAAATCTAAATATTAGTGAAAGAAGGAGTTGATCTACATCAGAAGATTTTTAAGCTGTTCAACAAATTCGCAGTTCGTGTTTTATCAAGTCTAAAACACTCGGCTGCGCCTCGTGTTTTAAACTTGATAAAACACTGCTGCTCATTTATTAAACATTACTTAATGCTGGTATTGTTAACCTTAAGACAGTAACAATACATTTTTGCAACCTGCTGTAGATGCGCTACACAAAGAAAGTATCTGTCTGGCCAGTCGGTTTGGTTGGAGGTTTAAAATGGGAAGGACCAGTCTGCAAAGATGGCTCCGTGGTCAAGTTTTACACCGTTTGGGAGCCTAATCGTCCCATGCCTGTAGACATGGCAGGGTTTGCAATAAATGCCAAACTGTTCATTGATAATCCAGAAGTAGAAATGGACCCGTTGGCACGTAGAGGCTTTCTGGAGTCCTCCGTTGTTGGAAGACTGGCCAAGAGGGAAGAGTTTGAACCACTGGCGAATAACTGTAAACAGGTACATCGAAGTTTAATGGCTTAGTTAGGGCTGCTTATCAGTTAGACCTTACATGTGTTTGTGGCTAATAAATTATTGGGTAGCCATGACTGCCAGGCAGAGAATAAGTCGGTATGTGCCGCATTAAATTTATGACAATTCTGGCTTCTCGTTTTACCCAGTTTTGACCACGACATCCATCAGCCAAGTCTTGCAAAACTTCTTTAAAATACTGGGCGCTTCATCCCTTGCAGGATGACAGATGCACCTTTTTTCAGAGGTCTTCTTACTTGGATCGATGTGAAATTTACTCCGGCTACTGGTCTTAAATTGAAGTTTGGCAAAATTCACTTTTAAATGAAATCGATATTGCCATGACATTGATTTACTGAAAACCTCAAAACCAATAAAAACAAAATAATTTGCGCGATTCAGATTTCATGTAGAAACGCCAATAGCAACATGTTAAGCTGTGTTATTCCCTTGTTTGTTTTAACACAGATTCTCGTGTGGCACACACAAACAGCCGATCCTAAAATGAAGCAAGAAGATAAACTGAAGAAACTTGGACGTGAATCAGACCCGTCTATGGAAGTCTAAAAGCCAATCCGACTTTTGAACCGCTCCGTCTACTTGTCTATGCGGGTTTTGCTGTCAAAGCTTTATTGGCTACACAAGCGTTCACCAGTTTGCCTTGTTTAAGCATTATCCCATATTAGTTCGAGTTTAATTGAAAGCATAAACACACACAAAATACAATCCCATGATCCGCTATGGATAAGGGTTGACGTTCACTTGAAAACGAAAGTGGTTTGAACTCACTTGCCCACCCGACGGGGTGGAATAGTTTATTCAGACGAGCTGCAACGGACTTGCCTACCATTTAGTTTTTATTCTGAAACATTCCATAGCCTGTAATCCTTCCCCTTTCTCTGACAAATAGCGATTGCTCGAAACGTTGCTTACAATGCACAAAAAGCTGGCCAGATGAATTAGCCTGTGTCTACCGTATCCAATGCTTTGCAGATACGCAGATAAGCAGGTCGATTTAAAATCAATTGATCCAAATGGATCGAAAATGGATCGCTTATAGTGAGATCACGTTCTACCCAAGCCTAAAAAGTTTGGTCCACCTATAATTATCTTCTTCCTCATACGCTAATGCCACCGCCAAAGGTGCACCCATGTTCATTTAACGCCGTTCATATAAAACGGCGTATATTTGGGAAGTAGAATCAATAACAGTTATTTAACGGTACAGGGAACATGTAATGGTACCAATTGAAAACAAATTTATCTGCTAGCAAATCTTAAGCAGATATTTAAAAATTAAGTTATTTAATTAGAAACTTTTTAAATAATCCAGCCGCAGCGCGCAACTTCGCTATGTTTGAGACACTTGATGTTAATAAATTCAATATCGTCAATTTCTGGGTTTGTCCTTTCCGATGTCTGTCATATTTGGCATGGGAAAACGGTAAATATATATGTGTTGGCGCCCTGTGCTATTTTCCTTGAAGGTATCATGATGAGATTAACAAGTAGAGTTGCTTTACAACTTCAGGTTGTTTTAGAATTGTTTTTATTTTAATTCCATAAAATAATGAAATGGAAATTAACTCATTAAAACCATTTTTGATGGAAGTAAAATAAAATATAGTAAAATAGTAAGATTAAGATATAGAAAATTGGGAAACCTTATACTCTCTCGGGATAGAAGTGTAGGTTGCATCTTTTACAATACTTTTAAAATACCGTCATTTATTATCAAAAGGAGAGATGACAAGATTAATCAACTAAGGGCAATAGTTCCTCGCGAAGCGAGGCCGAAGGCCGAGCGTAGCGGGGTGTATAATTTTGTCCCTCAAAGGGCTCAGGCGGGATGAAATCTCGTGTGGAGTTTACGGTCATATTTGTGAGCTTGGTGTCTGGCGGAAATGACGTCACACGGCCGCGCGCTGGTGGCCTAATGGTGTGACGCGCTGGCTTGAAATCAGATCTTCGGGACTGAGGGCAGGGGTTCGAATCTGGCTAGGTTTTTTTTCTTTTCTACTATTATTTTTTTTTGTGGGTTCGAATCCTGAGCCTTTCATTTTTATCGTTTTTCTTTTCGGATTAAAATAACACTGATTTCCACATAATACTCCCTCAACGCCTATTCAGGCTATAAACTGCTGGTGTTGAAAACTGTTCATTGTCTGCTGTATTTTGTCGAAGTCTCTGTAATCGGGCAGTTCATTGTTGTTGAGTTTCTGTTTGTATTCTGTCTGCTGTATTTTGTCGAAGTCTCTGTAATCGTGCAGTTCGTTGTCGTTCAGTTTCTGTTTCTATTCTGTCTGCTCTATTTTGTCCGTTACTAGGCAACAATAACCCAGAGCTTCGCGAGGCCCTGCGAGTCACGTATTACTAGTAAGAAGATATTCTCAGAACTAACATTAAAAGAAAGGCTTGACCATGGGTAAGGAGAAATAATATCCCAAACTTGGGATTGAAAGTGCTTGATAGAAGATGAGAAATGAGAGTGAAAAAGTAATTTTTTTTAAAGGGAAAATTACCTTGCAGCATGCACACTGAAACAATGAACCATCAATTTGTTCTACCTCAATTTTATTCTCTTGTTTATTCGGGCTATATCTATTATTTAAAATTTACAAATCGCGACGCAATAATATCGATAGAAGATCCCAGGAAGTTTCTTCAATGCGTTTCCTTCATCCTCGGAGACCCAGGGGCAGTTAGTGGGGGCGACGTGCAGCTTATCGGGACAACGGGATTTTCGGGCGAAAGTTTACAACATAGAGCGTAACAGCCCCTGGGCACTTTGTCTTACCGAACCAGTTCCAGAAGCGTTTGAACTCCTTCCTCCTGATTGGCCACCAAAATATTTTTGTGGCCAATCAGCGACGAGGACCGGCCAGGAGACTCTGATGTCTTCTTACACGAAGTTGTTTTCCTCATTCGCCCAAAAATTCCGTTGTCCCGATAAGCTGCCCGTCGCCCCCACTAACTGCCCCTGGGTCTCTGAGGATGCGTTTTCTTGGGATCGCCGTTTACAGTTTAAAGTTACACTTGAAATCATCTTAGAATGAGGAACTTAAAACAAGAGTCTCCATGCTCTTCATTGAACATCGTGTTACTTGATCAGCCGCGTGTGTGTTTGTGCGGGTGTTCCGCTATCCGGGACTTGGACTTTAGTACAGCTATCTGTGGTACCACCGTGTGACTGCCGTGTGGTGCAAACGCCCCGTGCTCCTGTGCTGGAGTGTGGTATGGCACATCTTGATCAGAAAAGGTTGAATTCACTGAAAAACAACAACAACAACAAACAGACGTTGGGAGTGGAAAGCTTTAGCAATTGCAAACGGAATAAGGCGATTCATTCTTAATACGCCGATTTTTCTCCTACATTTGTTGTGGCAGCCGGTTCGTTTGATCTGGCTAAGCCGCCCTGTATCAAGGGAAGGCTAAACCCAATCTCCCTTTCCTTATGGATCCGAAAACAACTCAATTGTTTTCTATTATTCGCCAGAAAGGCAACATTTTCGATGGTTCTATTTAGAGTTTTGATGTATATTTACAAGACGCTTGGTTCATAAAGTAATGTGAAGTGAAGTGAAGTGAAGTTCAAGTGTCGATGTATACGGCACCACTGTGCCAATCGAGGACACTGTAAAATTCAAAATATGTCGCAAATCGAACAAAAACTGGTGGGAGGCAGACCAGTTGGCTATGTACAAAACGTGGACGGGAGCTTTAAACACAATCCAGCTTGTGGCATGGCGGGGAATTTGAACACGGGACATCCGGATCACAAATCCGACGCCCGAACCACTAATTCATGTAAACGTTGGCTCCGTATACAGTCATTTAAGTGATTAATCAAATGGGTCTCCCGCGTTATTAACCGCTTGTATGATTATATACCGACTGATTGGACTCCACTCAGCCATATTACAATAATAAGTTACCTCTGCACGCGTCGTCCCTTATGCTGGTGTATAAATCGTTGAGCCGATTGAAGTCCGAAGTGAGCGCGTACTTTATTTCCGGTTTAGAAGCAATCTCTTGGAGTTGCGTTATGTCGTAGTTTCGTCCAATTCCGATAGCAAACACGGTGATGTTGGCATCGCTTAGTACCTTGGCTGGTTTGATAACGTCGTCAGTTGATTTGCCGTCTGTCATGACAATAAGGACCTTCGGAACGCCTTGACGACCTGTTTTGTCGAATAGCTCTGTCTTGACGAAAGTTAACGCTTTTCCTGTCAGGGTCCCTCCCTTGAGGTAGGTCGCATTGTCAATGGCGTCCATCATTTGCTCTGCGTCATAGAACTGCTTTAATGTAAAGATGGTCTTGAGCTGAAAATGGATTGTGAAGAAAAGTACCCATTAGTGTTCTGAACATTATCTTACATCTCTCAGTGATGTTTTTCTTTCTAATTAAACTTCGAATCGAAAATAATTTGTGTACAACAACGATTTTAGAGAAACCGAAAATTGCGCGTGGAAAGCTTCTGGCACCCATGGTATAACTTGACTGTGTTGTACGCAGTTTGCCGTTTCTTTTTGATTTATACAATTGACTCTTGTGTTTGCAATTTTCAGTTCAATCAAAAGGGTTTATAAAATCAGAGCTTTTCTGACTCTTTTCACACAGGCTAGAGTCTTGTCACAAAGGCTACAATTGAATCTCATTGTGAGAACGATAACGCGAGTCTGTATTTCACTAAAATCCGTTTTTAAAATAGCAGGCCCAACCGGGTTTGTCATTTAAACAAACAATAATAATCTTTTGAATGCACATATCAGAAACAACCGAATACCACTTACAGTTACAAAGAATGCGAAGAATGTTTAGAAGCCCCGATGCTCTTGCGTCAAGTTTTGATACGTGACACGAGGCAAAAAACCTGGGCTAGAATTAAATTGGAAACAAAATATTTGCTAACAGACAGCCTCCCCCCGCCTTGCAAAATCCTGTATCCACCCCTGTTGTTTTAAATAAGAGTTTCAACGACAGTGTCGCTGAGTGATATTTATGTCGGAAGTAAAATGAGGAATACCACAAACCTTGGAAGAAAACACGACCAATCCAGCGTGGGTAAATGTCTCCGAAATAAACGAGCCGTTAACTGCAGTTTTAATGAAGTCAAGACACTTTTTGTAGTTTCCCTTGCCAGCTTTCTCGATGCTTCCCGAACTGTCTACCAAAAATCCAATGTCTATCTTGGCCTTGCATTCTAGATATTGACAAAGCAATATAGTAGCTAGATTGTCATATTCTTCACTTCAAGGGCTTGAAAAAGTCTGAACACCTTATTTAACATAGGATTCAAAAGGAAAAGCCACCATGCGCGTTTCATTATAAAGACAATTTCAAGTCAAATGTTCTGACGTAGCTTGGAAGCAACGTTGATCATATACAAAATATAGTTAAACTGTGTGCATCTAAACAGCTATGCTATTTGCTTTGCTTCTGTGTTTACCGAGCTCGAGCTCTGTAATTGGTTTCTAACCGCCTGCCACATGTCCCTGCCAATCAAAATGAACTTGCTTTTTAACCAATGAGTTGCAGAAACAATTTAACCAATCGGTGACTTCCCTTGCGCATGCCCTTATTTACACGTTCTTCAAGTGAGTCTGACCAGTATTTAGTCATTCTCGACTCCAGAGCGCTGAAAAAAGACATGAGCTCTGGGGTTGAGAATGGTATTTTGTATGTGTGTGTGTTTTTAAGGTGGCTCGTAAAGGTTTAAGACGGAATCCGCCAAATGTACCAAATGTATTTACATCTTATTGCAAACTTCTGTGTTACTGTTTCAAATATTTTTATCAAAAGAAATAATTTTCTAACAACACCAAACACTTTGGAATTCCTTTTTTCAGGCTCTGATAAGAAATAGTTGTTGGTGTTATCACGGATAATTACATCTTATGCTTTTAAAAAGGGTGTAGAAAAAAACGCAATAGGAGTAACATTATTCTGGTACTCGATTTTTGTTCAACTAAAATTAATATTACTCGATTTCCTGATGGATTCCGTCTATAATGTTATAGGACATAGCAAATCCTCGTCGCTTCTTAGTCAGATCTTAATAAAACATTCTTGCCGTTAGGGAATTGATGAGGAAATCTTATTACATGACAATTTTCTCATCTGCAGCTAACTGTACTCGGTAATAAAGAAGCTACGTCACGGACAACACGTTTTGAAAAAAAAAAAAGGCAAATGTTTCCAAATGTTTCTTTTGTAATCCGTCTTTATCTTCTTCTGTCGAAACCAACCTTGTTTATTTTGGGCTTTTTATTCCTCTGCTGGTGTTTTTCTATATAAGAAAACTATTTTTGAGATGAAGTAAGAAGAAAAATGACTTGAAATACCGTGGAATAGCTCCTTTAAGATCCGTGTAGAAGAAGTCTGGATCGGTATCGCCATTAAAAAGAATAAAAAAAAGTGGAGAGACCTATTTTTTTTTGTTCTTAGTTCGTTTAAATGCACTTACTACAAAATCCACAAGTGAGAGCGCAGTACTTCTGCATTCCATAAGGGTACAAGGTGCAAAAATCGTTCAGTCGATAAGTTTTGCAGAAAGGTTCATACTCTTTGTTATCCCGGCAGGTTTCATCTGAAACGGTATTAGAAAGAACAAATAAAAGAAATATATCAAACATTTCAAAACAAAGGCTCACAAAGTAAAGGTATCAAACGTTTAAAATTTCATTATCTATAACTACACCACAAAGAAACGTTTAATATTTCTGGCCATTATAATATAAAAATGAGGAAAAATATCGCTGATTTTTAATTTAAAATAGCAGTTTATAATCAACTTTCCATTTGTCTATTATTGTTCCCGCGAACCACGTCATGATCAATTTGCATATTCATTTCACGAGTCTGATACAATAATATTCGCGTCTGATCCGTATGGGTAATTACAAATGGCTTGCCATGGTAAATACCCACACAGACCTGCCGCTCATATTGTAGCTATCACTTATAATAAAAGTGTTTTAATTTATTAAGGTAACGTACTAGCCACAACTTGTCTTGTAATTCCAGCTTGCGTACCTGTGAAGAACGATAAGCTAAATTTAAAACACTTTCAAAAGAAAGTCACCTCGTTTATTATAGGTGAGGTCATTGTAACACTTTTAACACTAGTAAGAACGAGTTGTTTGTTATGTTCAAATTGTCTGTTTCTTGAAACAGAGGTAAATAAACACTCTTGCAATTCACCGTAAATTAATGGTATATCGGGGTTGATCGGGGGCTTTGTTGTAGGTTTACTACAGAGAAAGGAGGGGAAATACCTAAAACAAATTTGGCATCGATAGAACTGAAATTGTTTGGAACTATTCGGTGAATAAACGTTCTTACGTGAGGAGTCCAGGCTCTGATGTACCGCCTTTTGTAAGTCAGGGTTTATTTGCACGGATTTCCAGTTCTCGTTCGATGTCACATCGCTTTTCCTTACAGTACCCGAATCAGCTATGTTCCAGTTACTTGTGTTAGCGTCTAGAAAAACACAGAATAAATAAAGAATTAAAAAAACCCGAAGACCTCTGGTATTAACAAGCCACAACCAAGAGCTGAGAGAGTTGTAGTTTCAAACAATGCATGGGAGAAAATAAGAAATGAGAACATCTAGCAATAGTGCTTATTTGAAATTTAATCATAAGTCGTTTCTACTTTTACAAGTTAAAAAATTCTCACCTTTAAGGAAGACTGTTAGAATATAAAGGACAAGACTTCCAACGTAGATGAAAGTTGTCATTTTGGAAAATCTGTAGTGGGATGAAAATCAACATTCGATTAATTGCAATGCAACGATATATCTTCAGTAACAGAAACTCGACGTTCGACGCTGTGAAGCGTTTGGAGAAGATCATAAAATTAATAAAACAGTGTATATGTATTACAGTTTTTTGTTTTGATCAAAAGAAAACAATGTAGTGAATTAGTAGTCGATTTACAGGCTGTATATAAGGATCATAACACAAATAATAAACAGGCTAATCACCCGATTGTATATGTATGTGAATGTCATAATAAAGCCATATGTTGTTAGTGTTATTTTTCACGTGTTTCAGATAACAATATAATTAAGAAACAATTATTTAACACCGTTCTCAGTCAAGTCTACACTGTGTTGTAAGATTCAAATTTCTTGTTAGTAGTACAACTCCGATCAAAGCCCAATCTTAGAATGTGATACTTAAGTGTTAAAGATAATCAAGAAACTCAATTAACTAACCAAAAAAACGAACGCTGCTTCATCGACACAACAAGGAAGAGCTTCTTATTGTTACAGGATATAGTTTGCTTGAGACACCTGATAAATAATTATAGGTTACAGAGGCGTTGTTTTACGTGTGGTGTATTCACACACTGGCAATAAGTCACAGGTCCTGGTTAAAATCACTTACCGGTGTTTTTCTTTATAGAGAGGAATCTTTGAGGGACTTTGAGTGATTTACTGACATTTGGCGAAAACACTTAGAGGGTTAGGAGAGAATAAATGGTTGCGATTGGAGAAGAAAGGGGGGTGGGGAGGGGAGAACCAGGTGGACAATCCTTAAATCGATCAATTTTTTCTAGGAAGCGATAAGCATACAAAAGACTTATATTTTATCTTGTCCATGTTCGAAAGCCGACCAGGTTTGAAGAAGTATTACGGTTTTAATTCTTTTGCTTTTTACTGACAATTTAAAGGGACTATGTTACGGGGATTTTGCAGATGTTTGGACTAAACTGTTCTGATAAAAGAGATAGGCAACTTTACCCATGAAAAACATTATCTTTGAACATTAAACTGAAGATATAACAGTTATTTGAGAATAGAAATCAAAGGCGCGCAGAAACAACTTGAAGACGTTGGCTAACGTTTTCAAATTGCAATGCCTTTCCATCCGAGGCATCCGTAACCAAACGCGCTTTTTAACAGTTTTAGTGCTCTAAAATGGCAATTGTTAATAAAAATGAACCATTATTTTTAAGTTTCCTACGACACAAAAATATACTTTGGCTGGTCAAAAATCTGTTAAACTCTGTAACATAGTCCTTTTAAAGGTGCCGCAGTAAAGTTTCCGCTAAGCCAAAGTCATTTACTTAAGTCTTAATATCTTTTAATACAACAATATCAAGATACAAACTACATGTGAACACTTCTCTCATAGACACGCTTAGTCCTTGTTTTAAACAGACAAGCGGTAGTGCCATTTAATGGAAAATAGACTTTGCTTTGTAAATAACACCCAACGATATTTTAAACATAGAAGCTGCACTAAAAATGTGCTAGAATAAGTTTATTTTCATGTCTTTTTTTAAAACGGCAACTTTTGAATCAGTCCAGTAATTGAGTAACATTTCAATAGTTGATTAAAAAAGACACAAAATGGAAGGGCTGACGTTTAGCGAGCGCTAGCTCTTCGTCGGAGCAAAGTGGAGGATTGTGGGTTGTGTGTGTGGGTTTATATTCCGTAGTACCGTATTTTCTCGATTAAACGCCGGGTCTCCAAGCTGTATTTAAAAATAAACCCCTTTAACAATTATTAAAGATTTAATATGCTTTAAAAATAATGTCTACATATAAAGCTGTCAAACATAATGAATGAAAATCATTTCTTAGAAATATAGGGCTTAAACAAACTCCTGGAATCAAAATAAAAAAAAAAACGCCGGGGACGTTTAATCGAGAAAATACGATATGTCGGTTATGTTATTGGAGTAAGCCATAGCAACGAATGTTGCATAAAAAAATATAAATTGGGAAGCGTTCGTTGATTCCATGGAGAGCCAAGGTCCCGATTTGAAAGATAAATTAAGTAACATTTTTAGATATAATATCTCATGCCATGGCACCCAAAAGTATTTGCGTAGCCAGGTAGCGTTGAGAGTCTGAATTACCCTTAATATTTTTTCCCGGTTTTTTTTTTTTTCTTAAGCGTTTAAACATATTTTTACGGGTGAGTCTCAAAAGCATCATAATGATATGGGAAAACCTCATTTGCATTTACTTTCAACACACTTAATTAATATACACGACTACAAAAAAATCAAAAGCATTTTTTGATTTTTCAAGAAATTTGTTTTAAGATTATAACCAAATTTTGATCGAAAAGATCGACCACAAGTCTCCTATAGCTCAGTGATTAAGCATCCGAACTACCAATCGGGAGGGTAGGTTCTACTCCCGCTGGCAGCAATCTGAATGTCGATCTGTCTCCGAGCATGCCTGTGTTTATTCTCGTCCCCATAGCCCGGCCTTTCGTTTCTCATTTTCTCGTGCCAAGCCGGCTAAGAGAAACGAAAGGGCTATGGGGACGAGACTGATGGCCTGGTCATTTACTGAAATCATCATCTTTCAGATTGTATTTTGTGTATCATGCTACGCACTCTCACCGCTTTAACCAGCAAAACAGACACTATTTACTTTTTTTATATTTTAATTAACTGTATAAGGAAAAACGTATATTTTTGGTCACAGTAGTCACGAAAGCTCCCGAGCAAACGCAAAGAAACTAACTTTGATCGAGGTGTTTTTGAAAGATAAAGAAGTAGATAGTTGCTTTGCCAGTTAGTGTACTTTTGAATAAGCCTGAAGCTTATTTTCTCAAGTCTTCCTGCACCGTAATCAGATCAATAATTTATGATATGTTTAATCATTCCTATATTAAAAAGTGATATCCTAGTGTCAATCACTTTCCATGTAAGCCTTTGTTCATGACAAAATTATTTTTAGTTCAAGTGCAAAACGCATTTTTTTAACTCAATGTGAAAAGGACTATGTCCTGGTCGCTAAAAGCAATTTTTATGCTGTTTTGGTTCGAAAAAAAAAAACGTTTGACCAAAAAAGAATTACTAGAATATGCACTTTGTAATTGTTTTCGTCGCAAAGGAATTTTTATAATTCATGAATTGTGTGATATGTGATATTTCATAAATCTACCAAATTTCCATGTTTGTGTATAAGTCTTTGGTCTGGCCTTTTGTTCTTCGATGCAATTTTGCTCCAATTAGGAAAATGAGTTCTCAAAATTAACTTTTTCAGCTTTAAAGGAGTGTGTTTACACTTGGTATGGATATAATTGACAATATACGTATCGCGGCAACTCTTTAATGTTCTCACCAAGGGTAGATAAAAGAAGCTAGACTGTGACGTCAGCAACCATCAATAAACATATTGAAAATTAATAAAGATAAGATGTTCTACATGACACGAGCATGGGACAAAGAAAAATTCTGAGTCCCCGACGGGAATCGGACCCATGGCCTCCCAGATACCGGTTGGGCGCTCTAACCAACTGAGCTACGAGAGACTAGTTGTGAGCTGGGCCATTTTACTAGGTTGATATGTGACACGCGTCCTGCATATCGTAATATCACTAATATTCTAGACGTGCTTGAAATTATTTGACTGGCTAAATATCGCTTGCTATCTCACTTTAATTTTTCAAGTCAAGAAGTCGGATATTACTTATCACGACCGATTGACGTCAAACTTGTTGTGTGGGAATATCTGCTTCCTTTTTTTAATTATACAAGACTTACGTTAACTGACAATTTGCCTATGGAAAGTGATTGCGGTGTTCGGTCATTTTGAAGAGCCGCTCTTTTAAACAAGATCTTAAAGCCAAATCTCAATTTTAAAGGTACGTATTAATACTGCTTCTGTGTAGCGATTTATGAAATATCGGCTACATGAGATTGTTTTACCGTACATGTAGGCATGTAACATGACACGCAAAGTCATTTTGCTACATCCTAAATTTCTCTAGACTTGAAGAATAAAACATTTATGAAGTATCGGCTACACGAGATTGTTTTACCGTACATGTAGGCCTGTAACATGACACGCAAAGTCATTTTGCTACATCCTAAATTTCTCTAGACTTGAAGAAAAAAAACTCAAAATAATAGCTAAGGTAGAGGTTTTGTAACAAAACAATGTCCCGAGTAAGACTGGAAGCAATTTTGTTCATGCTCAATCGCATGCAACAAATATCAAATGCGAAATCTCATTCTGTAAAAACTGAATTTGTTCGTTTTTGCAGTCCATTTTATTTGCGTTTGAAAGCCAAGTTGTTATAAAGAACGATTTAGTTTTTAAAACCTTTTTTCCCAAACAAACTTAAAAAATTCAAATATCAGGTGTTAAAGTAAATTTTGTGTAAGTGTTTGAAATTTGGTGATTTGAAATTAGGATTATTGTAGGAAGATTTTTCTTTCACTTTAAGCTCGATCACATAGCTATCGATATGGCAAACATCCTTTGACCTGTAAGGAACGGAAAAGTATAATGAATTTATTTCTACGTCGAACCTTAGCCTAAACTTTTGAAGTATCACTGTAAGCTAATAAATCGACGATAGAAACGACTGTTACGTATGCTCGGGCGCAGTAGTGCTTTTAGGGTTGTCAAAATTTAAGTTGACCAGAATTATATCTTTTAAAAGTCCGATCTCAGGATGCGTCGGCAAAGTCTAGGGTCCAATTAAGGAAGAAAGACTTACTGTTTACTTAGCGATTGACAGGATTAATGCCATTGACAAGATTTTCCTCGCCCACTACCTCTCGGAACGAGTTAATTCATTGGTTCTTAAAACAATAGGTAACAGGTGACAACAATGCCCCGAGCCCTGAATAACAATAGAGGTAGTGTTTACAGCGGGCGAATGAAAATAGAGGTTCCAGAGAGGTAGTGTCAGATTTTCAGGTGGTCATTTAGATTGAGCTATTTGCATACATATATATGTTTGCAAATATAGGTGCTGAAGGACAGTCGAGTGTCAAAATGTCCGTGTAAAAAGAGATCGAAAGATTGGGAATTAATCAAACATTGCAACCGTCCAAGTAACAAGAATATATTTGTTATATTATTAGTCAGTTTTCCAGTGAAATCAGGCAATCTCTTCGTCCCCAAGTAAGTACATGCAATTTCCGCTTTTCTTCGGCCGTTTTAATCTTACACGGTTTATTTTAGTATCGTGCAATTCTTAAACACAGCCCTCGACTTTCTGTTCGTGGGAAGTCCTGTAAGTTTTTAATGTAGGCGGAAGCCGGTTGTGATCCTAGCTGGTACAGGCAAGTGTCGGTTATAACATCCGTGTATTGAATGTTTTACCGGCGTTCAGAAAATTGAACAAGGTTTCCTGCTGTTTCTTGAGTCATATTGGTGTAGTATTTTTGTTTCATAAAAACAACACTTTCTTTCTTCTCCTGCTGCCCCCTCTTTTTTTGGGTCCCCCCCTCCTTAGCCAAGCATGCACTGTAAGGGTACGGTGGCGTGATAGGTTGTGTAATTTATCTAGCTAGGCAGTTTGAGATTTTTTTTTCTCTGGCTCAAGGACATTACCAGCCCCCAAGTAAGGTAGATCTGTCTGGTGTACGTTTGTCTGTAACTGTCATTGGGTTGAAACACGGTTTTTGAATTTATTTATGATAACCAACGGGGTTAATATACAAGAAAACCAAGCCTGGCAAATAACATTTTGCTATGGGGTGATTACAAACTGTTATTAAGAGAAATATCTTCTGGCGTACAGAATTTCTTTCAAACTGTTGGAAGCCTCAAAATAATAGTTTTCTAATGAGAGAGGTAATAATATTCCGAACATAAACAAAAATCTTAACGTCTATGGAAGATCTAAGCTGATAGCAGACGTCAGACGTAAGAAAAAAATGCAAACAAGCTCAGTGTCCGGTTTCCCATTGACAACATACGTGCTCGTAGTTAATAATAAAGCACGTTCTTCTATAAGAACTGAAAATAATAACTGATATTTTTTAAACAGAAAGGGTGTAGTTGTTGTCCATATTTGACAATAAAACACTATTTGTTTGTGCTGCTAGGTTTAATGAAAGTTCTACCATCAGATTTTGATTTTACCTTTTAAAGATGCTTATTTGTACAACGTTTCCAAGCATAAGCTTGCAATGACTTTGTATTTTTTTTCAACAGAATGCAAAAAATCACCAACATTTTTAGTTAAGTAAGACTGCATGTATGTTTATTTCTTCATACGTATATTAGAGTAAGTTATAATCTTCTCCCAATTTAAACATGCTTTTAGAATGTTATAAAGAGGCCAATTTAATGTTACCCCAAGGGGAAAAACAAATCACTTTCATTTTTAACTTCGACCACTTAAATAGGAATATGGTCCTTATATAGACTCTTTAATGACATTGTGTATCATGGTTTTGATTTATGGTGTCGATAAGGCGTCTTCATAAAATTGATCAGATCAGATCTTTAGCTATTGGAGTACCATATAAGAAGCATTTTAAATGCAAATTTTGTTGACGAATTGTAATCCGGTTTAAACATCTGTTTTCCTGGTTTTATTCTAAGTAAGTCGGGAACAATTCTAGTGTTAGTCAAAACGTCCCTCTCCAGAAGCAAGACTGAGACGGACAAGAAGGTAAGAAATCATTCTGTAGAGATAAAATTTGCGGGGATGTCTTTCTTATGAGCGTTGTTGCAAACCGTTTTTGCATTAGTAAATGAGTGCTTTAGTTGTTTACAACTTAGCTAGACCTCTTGCTGAGACATGATATAAGAAAGGACGTCTAGAAAAGTAAACTTTGATTTAAGCTGTAAGCATAAGCCTTAGTTTATCATAAAAATTAATACGTTCAATTTCTTTTTTTCTTTTAATACCACTTGTGTTCGTGTGACTCAAAATTAGTAGATATATTATATATTTCGCGACGAGATCTGCCTCTGACTCTGACGCGAGAGTGATAAAAGCGTCGACGTTACTCAGAAACCGGCCATTTTTGTTACAAGATTTTCCGAACTTTTTCGAGTGACTGATAAGTAATGTAACTGAATCGGATTCGTATTGCTGTCGAGCCTAAACGCAAGTGAGTCGGCATGCCAGAAGCCAAACTTGACCTTGGTCTGTGAAGATAATCAAACTTTTCTTGGAATGTTGGAGTTCATATCGAGCATGCCTGGGTCAAAAGATTTGTATGAGCTAAATACTCAGGAGACCAGTTTACCATTTGGTAATATACCCATTTACTTGCTTGGCTACCTTTGGCTCACATTTTCCTAGAGAATAATATTGGCATTAATTGTGAGAAAAAAGCCATAGTTTACCTTGCAGCTGGCATTTTAAAACGCGGAGGAAAATTATTGAGAGGAAGTTCTAAGAAACTATTCTTTCTTCAACTTTAATTTGTTAATATCTGATCAAAACGAGTCATTTTGTTTACAAAAGGAAGTTGAAATTAAGTGTTCAGAATAGGAAACAAATTTTTAACTTTGCGTAATTGTCGATCGAGAAGAGTTTTAATAAAGACCTATGAGCGAACAAGCGTTGAATTTTTTACCACCATTGGTATATCGTATGTTTTACTGAAAGAATTTGTTCTTGCATCAAAGACAACAATAGTACAGCAAATTTTATCTGACCTTCTCACTTCCTCTATTCTTGTAATTTGATTAGTAAGAATTATTATGAATTGACATCGAGTGGAGAATTTGTTGTTGATCACTAGTATATTGGAGTGATCTCTCAGCTGCCTTTCGGTTAAGTCGTTTCCAGTATTTATTGTGGGCATTATATACTATCGACCTCCATTCGTCAGTTGCAAGAGAAAAGAAAAATTTAACAGCAAAGTTTCTGTTTTTAAACTCGATAAAAAATGTATGACCATTCCAAAAATTATCCGCTTTTGTCATGCAACCCAATTACACCCATGCAAATAATAATTAATTATTGGATGAGATTTTTTTGATATCCAGAATAATAAAGTCTCTGAGGTAAGAAATATCAGTTCCGCATTTTGACAACTAAATCAAGGCGCACGACATTATCCCACCGCAATAAATAACACGATGGCGGAATGAATTTCAAATCGACGTGAATTACGCACGAGAGAATAAGTTCCAATGCAGATTTGAGCAGTGTAAAAGGTATCATGCAAGGTGTCGATAGAGCAGTTTTCAATTGAGTATCGTAAAACCAAAACCAAAGTAATTACTCTGGCCAATCACAAAAGACACAGACAATCCAGTGAACCAATTAAAACGCGAAGCAAATACATGTAGCCGGTGCGAAGCGCGGGAAAACGTGCGCGAGCGAGTCGCGATTGGTTTTGGTTTTACTCCTGATTGGCTGAAAAAGTGGCACGAGATTTTAAGCCAATCACTAAGCGTAGTAATGCAAAACCAAAGCAAACGCAATTTTCTTTCCCAAGTGAAAACTGCTCTAACATTATGAGGAAAACAGCGATTAAAGTAATCGTCAAAAGGCCTTCCGAATGACTGCAGTGAGAACAAGGTTAAAGCGAATAAGGAAAAGGTGCCGCAAGTTACAACGAAGTGGCACAGTAATTTTTTTTATTTGAAGTCAATTTCACCTAGCATTTGTTTTAATGCAGATTTGAGCAAATTAAGATCGAAGTATCAAAGTACCGCGGATAATATTAAGGGGAAAAAAGCGTTCAAAGCTATCGTCAAATGGCCTTAACAATATAATGGCAAAGAGCGAGCGAACGAGGGAAAGATACCGCAAATTATAGCATGGACGTGAAAGAATTTTCTGATTTGCGTAAAAAGACTTTTTTTCATGCACATTTAAACAAAATAGAAAGTTTCACGATGCCGATTGTTTACTAACTGTTCCCTTGATTTCTTAGAAATGTTTCATTTTATCCTGTGACCCGATTAAAAATTCAATTTCTCCCTATCTTATCCTATTTTCAAGAACGTTTCCGGAAATGTTCATGTTAATAGTAAAGGTAATTTCTTGCTCCCTTAAAATAATCCAGGAATATACCAGTTGTTCCCATGAAACAAATGACCATGTTCCCTTGTTCCCAAAATCCCTGGGTGGCTGTAAGTTAAACCCAGAATGGGGAATACATACATACATAGCTTTTTGTTAATAGTACACTAACAAAACATATAACTATTAATGAAAAAGAAATATAAAAAGAGAATTAAAAATATAAGAGGTCAGAATCCTTGGAATTAATCAAGCAGGCCTCTTTCTCAAACTGGATTATGTCTATAGATCTAGAGACACGTTTAAGACTTGCTTTGAAAAGCTGTAACGAGGCAGCGTTTTATTTTTGGGATGTATAGGCAATAGGGCCCCGATATCCCACGCTATTTCTTCCAAGTTAACTATTGTAACGTATTAGAGAAAAGTCATTAGAGTGCCTTAATGTATAATTATTATCGTCGTACGTCCCAGGGGGTACTCCGGGATCAAAGTGACGGGGATGATCGAATGGAGGCAAAACCAGGACCCAAAAAATCCTAAGTCTCCCGACATTACCCAAAAAAATCCCTGGACCAAAAAAAACGCCCAAAAAAATCCCTATCAAATTACCCCTTAATTGCCAAGGCCGCGCCAAGGTTTAGTTTGATTTTAATACCCAAAAAAAACCCCTATTTAAATCAAGTCACCCAAAAAATACCTGCCAAATTCTCCTACCCAAAAAAATCCCGGAATCGAAAATTTCGACCCCAAAAAAATCCTTCGCACATCCCCGTCACTTGGATCCCGGAGTACCCCCCCTGGGCGTAACGTGTTCCAAGCAGGGATGTTAGTTGATCAGGTAGAGAGTGATTGTACACCTGGTACATAATGGAAGCAAGCCGCTTCGCTTGTAAATAGCGAGTATGAATCTGATCCCATATAGTTTCTTCGTCGGCTGGAGTATCAGGGCGCCCTGGTTGTAATACACGAAGCTGTAGTCAACTTTTAGCACAGAGGTTCGGCGTTTTAAAGACATCCCTCCCTTCAGAGTCGGTACGTTTTGCACAACTCGTAATGACCGTCCTGAGCCCTCTTTTCCTGTAAGTTGGTTCAGCTAATTTATTTATTCCTTCGTTCGTTTGTTCATTCGTCTGTCTGTCTGTTTATTTATTTTGTTTTTATTTATTTATTTATTTATTTATTTATTTATTTATTTATTTATTTAATTTATCCACCGTCCGCCATTTGGAGCCATCCGTCCTCAAAGGCCGTTTTTCAAACTCCATTTCATGACCGGAGAAACGAAGCGGTCTTTGCATCCGGAAAACGCTGCAGCTACCATAAACCATCGGAATTGAAGAATTCACAGAATTTATGATTAAAATTTGACCCATAGAAGGGGCTTTATGAAAAAAACTGTTTCCGGTTATGTAAGTTCAGCGAACCTTTTGAGTTTCCAACATTTCATTATTTTGTAAAAACAAATCAATATTGAGACATTTGAAAATATCTGTGATAATAAGGCCCCGTCCACACTGACCCGGGTAAATTTGAAAACGCATCTTTCTCCGGTTAGGCCAACCGTCCACACTGAAACGGCGTTTTCGGTCACCGAAAACGGAGCTTTTCAAAAACGCTCACCAATGAGCGTTTGGACTTGGAGCGTGAAATAGTGTATTTTTATATTTTATTGTAAATAATTTTAGAAGGCCACTGGTTTGTTAGTATTTTTCATTGTAACTTTTACTTTTACTTACTTACAGTAGCTATTCAATCCTAAAAAAAATAAAACATTTAACTTTATTTTACTGACGCCAAAAAACTCGTTTTCCCATTAACAGCTTTTCGTATTTCGTTAACTTGGATATTGAATTGAAAATTAGGTGTTCGATTCAAGAATCAAGATGTTTTGTTTCCGAAATTGAATATAAACCTTAGCTCGGAGTTAAGCTTATTTTTGTAATTTAAGTTTGTTTTGACGAAGATCTGCTTGCTGTTCTTGAAACAAATCTTGTTGCTTTTAATTCGTAGCAAATGGCAGCCCCTTTCTTCCTTTATTATTACGAATTCAATCAGTGATTAATTGATCTTTCCTGGAAAAAATCAAAGTTATAAACTTACATTCCGGTATCCCTAGTGTTAAACTGCAATAGCTCGCAACTTTCAACGCGAGACATCGCAGGCACTGACAACAATTTTCTACAAACATAGAACGAATTTACGTAAAATAACTAAGGGACAGTTTTCTTACTCCAGAATATGGTACTCATGATTGGGTAAATTGTCACCGATAAATCAACTGGCTGAGAATCAAAGTCGGCCTTGGGAAAAATAATACGTTGCATAAACCTGTCACGTGACCTTGTAAATCATAAAAAAATGGTCTGGAACGAAATAGATGACAAATTTGTAGGACTGCCAACTTTGATTTATAAATATAATAAATTTTTTTCTTAAAAATGCAATAAGAAATTGACCCCCTACAAAGAAAGAAAAATCATCCTCTTCATCTGAGATATGTTTTGACAGTATTTTATTATTTACTGGGGGGTAATTTGCAGTTTTGTGGGTTGGCCCACTTTAATTTGTTCCTAAGTCCCTCACTGTTTGGTTTTCTTCAGTTAATGTACGTAAGAGTAAATTTTTTGATGTGATGGCTGGTAGAACTAGACTTATTCTATTCAGTTGGGGCGTTTTTATTCTAGTGCTTTGAAGTATGCTTTGGAGTAAATTTAATGTAATTGCTTCCAGTTCAAAGTGATAATACGAGTAACGCAAAAAAAAAAAATTCTTCGTTAAAATTCAAATCGGAAGTTGTCACTGTGGGAGCTTTAACACACTCCATGTCAGTTGCTTGGTTTAATAAACGCCATTTTACATAATTCTGAGAGGGCAAGCTAAGTACTTTTTGGAAAAGAAATAATTTACACCATAATGCAAGATTAACAAGCTAATAATGATTGGAGTTAGTAGCACTTTAATTAATTGGGTTTATAGCTTGAGGACTCAAACGACAAGAAAGTACCACATACGTAAAGTACCCATGAATGCATTTTTAATCTCAGAGAGAGTTTCATTGCCTTTCTCCATCTTGGCATAAAAGTCAAAACCGGCTAAAATATAAGAACACAAAGCAAAACCCAAACTTAATATGAAACCCAGAACTAAGGCCAAGTAAAAAATCACAAATGTTTCTCGTTCCAGTTTCTATAAAAAAAGAAAGATGGCGGGCGTTTTATTTGTTATTTGTAATTTTCTCCATCGTCAAATTCTCCAGAAGCGAACTTGCAAAATAAATCCTGCAAAGTAATTGACCTATCCAGTACGGACTTAGTGTGCCGAGGCTTTAAAATTTTGGCCTGAGTTCGTATTAAAACGAAGACAAAAGCCATGTCTTGCAGAATTTTTGGGCCCCAAAAAATGAAGCGGGCGGGGACGAGAAAAATTATTTTTTTTTCTACTTGGCTCAAAATACAAAAAATATTTTTAGCAACTTTAAAAGGTCCATGAATCGTATAACACTTTATTTGGCTTTAACCTACGTACAAATTCCGCAAAAAAATTATCAAGGAAACATAAAGTAATTATCTATTAAGCTGAGTAGTTTGGGAACGTGACCTTAATAAGTCCTTTTTATTCCGTTGTTTTTGTTTAGTTCGAAACTTGTTTACTTACGAAGATATGTCAAACACTAAAGTAAAATTATTATCACGAAATCGAACGCCTCGCATTTCTTTCTTTTACCAATTTTCTCGATGCTGGACAACTCGATGAAATACTCGACAAAGTGTTTCGTCACGAAATTCAAACCCCTTAATTTTTTTTTTTTTTAGCTTTCTTCTAAAAAAAAAATATCATGAAGAACATCTCTTGCAGTGAAACGCTACACCCTTAATCCCTCGGACATAATTTCAAGTTAAAATTAATTAAAAGTCCGTCACTCTTAGCTTTGGTTATTTTATTAAAGCAATTAAACCCTTAAAATTGACTTTTGCAGTGACGGACATAAAAGTAAAGACTCTTAAAGATATATTTTACTGCCCTTTTTGTCATTAGCAGCGGGCTTATTTCTGTCTCAAATGATTGATTAACGCTAATTTAAAAGGAGCTTTTCCGTAGCTGTAATTAATCAAGGAGACATGGGGACGTCAAATCAATATCCTGTTTTGGCCATTACGCTTTTCACCTCGTCTTATACAAAGATGAATGTATTTGATTTATTATTTTTTCATTAGCAAATATGTATATACAAAAATATATTTTGTCTTCTAATAAGACTTTAATGAAGCAGCCCGGTCGTTATAAGTTAGTGTGAAAAGGATCAAATTACAAGAAAGATCACAAAGAAGGTCTCCCACAACGTGCCAAATAGCTTTTTATGGTTTTTATGCAGATTTATCACACGGTTTTTGAAAAGCTTTTAACACACCTGGTATAGAAAAGTAAGTTCAATTCTTTTTGTTGCCTTCTCGATTTTAGCAATTTTAATTTTTACTTTGCAATTTATTGAATTGTTTTTGGCGCCTTTCAAGGCAATTTCAACGCATTGAGGATAAAATTGCTATTCAATTTCATCGCTGAACTTTCACCAACTACAAAAACAAAATGCGGCATCTCGCTCGTTTTTCAGTAACTACAAACTCGATTTATTACGCTTGTGACACATTCGTTGGCTAAAGGGGAAACGTTTAAGATCTGCGGTTGCCTTTCGTTCCTGTTTCATTCCCGATATGGCTCACCTAATTTAAACAACGACCGAAATTTTCCAGTAAATTAGGCAGCTTGAAATTAGAAACCTACTTGAGTACAAAATTATAACTTTACGAGCAGTGCGTAGGAACTTCTGAATTTTCTGCTACGTGCCTTGATTTTCTTGCCACGGCCGTCTTTTTCACTTGTATTATTTGCGAAGTGGAGAAGAAAATTGACAATTTTTACCATTAAATTTTGTTATTTTTTAAAGTTAGAATGGGTTCAGTCAGTTCCCAGTTTGTTTTCGTGTGAATATGCTTTTATAAATAGGGTGAGTGGGGCTACAATGTAATGTGTTAATGGTTTAATAAATAGCGTTAAAGGAGCTACAATGGCTCACAATTATTATTTGGGGAATTCGGTTACATATGCTGATCATGATCTACTCGATCTTAACAACGACGAACCGTCTCATAAACGACTACGAAGAAAAAAAAAGATCTTCACAAGGAAAAACTAGAAAACCATAACGGAGTGTTCGGTGTTAAAAGTGGGAAAGATTAAAACAGTTCTCCTTTAGTGTAGAGTAGATTTAAGTCATAGAGAAAGGAGAATTTGTACAGGGCGCGGAAATTTACTTTATGTGTTTTTTTAGCTGGAAATTAAGCATTAAACGAATATTAAGATTTGACTTAGAACTGTGTGCTTCAAGGTATGGGATTATCTGCCCGAATATCCGCGAAAATGGGCTAGCTAGCCTGTCCATTTTTCTGTGTAATAAGTGTATATAAAAGCCAAAAAAAGTCGACAAGTAATCCGAAATTTACATTACAATCGGCAGGAAACTAATAACTTATTACAACGAGAACAAAAGTAATATATCTAATCCAAACAAAATGAAACTGTAATCGCGTTACCTCGGTTGCAGTATATGACAAGACCATAGTTTTGTTTCATGAGTTTGAACAGATAGAAATTACTTTATGCACAAAATATTGCATTACCAAATGGTCTCTGTTTTGCTTTTTGTCATTTTCGTCCATTTAGTTTAATTAAAAACTTGTATGTAGTTTTGAGTTACATCCTGCCGGGGAAATGAAATTATCTTCTTGTTGCTCATTGTCGGGCCTTTATTAGCTGCATATGTAATCAAAAACCATTTTTTTATTAGTTTAATTAATTAGCGTGAAAGTCCGTTTCGGTCTTCTTTCAAAAATCGAAAAACCCTGGCGGAACAACGATTTACTCGCACACGTCTCGATGCTCTCTTTAAATCTTTCTCCTAAGTGGAAACGAAAGACGTTTTATCACTGAGCTTCAATTTTCCTGTTTCCGATTTCCAAAGCAATTTGCCCATTTCGCGTAAAAAATGTTTGTCTAAAAGGCCATTTCGTGCTTTCTTGCTACCAGTCTGTCATGTTTGACTACTCTCAGTGATTGACACTGGCGCCAGTTTAATATCTAAAAAGTCGCAAACTACTGCGACTGTCATCACTCGAGCTGAAAGCCAACGTTAATTAGTGATATTGCTTATACAAAGAAGGCTGGCTCGGATGCATAAAGTGTCTGAAACCTACGCCTTTGACGTAGGTCGCTCGCTGTGATGTAACAAATTGTGACGAATCTGAACATAAAACCAACCTTGATTCAAATTTTCGACAAACAGGTCGAGGAGACCTTCGATTCGATTCGGCTTCTCCATCATTTGGTAAGAATAACTTCCTGCGTGCTTTCACCTATAAATGTTTTTTTTTTCCTCTGTCTTCTATTGTTATTTTCTTCGTAATTTTGAAAATTTAAGAGCGGCTTTTTATTTTATTTTATTTTTTTTACTGCAGTTTATATATCTGATTGAAACAAAAACCAATACAAAAAAAACTGTTCCTTCATTTTCTTATCAACGTTTTATAAGACTTATCTTTAACATGTAAAGTCTCCAAAATTGGCATAATGTTCAGCAGATGGCCATGGCGAGACTTTTTAATAGAGTTGGCTTCACAGCTACCCATGGTTATAGGTCAGCTTAGTTATAGATGTATATGTTACATTATAAACAGATGAAGTTCCTTCACAGATATCCAAAACATTGAATTCAAATGAATATTTTATGGTAGGAAATTTGTTTCTTAAAAATAAATAGTCTGGTACTAATGGCCAAAGTTGCAATCTACTTTAATTTGGCGTCCAGAAAAACGTCAGTTTTTCACTTGCAAAATAGAACATTGGATGTGAAGAAAACTAATTCTATGCTTTTTATTTTCGCTACTTTACGTAGTAGTCATAGTTGTTCCCCCTTTTCACGGTTAAAAAAAACTGGTTACGCGTTTTGATACATAAAAAATAACTAACGTTAATTTTGTGATAAACATTTTACCAATTACTAGGGATTAGTCTTCAACGTATGATTTTTTTTCTCTGTTTGCTATAAATGTAATTCCATGGAAGAAATAATATTTTTCCTGGTTTGCTGATTGTCAGTTGAGAACACGAAGTTACATGTTCTGATAGCAGATAAGCCGTCTCATCTATTTCTCGGCCACAAATGCTGTAGCCTGATTCTCAGACGGTCCACGCTCAGAAACAGGCTACCAATCATTATGTTTGTTTAAGCAGCATATCATTATCACGAAACACTTTTTTGTCGGGCTCTACAATATCCATTTTTACTCTCAGGTGGACAGCCTTGTATGGCAAGCTGTCGACACGTCACAAAGTCACTTGCCAGGCCTAAAACCACAAAATTTTTCTTCCTTATCCAGCGAACTACACTTTGACAGAAAATCTTCACAGCGACGTATATACGTAATTTTCGCCCAAAGCGGCTTTGTTACGAAGTTTGTTTTAGAACATAAACTTTGCGACAGTTAATTGCTTTTTTGTAATGTAAACACCTTTAGAAAGGCAAAGTACGATTTGGCCACTTTACCTTTCATTTGAAAGCAAATAGCACCACATTTCCATTGTATTAGTTTCACAAACAATCCAACAAGAGGCTTCCACAGAGATCACGTGCACAAGTAGTAAAGTTAAGCTGTTTTTTTTTTACAGAGACTCCATTATTAGTTTCAAATTATAGGTGGACTTTTATGGTGAAACGTAGTAAGATTGGGAAAAGGGGAATATGAAGCGAGTGCTATTCAATCTCTTCCTCTTCAGAGATAGTCCACGGAAAAAATAGCGCTGAACTTTGGGTTTTCTTTCTTTTTTTTCTTCTTTTCGTATTTTGTCCTGCATGTTGTTCTAAGACTGAAAGATGGCTACTTATACAAAAAAAATAAATAAAGGTGGTTCCGTCCTTGTTTGATATCATAACATTCCTTTCCATTTAAGATAAAGCAAGAATACCGTAAATTGAACTGCTCGTAGAGTTAGGGACAGCGTCTATTGGAATTAACACGGGAGAAATAGGTAAGGATGAAATGGATAGATAATGAAATGGTTAAGTCACTGATCCGCTGCAATTTGATGAACAGGGTGAGAGGCTATAATAGACGGACCTGAAAGACTAGATTGTGGCCTTTTACTTCAACTGGAAAGTAGATGAAACAAGCTCTAAGGTGATATAAAGTGCTGGAAATTAACTCTGAGCGTAGCCCAAGAATGAAATCGGAATACACTCGAGGCAAAAAAAAATATTTGACCTCAGTGAGATTCAAACCCATGTTCTCCGCATAAAAGATCACCGTAGCTCTACCGAGTGAGCTACGAGGCCAGACTGCAGCTGGCAGTCACGGGTAATTAAATTCCTACAAGAAAGATATTTAGGGTATAATTGCGAATGCAATATTGCCATAACAGTCCCCCAATGTCTTTTTGGAGTGTCGCTTCTTTTGTGGATGGTCTTTCTTTGACGGGGGAGGGTCGGTACTTCCAGGATTTGTTTAATGATAACCGTTAGTCTCGGACTGTGTTGCTACAGTTCTTGAAATATCTAGTATAGTTTGTGAAAGCTTCAAACAAACAAAACCCTCGCTATAACAAGTAATAATAACGAAATGTACACAATTTTATTTTATTTATAGGCATGAATTCCACCAACGCCACCACAGTTCGAGACCCTTACTCAATCATGACAAAGATTGGCATAGTCTCCGCGTACGTCGTCATCTTTACAATAGCGCTATTTGGCAATTCCATTGGATTGTATGTGGTTTGTGGCAAAGCAACGTCAAGGCGAATAACCAATCTGTTGATCAAGAACTTGGCAGTCGCCGACCTTATTTTTACTGTCGCTGTTATGCCATATTCGGTGATGTTTATGTTTTTTGAGCCGAACCAGTGGTTTGGAGGAGTCGTGGGTACGATTATGTGTAAAGCGGTATTTTACGCTATCCCCGTGTCTGTTGCTGCGTCTGTGACAACCATGGTAGTTATCTCCTTGGATCGATTTTGCGCCGTCTACTTCCCACTGAATCAGACATTGTTTCACAAGCATAGGACGGTCACATCCATCATATGGCTGTTTTCTTTAATCTCCATGACTCCTTACTTATTCCTCTACCAAATTTTTAAGGAAGGAGATCATTATTTTTGCTACCAGGTTTGGCCATGGGCCGATGATGAGCAGGAAACATTTCTTGCGCTGAGAACATTCCACGTAATCTTGTTCGCCCTCTTTTACCCTCTTCCGCTCTTGATAATTACTTTGGTTAACTCTCTCGTTGGCCGTCGTTTGTGGCTTCACAGGACGCCGGGAAGCACATACGCTGTGAACAGGACTGCAGTTGAAGCCTCAAGACGGAAAGTTGTCAAGATGCTGGTCGTCCTTGTCATTGTGTTCGCGCTGTGTTGGTTGCCGACACATCTGTTTCACTATTTCATATGGTTCCAACCAATCGTCTTGGACAAAATCCCCCTTGTAGTGCAGCATTTGATGTTATGGGTGTCGCATGCAAATAGTGCCATTAATCCTCTGATGTACATCGCTCTGAACAGAAATTTTCGCTACTCCTTTCTGGACGCAGCAGTTTCGCTGTTCACGTTTCCAGTCCATGCAGTAGGCGTTTGCATGACTTACTTCTCTGGCGAAAAATCGCGCGAGGAGCATCTCACAAATAACCACCCCGTTAGACCAAGACAGCACAGCGCTTTTCGTGTGGCACCCACTGTAGGAGGTGATGGGCACAATGCAAGGCGGAGCCACGAAACAAAACTGTAGGGACATAGCGCGCGGTGACGAAAACGTGACGAAGATAAAGCCGTCGTTAAGCTAAATGACTTTTCTTTCCTCGAATGTGACCTGCTAATTGCCGGGAACCACGATTTACTATAGTTACTATGCATGTTAAAACGAGAATTAAGTTTTAATGTTGTGACTTTGTGCTCATCAATCAAAATTACGTGAAAGATAATAAAACGGACAAAAGTGAAATGGCCGTGGGTCCTCGATTCGATGGCCCCTGAAAGACAACTAAGTCGTATTGTTTCATGGCTATTTTTGTAACACAGCGTTTTCTCTAAATAAAAAAAGAGGTTGTCGCCTTTCAACATATGGCAGACATGCAATAACAATCAATAAAAGTGGAGTACTGGTTAGTGAATTGATATAGTCTTAAAAGATATCCTCAAAAACGTTTCATCTTTAAGTTCCCTAATTAACTTCTTCAAGGATGAGATCTTGCTTAAAATTAATTATTCACTATACATTTTGTGCCACTGACACCTTGACCATAGTCAACCTAATTACGCCACCATAGTTGATCTTAACGTATCCGAAGACAAACTGGTTGTAAATATATCAACCAAGTAAAATGGCCCAGCTCACAACGAGTCTCTTGTAGCTCAGTTGGTTGGAGCGCCCAACCGGTATCTGGAAGGCCATGGGTTCGTTTCCCGTCGGGGACTCAGAATTTTTCTTTGTCCCATGCTGGTGTCATGTTGAATACTTCATCTTCATTATTTATTACCGAGCTTAAAATTTACCATCTTTATTATTTACTGGTTGTAAATATGTAGCTATAAAACAGGAAGAAGGTGATTTAACCTATCTCGTTGAGATATGAAGCTAAGTGCATGACCACTATAAACACATATTTATTTATTTATTATTTATTTTTTTTAACCTATCACCATGACCTGATTAAAAAAAATATTTAGATGAGTTGAAGAAGAAGCACAACATTGACGTTATAGCTTTGATAAGTCATTTAATTATTTTTTTTCTGGAATAACTCTGAATTACACTAAAGGCGATGTTAAACTTCTTAGGATTGCATGTGAATGCTAACATATACTCGTCACTGATAAATTGGCGTCATTATTTGGCGATATTATTTCTATGTTATTTATTTGCAAGTGGCATGTATGGATGTTTCTATATGGCTTCGACAGAACGAGTGTGCCCATGACAAATATTTAGTCCAAGCACAGAATTTCCAAAATTCACATCACAATCTCGGTAACATCGCACTTGGATCAAACTGGCTGCCCCACAACCGCGATTTATCCCGGATTCAATAACACGAAGCAAGTAGGAGCATTGCTTTCTCTGGGCGAGATGCTCGTTCAATGCCAGTTTAAAGAGTCTCTCCGCCAAGCGGAATACCTCAGAAATGATAAAATGGAACGATCACAGATACACCAAAGCGCCAGCGACAACGACAGTTAAACGTGCCGCAGTCAGCCAAGATCAGTCATGAGTGAAAGATAGTCCTGAAATCAGCCAGGCACGCAGCCTCCTGGCACGTCAGAAGAAGAGCGCATCCAGAGGCGTGAGTGCGCCGGAACAGAGGAGAAGAGGCCGCCCCACCCAGCGGTAGGGGATTGGCAGAGTCATGACATGCCACCACCACACAGTCCCGCCTGAAGACCACCAACAGCCACCCTCGGAGAGAGTCCGCGGATCTTTTAGAATGTACTTGTGATCTCTAGATTTTTGTATAGCTTTGTGTACTCGTATTCGTCTGGACTGCGTGTAAAGTTTATAATAAACGATATTTCTTCTTCTACCCTTACCCACCCGGCCACAGTATTTTGGCAGGTTGCCCTGACAGATATTCGACAGTACTCCTGGAGATTGGCACTGTATTCACCGCGGTCAAACGTCTCAGGCAGGTTTTCTTTCCATTTCACCGTTTTTTGTTCAAATTGAAGTGTTATTAAGAGCAAGGATAGATAAAAATAATTGCCGAGTGAAAGCATAATCCCATTCCCTCAGGTAAACCAGTGTTTGTACTTTTTAAATGTTTCGCATCCGAACCAAAGGTGCTTTGACAAATGGCGCCGACAAGTCCGCATATCGCTATTTTCAAACGCGTAGAACTTTTTTAGTTAAGCTCCAAAAAACTTAATAAACCCTTAGGATACCGGTTATGTATCGAACTTTGAACTGTGAAAATTAAAACCTTATCTTTGCAGTACTTTTCTTATTTTTTGCATATTTCTGTCGTTTGACCGCGGTGGAGGCACTGTAAGAGTTAACGTTGACTTCTAGTGTTACCCAACGAGTCCATTGGGCGTCACCATAACGTAGCGCAGAATAAATGGGACTTCAGTTGTTGATATAAACTTAGCACCATTAAAAAAGTAAATGCAACTCGAGGATTAATGTTTAAAACACTCTTTTTATTTCTGTCAACAAGTAAAACCAAAAGAAAATCAAAGCTAATAAAACGAGCACACAAAATTCTGATGAGCAAATACCTCTCTGGAATGGTTAACTAATGTTATCTGGTACAAATAAGTTACAAAGCTTTTACTTTTGACACTAAGAGCCCATGATTGAGGTTGATTCTCGCAATAATATATCTCGAACAGTAATTTCATAATTTACTCAGTAATGAAATCTAGACCTGAACATTAAATAACCTTATGTTGCAATCCACCAAACATAAAAAGATGGCGACTGGTACAATTCTTATCGGATGGAAACCCCCCAAAACGCTTATTAAAGCGTACATAAAAGCTCTGAAAACTTCAACCTCGCATACACAATGTTGTTAGTATACGGGGAAACATTTCGCAAAAATATGGCTTCCTATGTGCCTATTGGCTGTGTTAGATTCGCAACGTGTTGTGGTAACATGTACAGCCGCCATCTTTTTCCTTATGGTTTAATGGTTTATGGTATCTGTGTTTCATGTTTCACCTTCATATGGATAAAAACAGGAATTTAAACATAACATATAATGCACGTACAGCTTCTGAATCAATCATTCACATTTACAAAAACCCCTTTGGATATACCTAAAGATAACGTCTCTTCTATAACAATATACACAATTCTATCGATAATTGGTGAATGATATCTTTCTATCTGAATCTGGAAATATTGTGTTATCTTCAACTTTGGAGGGAATCAATACCATCAAAATCATGTGACAGTTGTCACAGTTGACTAATCAAATATGGTGGCTAAAATATACTTTATACTTTATACTAATCCTTAGCCTTTTATGTACAAACTTTGACAGGAAAGGCTACCCTATCATAGAACTTTGATAGAAACTGATACTTCTTTCTCAGTAGGGATTCTAAACTTTTCGCTTGAATAACTGACCTCGTTCCCAATATAACTACTTGAAAAAAGCTAAGTGAAGCAACCATTCAATGTGTCTAGATATTTTATAAGGCCCTTTTGAAAACTTTTAGCACAGTTTTCCCATACCTCCAGCATGAAAAACTCTGTACCCCTTTCGGAAGTGGTCTCCCCTTATAGTGCACTATAAGGCCGGGAGCCTCCCCCGGGTCAACAACAGCAAGTAGTATGAAGAACACAGATCACTGATTTGAACTTTAATAAAATACAATAAATCAAACTTAATTATCTTAAATATTGATGCCAGTTTATTCTTAATTTCTGCAAGTCCTGTAGCGTGGTGCCACATGTAGATTCAAAAGTTAAACGCACTCAGATCCTTTTGCAGTTGCAATTTTGTTTTCTTATGAGTTTTTTTTTTGTTTCACTTGCACTTATGTCTGATATATTGTAAAAATTATCCTTTTCAAAACTTTAAATCTCGGACCTACATCTGCAACCTTTTCTTTGCTATCACTGTAGGTGTTTACGATACCTACTGTATTTTAGCAAGCTCATAGGAGCGTGAGAAAAACAAACAAACAAACAACAAACAAAACAACAACAACAACAAATAAACAATGACGAGTGAAAGTATACAGCCACTACACAAACTGGGGTGTGTAATCTATTATCAAACAGCAACGTTTCACGTGCGCATTTGCAGGGGATTAGATAATTGAAAATAATGCCAACCTGTTAAACGGTCTCTTACAGTATACGTTTTTTAAATTTTTTATACTTCACTTGCTGAAGTTGGATAATATATTTTCTGTGTCTAGTGTTTCATTAGCCACAAAATCTGACATAAGACGAAGACATCTAAGTTAACAGACGTTTAAAATCAGTCAGACGCTCAGTGCGTCCTTGCTTAACAAAAGAGGCATCAAAGATTCGCGTAAAAAATGCATCCTCATGTCAAAGAAATAATTGATGTAAATATGTCAGGAGGATACTTTACCCTATCTTACTTTAGAAAAGCTACTCTACCCAAATTGAGTGTTTCTTCTTTAAGGTGTTAGCATTTTTAGCTTGTATATAACCTTTTAAATCAGCTTTGGGGATTTTCTGACATTTTTGATTGAAACCCAAGATGGCGGATCCAAGATGGCAGGTTTCAAAGTTGATGACGTCATTCTAATTATTACTTAATTACTACTGAACTGAATAAACCAGTATTGCGTGCTTTACATACCATACGAGTTTCATTTGCATTATAAAGCATAAATACTTTTAAAAAATACGGGGAAGGAGGAGGGGAGGGATTTTTGCTTCCCCCATAAACTCACGAGCTCAAAAAGCGCCCAGGCAGAATTGGATTTAGCTTCTCAAAATCGGAGTCATTATGGGCGCTTAAACATGATTTCCATAGCAAATAAATGCCACGAAGAGGGATGCAAGTCCCTGGAAGTTTAAACATACAACAGCGAAATTGTGAAAATCCTCGATCAAAGCATCTTTCTCTCTGCTGGAAGTTCTATTTTTAACTCTTTGTGTTGGCCTTCTGGCTAACAAAGAAAAATGCTAGTTTTATATTTTAATTACCACAAGCGATAAGTTTGTATATCATTGTATATCCGTTCTGTGGGACTATGCCGCTAATACTTACACGGTTAATAGACGGAATTGCTGCTAACTGCCACAAGCGCTGTTGTCGATGATGCATTTCTTCTTCGACAGGCCATGTTTTGGCAGTTTGGTTGGCAAAAACGCAAGAATAGTTTAATTCCAAGTAATCTTGAAGCATGTCCTCTTTCCAACTAACGATAGTCAATGTGATATTACTATGCCTTGTAAAATCCGTGTAATATCTTTAGTAATGTACTACATCTAGCTGTTGCTCGAAAAAACGTCCACTTGGAGTCGTCTGGGCAGTTTTGCCTATGGTCCTTCCCCGCTTTGAGGAAAACCAGTTTCGAAATTTTGGTTGGCAACTGCAACATCTTAAGCAAAGGCAACAGGCAAGCGTAGAAGCCAGTTCCCTGCGAAAGCTGCCATTAAGGATGACATAAAGACACGGATTAATAGCGCTGTTTGCATGCGCTAACCAGAAGAAAACGAAGTAAATTTCCAGCGATACTTTGTCATGATGTTCAGGTCGCACAAACCCGAAGTAATGATTGACGTACGTCGGGAACCAGCAAAGCGCAAAAACCACGACAAGGATGACCAGTTGACGGACAACTTTGCGCTTAGACATTTCAGCCGCGACGCGATTCCTAACTGTTCGGTTTCCTGGGATAATACGACGCCATAATTTACGGCAGATGAGGAAGTAAACGATAGCCATTATGAAAAGGGGAAACACGTACAGTATGATGAACACACAGATGTGGAAGATCTTAAGTACGCGATAAGTTTCTTTAAAGGTTGGATCATTTGGATCCTCCCATGGCCAAACCTGTACACATTCGTGCACATTTCGACCTGCATCTGACCGAACTTGATAAATGAGAGGGTATGGGATCATCAACGAAAGGGTTAAAATCCAAATGATTGCTGACAGGACTCTTGGCTTTCGGAATAACTTCTCTCTCATGGGATAGAAAACGGCGTAAAATCTGTCGATCGAAATGATCAACATTGTTAGAACAGTCGCTGCTATGGAAACGGGCATGACGTAGAACAAGGCTTTGCACGTGATAGTTCCCATTGTTCCTCCAAACCAAACGACGTCACGGTAAAGATAACCCACTGAAAACGGCATAGCTGTGACAGTCAATAGCAGATCTGCAAAGGCCATGTTGGCGATGAATAGGTTTGTGACACTTGTGGCCGAAGACTTCTTTAATACCACAAACAAGCCAAAAGAGTTGCCGAGTAGTGCAATGATGAAAATTGCTGCGTATGCTGACACCAGGCCAATTTTGAAATCTGATGGGAGTGGAACACCAAACTGTGCAACGTTGGAGTTTGGGTCATGAGTGACGTTTGTTCCTAAAAAGGAGAGATGACAAAGATCAGTATTTCCCTTACCAAGGGATGCGTCCCCAGTTTCCTCCCGGCCAGATTCCTTGTTCCCAGACTCCTGCTAGAGAGTTGCCTGAGGAGGAGGCTACATTTTTACAACGTAAATACTTCTGAATGGAGACGCCATTTAAATCAAAACCGATAAGGAAAATGAATCTGAAGGAAACCATGTGTCGCTGTTGATGTGCCACTAATAATATCGGAATTTATTTTTTTATTGTAATTCTTTGTTTTATATTATTCACACGCAAAATTATACTAAAAAATATGTTAGTATTAAAGCAAATGACCGAAATTCAGAAAAAAATATTTCTCTCTAGGAAATGAGAGAATTTATTCTAAAAACACTGTTACCATTTGCTCCTGTTGCGTCAGTGTTGTTGGTCATGTTTACAGAAGTTGGCATCTCTTAGATCCTGAATAATTGAGATAGAAAGTGAACAGATGAACAGAATAAAACATATAAAATTTCCTCGAAATGCTAGTGTTTTTTAGAATTATTGAAATGAATCCGAATTTTCGTCAACAACACGGCCAAATCTAATTTTTAATGTTTTACTTGTCATAAAAGAGAAAATTAGTGTTCCTTGGCTTGTTTCCGCAAATAAATGAGAGTCGCCTGTAGTTTTCGAAATTCACTGAAAAAAGTCCAGTCTTAAGTATTTAAGCGGTTAAAATCACTTAACTGGAATTTGATTTATAAGATAATGCCAATTTAACCGGGATCAATGACGGAAAAAATCAGAGATGTTGCTAAAACTGGTTGCAAAAATCAAACTATGATTTTCGGTTGTTTAAATAATACAGCTGAAAATATTGCAAGTTAAGATCGAGCCTGCCCACTGCCAACCCGTGGAAAATCTACTTTAAATCTACTTTCGTATATAACTTCATTTGCAATCAAGAATATCGATCGTTTAGTGAGATTTAACTACCCAAAAACTTTCTGCTGTTTTATCGTATGGTTGAAGACCCCGAAAAGATTAAATTGTGCAATGTCTTAAAAATACACCTTCATATACGACCTTCAAAATATAACAAAACTCTAAATGACGTTAAAAATTAATTCATACCTCTTCTTCTCTCTCTTTTTATTCTTCCAAATCCTCAAGTCTGTCGAAGTAAAAAAAATCTGCAGGTCTACGTGACTAGTGTTATTACCAAGACGTCTAATACCTTTAACTGGAGAAATTAAAACCACCGCACTTAAAGACCGTTTTTTATTTGTACTAGGCGGCTTGAAATGTGTGGCTGTATGTCACCTGTCGAGAGAATCTAATTATTTAAGTGTATTTTTGCGTCAGTAACGATGAGCCCTTTAAATAATGAAACGTTTTGTTCCTTGGCAAATTCACCACAACACTTTAGTGTTTTATCCAGATCGAATTAGTCCGGCAAGATAGTACTGATGTCAATTCAAAATTATAAGGAAATTTTAAATCATTGCAGGATTACTGTTTGAAGATCTATAGTAAAAAAAACCTACGCCCATCCTCTGTGCTAATATTTGTATAAACCAGATTAGCATAGTTTAAGTCGGCTGAAATCCGGTATTAAAAAAGGAAACTGGCACTCGTAGGAAATAAAACATCGAGTCACGCCGGTTAAGCATTTTCGGAAGCAATAATCTTAATCTTTATTGTCCGGTCGCCAGTTCTATCCCAGATGAAAAATTTTACTGCTTTTTAGCGATCTGCAAAAGTTCGATTTAGACCGGGATAAGATGCACTTTAATTACCTTGTATAAACACAGGAAGGAGCATTAAAGTGGCTGAACCCATTTCCTGTGTTAATATTTGCTAAGAGAAAAAAATCTTCAAAAGGATTGTTAACCCTCAGTTTTGTCGAAATATTGATAACAATGAATCGAGCTGTAGTATTCATTTCTGAAACATGATATGTAAAATGTAAACAATACAGTAGAGCCCCGATTTTTCGAGCTCTCGCTTTCTCGAAACTCCCGATTTCTTGAACCAATTTTCGTTTCCCTTGGATAGCACGTCTCTGTAATTTTACCGCCGATTTCTCAAACCAATTTTCGTTTCCTTTGGATGGTACGTCTCAGTAGTTTTTCTCCCAATTTCTCGAGCCTCTCGATTTCTCAAAGCAAATTTCATTTCCCCTCAGAGCGGAGGTTCGATCGAGAAGTCGGGATTCTACTGTAGCTTAATTGAGGAATTGTCTAAGGATAAAAAATGATAACAAATCTTAATAATGAGGAAGCCTACATCACAAAGATTACAGAAGGGTTCTCAATTAAGATAATAAAAAATTCAAATGATCTACGGATCTTTATTAATAGCCATTAGCTTACTAATGTTAAAAGAGATTGTCCTGAGAGTCTCGATGTAGCCTCGAATGAATCGTCAAGTTTAAAGAAAGAAGCAGAACAGACCATGAAAAAATTAACTGACCCGAATAAAACTCGCAACCTAGCGTAGAGAACTAAAAGATTAAATTTTACTATAGGTGTCGGAACGGTGATTCCAGTGTGTCCTTTTTGCGCGATTTAAAAGCTTATTTTTAACGCTAAGAAAAAATTCATCTGTTCGGATACGCTAGCTGAACTTTCAAACTTTAGAAAATTTTAGGGAACGAATATTATTACAAAATTTACCAGCCGCTGTTACCTTTTCAAAAATCGTAGCTGGCCTTTTTCATACCCCAAACGACATTTTTATCTCTTCGAAAACAACAAATCGCGAAAGATTGAGCTAAAAACTCCTTTCTAATTCGAAAATCGTAGACGATTTTAGGTCTTCCAGAGAGGATAAGACCTCTCTTGGGTCTTCCTAACAGATATCCACCGAAACGGCCCGTCTGAATACTGGTCTTTGTGATAGTAGTTTCTACTCTCAAATTTGTGTCGCAACGAAAGTGTATATCTTGCAGCTTTAAGATAGTATTTTTTTATAATGTCTTGGGCCTTTTAAGCTACAGACCTACAAGAAACGCATTTGTTAGGACACGTGGTCGTACTTTTTTCAGTTATTTTTAGTTTATCGCCCAAGTTTTTTTACGATCTGTCTCCGTGACTAAATAATCCCACGGCAAATTTGAACCACTTTTAACCTTAAAAGTAAAGTATGCAATTACAGTGTGTGCATGTCATATAGTATGTTGATAATATTTTATTTAAAAGAAAGTGGCAATTTTTCAGTGTCCCGCATCCTTTTTGCGATAAAAAGCAATATTTACTTAAAGGAATTTGTTGTCCTTTTTAATCTATTCTTTTATCTTGACCCAAACTTTATCTGTCCTACGTGTAGAGAATCCTAATGCGCCGTGATATGTGCAATAATTTACATCAACTTTATGATGGATGGTCCGAGTGTCATTCATGAAACGAATTGAAAAATTGTTATTTGACTGAACAATTTCCAAACAGTTCAGATTTAATAGTGAAAAATGGCAAATGAACGTTAATTTAGAAAAACAAAACGTTTTAAGAATTTCTTTAAATTGGGACGCCTTATAGACCCTATGCAAATATGGCGGCTGTTAATTTTCGGCTCCCAGAAGAATAATTTGTCAACAAAAATAAATTACTTTAACTTAAAGATGAAGTCAAAGTAAATCAGTGTATAAAGTTTCAAGGCTATACTTTTATCTTATGGGAAGTTACAGGGACATTTATATTACCAAAAACATGAAAGCGAGGCTAGGCAGGCCAGGTTGACTTTCTCCATACAAATCTCTTAAATTTGAATGAGTCATAACTTTGCAGCCATTTAACCCAAAACACTGAAACTTCTCAGAATAGCATAATATTTCAGGGATATTTAAGTGCCACAACAAGCATTTGAAGAAACTTGACCAAACAACAGAAACGAATGACAACCATTTTTGCATAGGGCCTATAAATATTAATCTATTGTCGATATCTCGGCGACTTCGTGACTGGCCACAATAAGCCTGCCTGATCACGCTTCATCTGCAGATTTTGGGTTTTCACCAGCAGCGTAAGCAGGCGCATAAACGTAGGCACAATGAGCATCAGAATTGTGAGGACGGCAGAGACCTAGAGTAACATAAGCATAAGCACATGCAAAAGCATATGAAGAACGAATGCAATCATTCTGTTAATGCTCCCTTCACTAGAAATCATTGTAGCATATAGCCTGAAAATAAGGTAGCGATTTCGATTGGTCTGTACTTAAACGTTCCCATAATGATGTGTTAAAAATACTCAGTTTCATCAACCAGACGCGCCTCTAGGGAATCATGAAAGTTGCATTCAACGAAAAACGTCCGAGTACCTTGGCAAAGTTAAATAAACAAATGCCATGATTTCCCGCAGACACGTCTTGTGACCGGGAGAAACTGGGCATTGTGTAAATTTAGGCGCGGACTGAATTTATTGGATCGCTTGCGTAGAAAATACACTTTCTCAGTTATTTCCTGTGAAAAAAAAACTCCAATTACAGCTTTTGCATTGGCTGTCCCTATGCTTATGTTGTGGGTATTCCTAGTGAGGACAACATAAGAAGACCCGAATAAGTGCATTTGTTCTTCGATTAGACGATTCTTATGCCTGTCTTGCCCTTATGTGACCCTCACACACTATCCATAGGTTTTTGGGATGCATATAGGGCTTTTAGAGAACGCGCGTAGGGAAGCCTTAGTAAAACTCAGAGCAACAAGTTACATGTACGACTCACGGTTTGCGCTTGTAAGCAGTTGCTGGCGCTAGAGCTCTTGCACATCTAAACGATAGCTGCTTGGCACATCCCTCTGTAACAGACCTGGTGAAACCCGACCTGGTGGATTATTTTGGCCTCCATGGTAGAATTTTTACCTCCCTGACCCCTGCTGTTTTTTTTTTTAAATCCTGGTCAATTTTATTTCTCCCTGGTGTAGAATTAGGTTTTCCTAGTAAGGCGTGTTCCCCTGCAAGAGAAATTCCCGAGTTTGGAATTCCATCCCGCATGAAAATGATGGTGAATTTACCGAAAATTTGTGACAGAATTTGTCGACTCAGAACGATAGAAATGGCGTTACAGAGCTTCCAGATTTCTTTTTTTCTTGGGGGGTTTGCATGACCCCAAACCCCTCTAGCGGGCCGCCGGGGGCTCGCTCACTTCATCTGATTGGAAATTTATCCCATTTTTTTATGCTTAAAAGGTTAGACAGTCTGCAAATGTGATCGCAGAGTTTCTGATAACGGACAAAGACTTTTAAGTTAAAATTAAAATTTGGAGAATATTGCTTCTAAAAATGGCTTTGTCTGGCAATTTACCTCAGTTGAGTGCCCCCTTTCCCCTGGCCGCCCGCACCGCAATACGTTTTTCTACAAATAGTACGGCCGCAAAGGAGCTTTGGAAGTGTAGTTAGTTGACGCAAATGATAGTGATATTGAAACGCCTTTCAGATAGCACTTCGATCAGTTTGTAAAAGAGAGACGACAGGAAGCAAGCCAGTTATTGATTAGCAATTTTTTATTAGGAGTGCATCTTTCTTATACTGAACAAACCTTTAATTATGCTTTATGTTATTCCGCCAAATGAACTATTGTTCACAAAAATGGTGCGAAAGACCAGTTAAATGATATTTATGCTGGCTGCCATCTTATATATAAAGAATAAGAATTCCGGACCTAACTATAGATAGATAGATAATCTAACCAAAGAGAACTTTCGTTCACAAAAATGGTGCAAAAGACCAGTTAAATGGTATTTATGCTAGCCGGTATGTTATATAGAGACTAAAAATTCCTAACTATAATCTCGCCAAATGAACCATCGTTTACAAAAATGGCTCAAAAGACCAGTTAACTGGTATCTATGCTGGCTGCTATCTCATAAAAGAATTCTTTACTATAATCTCGCCAAAGATGTACTCTCGTTCACAAAAATGGTGCAAAAGACCAGTTTAATAAATGGTATTGATGCCGGCTGGTATCTTACATATAGAGACTAAAAATTCCTAACTATAATCTCGCTAATGAACTTTCGTTCACAAAAATGATGTAATAGAAATATTAAATTGTTTATATGTACCAGCATTCATCTTTTATATACAGATTAAGAATTCCTGATTATTTATAACCCCTGCAAATGAACTTTCGCTCACAAATGCCCGACATGGTGCAAGCCACCAGTTTTAAATAATTCATTAGTCATAACATTAGGATTATGTCCGAAATTTCATGTTCCAAGAGCTAGACAGTAAGTTCTTAAGAAATCCTTTAACTGAAGCTAATTTGTATCCTACCTACTGCAGGTCCGAATCATGACTTTTTAATATAATATTTAAATGTATTTACATTGCAATTTACTTGCTTAAATCTGACTCGTCCCCAGTCTTCTTCATATAGCACACGCTGTATGAAGACGATTGAGAACGAGTCAGCGCTTTATGTTTAATTTAAATCCAAGTGGAATAAGCATGATAACGTGATATGCTTAAAATTCACCATTAAGACTTGTTTACGCGAACCATCCTCAAACCTCCGCTACTTTCATGCAGTTTCTACGCGGGTGTTCTTTTCATCTTTTCTGCTAGACATGTTGAAATTTTACGTTTTTTTTAATGCATTTACATAAAACAAGACATTATATAATGATACGCTACTTACAATTTTTTAAAAAAAAGTAAATACATTGACGATTACAGTGAGTACATTCAGACATAATTACTACTAGTGCTTTTTTTTTACAGTGTTTTTTTCCTTTCTCTTGTTATTAGATAATAAAACCTTACTGGTAACAAAGTTAGTTCATGATTAAATTTACAAGTTTGCACTTCGAACGCGAGGCTTGGTGGTGAAACTTATTAGTCCGGCAAAAACATGCATCAGGGCTATCAACTAGTAAAATCGCTACCCTTTTATATGGATTGCAAACGGACTAAAAAAGAGGCATCTTTCGGGCGGAGCCTCCCCGTATTGTGCCTCCCCGCACCATAATGAGTATATTTTTCATTACTGTGAAAGCTAAAACATAGTTTATTTTAAATTTCTCTAGTGGGCTGTGAAAATGCAATGCGTTTGTTATGCAGCAGACGAGCTTAGCTGTGTGTCTCTAATACCAATTTTTTTAGCGGGTATAAATGCCTCTAAACCTCCCCTGGAGTTCATCTGAAACCGCGCGTGTTGCTCGTCTTGGAAAAACCATATTTGGACAATTTTGTTGGCAACTGAAAAGACTTTGACAAGGACAAGATGCAAGGGTGGAAGCTAGCCCTGTCCGAAAATTATCATTCATAAGAATATAAAGGCACGGGTTTATTGCGCTGTTTGCATGCGCTAACCAGGCGAAGAACAATTGAACTTCAAGCGGTAGCTTGTCCGTCTGACCAGGTCGTACGTACCAAAAGTAGTGATTAACATAATTTGGGAACCAGCACAGCGCAAATACAACGACAATGGCGACCAACAGTCGCACAATTTTGCGTTTGAATTTTTCAGCCGCTGCGCGATTACTATCTGTTACGTTTCCGGGGATTTTGCGGAGCCACAGTTTACGACAAATTAAGAAGTAAATGACAATAGTTATAGCAAGGGGCAATGCGTACAGTATGACGAAAACAGTGCTGTGAAAAATCTTGAGTACTTGGTAAGTTTCCTGAAAGGTTGGATCATTTGGATCCTCCCAGGGCCACTTTTGAACACAGCCATGCATGTTTAGACCTGGAAAAAACCGAACTCGAAATAAGATAGGATATGGCAGCATTAACAGAAAAGACGGAATCCAAATAATCGCTGACAAGATTCTCGGGCTTCGAAATAACTTTTCTCTTAGGGGATAGAGTACGGCGTAAAACCTATCGATAGATATGATCAACATGGTTAGAACAGTCGCCGCTATTGAGACTGGGATGACTTAGAACAAAGCCTTGCATGTTATGTTACCCAGTGTTCCCCCAATCCAAATGTTGAAACGGTAGAAATAAGCAACTTGGAACGGCATTACTGTGACAGTTAAAAGCAGGTCTGCAACAGCCATGTTGGCGATGAATAGGTTTGTGACGCTGGGAGAAGAAGATTTCTTGAACACCACGAACAAGCCGAGGGTGTTTCCCAGCAGAGCGATGATGAAAATCACTGCATATGCAGACGTCATGCCAATTTTGATATTTGTTGGAAACGTTGTAAAGGTGAGCTGTAGAGCGGAGACATTAGGGTGATTTCTTCCTACAAAGATCGAATGAACGAAATACAAAAATCAATAACTGGTCACCTGTGAGTTTCCAAACTTTTTCAATGCAAAAATGAAGAGAAGATCCTCGCAGTTATGAACACAACTTAAGCAGTTGCGAAAATTAAACTCAGCTCGAACCCTGACCTCTGCGATACCGGTGCAGCGCTCTAACCAATTGAGCTAACAAGCCTACTGGGAGCTGGGCATTCCGTATCCTGGTCAAACTTCCTCCTGGTCTAACTTCTCAAGCAAAAATACCGTTATGATTCACTTAATCGTCCTGTTTCCAATAAGCGTCCTCTCCGAATATGTTTTTTTTTGTTAGTAAGCACTTCTATTCTAATAAGCGCCCCGGGCTATACTTATACCCTAGTCCTTATTATGCACGTGCCCCTATACCAATCAGCACCGCTAAAAATGTTCTGTTCCAATTAAAACAGAGTCCAACGAGATCGTCTAAATATTCCAAAAATTCAAAGGAACTGCTCTTCTTGTCGACTGTTATTTTCATGTGAGAGCACGCTGAACTCATTCAAACGAAAGATCAATCCCCTTTCGTTTTATAAATCCAGGATTATGTCAGAAACTTAACCCTCGGACGTACAAGAGAAAACGATTTACCCTACAGTACTTAAACTTTCAGTAGCTGTTCATTCATCCTTTGCCGAAATTTTGATATGTCAACCATGTGTCCATGATATTTGACGTTGCTGTCGTTGCTGTCACGTTGTTGTCATAAATACAGGCAGGTCTTGCCAAAAATCGTCATTTTTAACATTTTTCTTTATTTTTCCAGTTTTTTTAAACAGAATTGCACGATTTGTTTATTTTAACCTTCATAAGCATTCTGACTTGATTTTGCATCAATTTCCGTTATTTTGTGACTTTCTAAGAAAATGTTGAAATCCAAGATGGCGGATCCAAGATGGCGGCTCTAATGACGTCACGTGACGGCATATGACGTCACAGACAATTAAAATTATGCCATCTTGTAGAGTAAGCTACGGGCTTTCTTCTGAGAGCAAAATAATTTCGCTACGCCTTAATATAACGAAAACTCCGGTGAGGGTTAAGATAAAGCAAGCGCGCTGCAGGTGCAAAATCGAATTATGGCGGTAAATTTAAAAGATAAAACATATTTCGAGACATAGGTTGCACCAGACGAAAAAAAATGTATATTATTCCATTTTATGGAAAACTGGGTTAGAATTCCTGCAACTAAAAGTCGTTGTGATCAGAATTTTCGATAGCAAAGTGTTACTCTTTGATTGCAAGGTTAAGGGTGACAAACGTCTCTGATCACTACTACTACCTCCAACCAAATAACCAATACATTTCTTATTTGTCTAAAATATATGAAGAATTTGGTAAATGAATGTAAAAATAAACTCTTGAATTTCTAGTAGTGATGGGCGACTAAATTCTTAGACATTAAAATAAATGTGTAGCATTCGGGCATCGGTATAGACATTGAGCTTAAAGCTAAATGGTTTAATTGCAATAACAGCATTACCATTCGGTCCTGTTCCAACAGTCTCATTGGTCATGTTTAAAAGCGCTGCCATCTATAAGACCCTGCAAAAGAATCATATTGAAAGTGAAAAATATATTAATTTAAATAAGGAAAGGAAAGTGATATTTAGATTTCTTGTAATTACAAATTACGAATAATCAGTAATCGGTTTACATGTACTCTCACAGGAACCAAATGTCGTTGGTTAAATATCTTATTCAAACTTTCTAAAATAATGTTTTAGATTTTTTTTTATCTCTTTTTAATAAAACACTTGACAAAATTAGTGATTAGTGAGTTCTGATTGGCATAAAGAAATGGAATTGATTGGTACAAATTCTAACGATTCACTGATTTATCATCGTCGATTCCTTTTTTCCTCGTGGGGAATGGAAGTGAATTAGCACGAAGAAACTCAAGGACATCCGACGGTCATCTGAGGTATTGCGAAGATGCCTGAACAAGTTCAGTCGATACCTTACGCAGATAGCCAAATATCATTGGAAGATTCCCGATGATTTTTGTAGAATACCCAAAATTTCTTAATTTTTTCAACATATCGTAAGGTTTAAGAATACTTTCAGAAATCCTCCGAAGATATTTGGAGGCAAAAGGGCACTGCTCCTTGCCTAAGTGAACAATCGGATGTATAGCCAAAGGCCGTAAATAGTTACAGTACTGAAGGTTACGTTAAGAAAATATTTGAAAAGAACACTTCTTATGATTAGCAAATAGACTAATGGTAGATCTATCAGTGACGAGCATAAACGAGATAAAAGGTTCATGAAGTAAATGTTCAAAGGTTAAACTAGATTTTTAATCAGATAACTAAAGCAATGAGAATATTACATTCTGAAAAAACCATGAATCTTTCGCATGAAAAGCAAATTTTCCTTCGTGAACAATACATCTTTTTTGTACTGGAGATCAATAGCGAAAGATAACTATATTTACTCAATAGGTCGACATATAGGTAACGCGTAAAATATTGTAAATCGATCACCATTTGCCATTGAGTTACGACGCGAGGTTTATATTCTAAAATAATGACGTTTTGCTGAGTTCCAAAGAAATGTCTTGGTTTTCCGCTGCGTTGTCGCTGAGTCAGGTGAAGGAATAAGTTCCCTGTACCTCTCTCATCTCGAAAACGAGTAGAAGCTGCCAAGCCAGTGGCTCTTCTGAGCTATTCTTCTCGTCTCGCAATGTAATCAAAGGCCCTTTGGGCTGTCTAGTGTCACTCTCTTTTCAATATGTGTAATTTGCGATTTCAGTGTTAAAATCACGAGGTATAGCCTCGTTTTGGTGCTAAGCTTGTTTTCGTTCTATAATTTCATAAAATGATTGTTCGTTTATAATTCTTTTTGATGTATTGATGTCTTATTTCTTTAGTTTTTGTAAAGTTCTCAGGCTCAAAGGCTAGTTTTCTACCAGGTAGTTTTGTTTTGTCTTAAACTCAACTTGACAGTTTCAATTCGCTAAGGGTGCAAAGGAATTATAAAGAAGGGTCATTCCAAATTAGGAAGAATGTGGTATATGCTGAAAAGTAAACAGATCAATGTAAGACATTGACTTTGATCAGTAGTAAAGAGTATTCTGGTCTCGAATTGCCACTATTCGTTATCGTCGCTATTCAGGACTATTCGTCACTATTCGCAACTATTCGTTAGTATTTGCAACTATTTGTCACTATTTGTTACTATTCGTCACTATCCAACTACTATTCGCTACTATTGGCCATTATTCACGACTTATCACATACTATTCGCGACTTTTCGGGAGTATTCGTACTATTCGCGACTATTCGCTATTCGGTTTTTCCAGACATCTATTTAGACCAAGCCGCCATTCAACGCAGGAGAGGGGACTGCTCAGAAGCTTTTAAGTCAGAGAAGCGTGTACTCGACATCAGACTGAGGCTGTTTGGAGCAGGGGTTATACAACATTCACTAGGCGACTACATCTCCGTTCTTGAGCCCAAGAAGCATATCAGACGGAAACTGTTTGGTGAAGAACATCCAGAGACTGCTGACAGTTATCTTTCAATGGGGGCTACACATTTCTCCCGACAAACTGTTTGTAAACGGCAAATTCTGGCCTCCCGGCAAACGTCTAGATGCAGCTGACGAAGCAGATGAGTAACTGTGTTTAATAATTATACCTCGTACCTTACTTTCTTTATATATAAATCTCTATGCTACAGGTGGCGGGCGGCTTAGCTGTCCGACAATACTTACTCGATCCGATTTTCACCATTCGGACCCGCTAGTCGCTTAACCCAAACTGATTAGGATTTTTTATTGTTTTGTTTATGCTTTATTTGTTGGTTATTTGCCTAATCTCACGCGCTTTAGTATGTTTATGTGTAATTTTTTGTGTTTTTTCGTGCCACCAACGTGCTTTTCGTATTATTACAACACTTTTTTGTCGACTCCAGTATGCACAGATATACAAAGTACTTCGCCAAAATATTTCTAGATATTTAGTATACAATTTCTACTTTCAAAGCTTAAAAATACGATTTCTGAGCAGTATGCAAAACAATGTCGTATGTGTTCTGTTCATAACGCTTTTATTGTCAAATAATCAAATAGTGCAGATATCGATTATATCACCTTTTATTTCAACACAATATAGATAACAATAAAATCACGGTAGCTTCTCTCAATGTAAGGGGGGCTTGGGAATAACGCTAAAAGAAGAGAAACTTTTAATTGGCTCAGATCTAAAAAATATTCGATCTACATGCTGCAAGAAGTACATTGTTCGCAAGAAAATTCACACCTATGGGCTACTGAATGGGGATACAAAAGCCTTTTCAGCTCCTTCTCCAGCAAAAAAGCTGGTGTAAGCATTCTTTTTAATAACAACTTCGATCTTCAAATCAAAAAAACCTATACCGATGATTCAGGACGCCTTATCTTGTGTGACTTAAAAACAAATGGAAAAAGCATAACCCTAGCAAACATTTACGCCCCAAACGATGATGATCCTGCTTTCTTTAAAAATCTCTTTGATCACCTTCAAGATTTCGAAGGAGAAGAAATAATCATTGGAGGCGATTTCAATCTCGTTCTTGATGTAGAGAAAGATAAAAAAGGGGGCCTGCCCAAAACACATCACAACGCGCAAAAAACCATTCATGAGATATGCGATAACTTCGATCTTGTTGATGCCTGGAGAATATTGAACCCCGAAGAAAGAAGGTATACTTGGCGACAAACACAGCCTTCTGTCCACTGTAGATTAGACTTCTTCTTAACAAGTCAAAGTTTTCTGTGCAGCATTATCTCTGCAAACATTCTACCGGGCTTTAAGACAGACCACTCAATGATCACATTAAATATATCTCTTCACTCAAATCCAAGAGGGCCTGGTTTTTGGAAACTCAACACATCACTTCTGGCCGATAAGGACTACATTGATTTGATAAGGTTAACTATCCGTGAAACACAGAATGAATACGAAAACGATGAGTCCATAAACCCTGCGCTTCTTTGGGATATGATTAAACTTAAAACTCGGGAAAAATCCCTTAGCTTCGCTGCCGCCAAAAAGCGCAAAACTTTGAATAAACATCATGAGCTAGAAGAAAAAATTGCCTTACTAGAAAAAGAACTGGAACAGCCGGCTGCCGTCAGCGAAACGCAAAAAACAAATAAAACACAACAACTTGAGTTATTCAAAAGCGAACTAGAAGAGATAATCAAAGTGCGTACCCAAGGGGCAATCTTGAGATGTAAAATTAAATGGTACAATGAAGGTGAAAAAAACACTAAATATTTTCTCAACCTTGAGAAAAGACACTTCAAACTGAGTACAATAAGCCAGCTTAAAATCACTGATCAAGAATTTGTCACATCCGACAGAGAAATCCTTGCTGAATGTGAAACCTTTTATAAAGAGCTCTACACATCCCAGAAAAATGTGATACCACGCGAAAGCGCTTTTTTCCAATCTGAAAATGACACGGTTCTGGACCACAATGAGGCAATGAGCTGCGAAGGTCATTTAACAGAACAAGAGTGTCTAAAAGCGCTAAAAAGCATGGATCGGGACAAAAGCCCTGGAACTGACGGACTCCCAGCTGAGTTTTACAAAACTTTTTGGAAAGACGTGTCTCCCCTTCTGATAAGTGCTCTCAACTATTCATATGATGAAGGAAGTCTTTCGATCACACAAAGACGCGGAATCATTAAACTCATACCAAAAAAAGATGCAGAACCACATTTAATTAAGAATTGGCGACCACTGTCTCTCCTTAACTGCGACTACAAAATAGCCGCAAAAGCTATCGCAAATCGAATAAAATCGGTTATCCAAAAACTTATCAACAACGACCAGACGGGTTTCCTAAAGGGTCGATTTATTGGAGAAAACATAAGATTGATAGATAACATCATTAACCATGCTTCCCAAAAAAATATCCCAGGGCTATTGCTTTTTATAGATTTTGAAAAGGCCTTCGACTCGCTTGAATGGTCTTTTATTGAGCGCACGCTCCAGTATTTTGGGTTTGGCCCTTCTCTGATAAGCTGGTTTCAAACATTTTACAATAACATCGAAAGCTGTGTCTTAAACAATGGCTGGGGGAGCTGTTTTTTCCGAATACAAAGGGGCGTTAGGCAAGGTTGCCCTCTTTCGCCTTATCTATTTATATTATCTGCTGAAATCTTAGCTAAAGCAATCAGATCGAACAAGAGCATAAAAGGAATACATGTAAACAACTGAGAAATCAAAATAAGCCAGTACGCAGACGACACAACCTTCATTCTGAACGGCACTAGGGAGTCATTATCCGCCACACTTAGGACGATCGAAACTTTTGGAAGTATGTCTGGTCTCAGACTTAACAGCAAAAAGACCGAAGCTCTATGGATTGGATCAATGGTGGGAAATAAGGAAAAACTTTTTCCTGAGAAGAACTTTAAATGGCCAGAAAAGAAAGTTAAGGCCCTCGGCGTCTGGCTTTCTACTGATCCTAGCATCACATTAAACATAAATTATAGGGAAAAAACGGAAAAAATTAGAAACATTTTAAGCAATTGGAAATATCGCCGGCTAACGTTACTCGGCAAAATCCAAGTAATCAAAAGTCTAGCAGCATCTCAACTTACGTACATTCTAGCCCCTTTGGCGACAAATCATAAAATCATCAAAGAAGTAAACGATCTCTTCTACAGCTTCCTTTGGGACAATAAGGGTGATAAGAGTAAGCGAAGTGTCATGATAAACGACTATAAAAACGGAGGTTTAAAAATGGTTGACATTGTTTCTTTTACCAAATCGCTCAAGACTGTTTGGATTAAAAAATATCTTGACGACTCTAACCGCGGAAAATGGAAAGAATTTTTTGAACTTGAACTTGGGAAGTATGGCGGCAAACTAATCTTCAGATGCAACTTACATAAACGTGACATTTCAAAGTCGATATCGGTCCAAGACCCTTTTCTACAAGAAATTTTAGAAATATGGTCAGAGGCTAACTTTGATGACAAAATCAAAACCGAGCAGCAATTTCTGGAACAACACATATGGCATAATTCACTAATTAGAATCGAAAACAGACCGGTTTTCTACAAACATCTTTTCCTACATGGAATTACTAAGGTAGGCCAGTTAATGACGGACTCGCGCAGTTTTCTCCCTCTTGCAGATCTTATCAGCACTTACAATATACGAATACAACCTATAAAGTATCTAGGCCTTATTTCTGCCCTTCGGCACCATTTCAACTCTAACTGTCTTGGCAAAGAACCTTGTAGCATAGAAAATCCCGATACCTTTTCCGAGACTTTTATTAAGAACGATAAAGCGAACAGAGTTGTATACCAGAAGCTCCTCTCTTCCAAAAGAACCGCACCTTTAAGATGCCAAGAGAAATGGAACGACAGTATTAAATCTGATGAAAGATGTTCTGCTGACTGGACTAGTGCCTATTGTCTGGCAGCTAGTTGCACAAAAAGCACAAAACTCGTAAACTTCCAATTCAGATTTCTTCATCGTATTCTACCAACGAACCTTTTCCTAACAAAAATTGATTAAAGCAGGACCCAAACTGCTCTTTTTGTACCAACCATCCCGAAAACCTGATCCACCTGTTCTGGAACTGTACAATAGTAGCAACCTTTTGGGAAACTTTGACTGAAAAACTTAAACAGGTCAACCTAATAACGATAGACTATCCAAAACACGCCGCCATATATCTGGGTCTGAGACCAGACACCATCAAGTTTTTACTTCAATTAAATTTCTGCTTTCTTCTGGCAAGACATTATATATGGAGCTGCAGAGTCAACAAGAAGATCCCGGTTTTAACAACTTTTCTTGTGTCCCTTAAATCGCAGTTTCATGTAGAGTCCAACAACCTAGATACTACCTCTAAGAAATGGAATCTTTTACTTCCACTTCTCGACATTACGTAGTCTTTTTTGCCAAAAAAAAAGAAAAAAAAAAAAAAAAAACTCCCTCGTATATTAACCTTCTTTAAGCGAACCAAGGCCAAAGTGCATTTGAGAGATAAATATACTTTTTTTGTTTTATATTACTTATCTAGGATATCTTTCTGCACCAATTATCATCAATTATTATCAACTATTAACTATAAATAACATTTAGGATTAAATATTAATTATTAGTAACTGCTGTTAATCAAACTGAACTATATGAAGTAGCTATCGCGTATAATATTTGTTAAAAAATAATAATAATGAACTGATGTAATAATAGGCAAAAGGAAACCTTTTTAGGCAGAGGAGTCGCCCTTTGATTTATTTATTTAATTTTTCTTTTTTTGTATGTTGTTAATGTAAGTAATTTTTTACGTAGTTTCTTTTCGTGTAATAAGTGTTATTGTTTTTGTGAATGAATAAAAAAAAAAAAAAAAAAAAAAAAGTATTCGTGGTGGTATTTCAAGCAATGGCCGAAAATCTTCATTTTCAGTGCTTCATGTGACCGTCTTTCTTATGCAATTCTATTGGAACTGAAGTAAACATTAGGCAGAATACACGTAATAGCCTTTTTTCAAAAAGGCCCAGACTATAAGTTTCAAACTGGCAGGTTTTGCTGGCTGGATTTGGAGAAAAAATAAGCTTTAATATTCGTGGTGGTAGCTCAACACAAGGGCCGAAAATCTTCATTGTAAGTGCTTCAAGTGACACTTTCTTATTCGATTCTTTTGGACCTGGAGTGAACATTAGGCTAAACTCGCGTGATGGAATTTTTCCAAAAAGTCCCATACTGCACCATTCAAGTTTCAAACTGGCAGGTTTTGCTGGATCTGGGGAGAAAATTAGCTTTAGTATACGTTTTGGTATTTCAACGGAAGGGTCAAAATTCTTCAATTTTCAGTGCCTCATGTGACACTTTCTTATTCGATACTTTTTTACCTGGGGTGAACATAAGGCTGAATCCACGTGATGGCATTTTTCCAATAAGACCCAAACTGTACGTTACAAGATTTAAACTGACAGGTTTTGCCCGATCTGGAGATAAAATAAGCTTTAATATTCGTGGTGGTATTTCATCCCAAGGGCCGGATTGATGGTTTAAAGACTTCATAACTCGGCGTGATAGTTTTTAACTACAAAGAATGGCATAGAAAGCAATCCCAGAAAGGTAATCGAGATGATCAGATCGTTCATGGGAAGTGCTAGTCTTCTCTGTTGCCGTTATTCCGGGTCGTAACGCAACGCTGTCTCAGTGCGGAGTAGCGTTGCGTGACGTCCCAAATAGTAAGGCCGCGAAGGAGCTTTGGAAGTGCAGTCGGTGCACGCAAATGACAGTGATATTTAAGTGCTTTTCAAAAAGCACTTCATTTTATACGAGAGAAGACAGGAGGCAAGCCAGTTATCGATTATCAGTTACATTCTTACATTCTGATACAAACCGTTAAATACTTTATGTAATTTCGCCAAATGAACTTTTGTTCACAAAAATGGTGCAAAAGACCAATAAAATGGTATTTATGTTGGCTGCCATTTTTAAAAAAAAGGCTAAAAAATCCTAACTATAATCTCGCCAAATGAACGTTTGTTCACAAAATGGTGCAAAAGGCCAATTAAATGGTATTTATGCTGCTGCTATCTTATATATAGAGACTAAGAATTCCTAATTGTAATCTCGCCAAATGAACTTTCGTTCACACAAATGGTGCAGAAAACCAATAAAATGGTATTTATGTTAGCTGCTATCTTATATATAAGGACTAAAAAATCCTAACTATAATCTCGCCAAATAAACTTTCATTTACAAAAATGGTGCAAAAGACCAATTAAATGGTATTTACGTTGGCTGCTATCTTATACAGAGGGACAAAAGGAATCCTAACTATAATCTCGCCAAATGAACTTTTGTTCACAAGAATGGTGCAAGTCACTAATTAAATTATATGTTTATATGTACCAACATCCATCTTATATATACAGATTAAGAATTTCTCACTATAACCGATTTCTTCAAATGAACTTTAGTTCACAAAAATAGTGCAAGCCAACAATTAACGCTTATTTCATGACATAAAGATCATTGTTCATTATTTTCATGTTCATTGAGGTAGTAAGTTCTTTAGAAATCCTTTCACTGAAGCATTTGTATCCTGCCTATTGCAGGTCTAATCATGACTTCTAAAGATGATAGCTCCTGTCCCATCACAACTAATAGAATCTTCGTAAACTACAGTACTATTAAAATATTTGTGTACATAAAGGCTTACAATTTTAAGCTCATAGACATCAGGAAACAGTACAAACTACTGTACTTGGGCAGGACCAATCATACTTTAGAAGCTGATATCTCATGCTTCCTATCCTCATCTGTAGCTATCGACTCTATCAGGGGTAATACTAGCGACATAAATTAATAATAAAAATAATAATAATAATAATAATAATAATAATAATAATAATAATAATAATAATAATAATAATAATAATAACAGTTCTTAGCACGCACTTTACAAACGTCTCAGTGCGTTTACATTTGAAATTTAAAAGTAGAAATATAAAAACCCGATTTAAATTACAATCAGATAAAAATACGCTAAGGATAACCTAATTTAATTACAATTGATAAAAAATAAAAATAAAAATGACAATAAAAACATGGCGAACTTGTTAAAAATATATTGACCTAAATAAATATGTCTTTAAAAGTGTTTTAAAAGTGGAGACTGAAGGGGCATTCTTTACTGTTGTTGGTAGTGTGTTCCAAAGTCTCGGCGCAGCAATGGAAAACTGGTGATTCTTAGGCCAACACATTGTGCTCTTGAAGTTCACTAGATAAGTTGTGTACCTTCAAACCCGGAGGGCCTTCCATTTGAAAGGAACTGGGATGCTCGTCGGACACTTTGAATTAACCCCCTAAAGGAGACTAATCTGGGCGTCGTTTAAGCTGTTTTCACTTCTAAATGAGACCATTTTTTAGACTTGATCGGTCTAGAACAGCATATATAGACTGATGGTGCTTCGCGTGCGACAGTGACTGATCACGAGACCTTGAAAAGATTGACGCTCTGTCTTGAACACCCCAAATGAGACACAGATCTGTAAGATGCACCCCGTAGCTAGACGACGTGCAATCCCGTCAAATGGGTCCTAACATATTATCAAGAACGTCAATGCGACTGCAACATATCTTCGCTATTTCGCTATCAGCCTTCCTTCGTATTTTAAGAGGGGCTGTGTTGTATAATACTTCTAGTCAAACGTCACTGTTCAAACAAAAATGAAATCAAAGAACGAGTTTGTAGCCCAGCGGGGGCGGAGATACATGTACTAAAAATATTTCATAGGGGGAGGCTAGGCTCCACCCCAAGGTCCAAACCCTTACTCTCTACCTTTTGTTTACTTCAACTAGTTAAATGCCTACCCTTTTATATGCAAACAGTCTGAAAAAGATGTACCTTTCGGGCGGACATTTCGTATTGTCCACTGTAGAGAGTACCCCCCGGAGGTTTCTAGCCAGTAATATCTCTCATTACTGTCAATGATAATAAAAAATTTAATTGAAATTTCTCTGGTGGGCTTTTCGCCTGTGGAAATGCAATACGTTTGTCATGCAGGAGATGAGCTTCGATGTGTCTCTCTTATACCCTTTCTTCACTGGGTGTAAATGACTTTAAACCTCCCCTGGAGATCATCTGAAACTGTGCGTGCTGTTCGTCTTGGAAAAACAATATTTGGACAATTTGGTTGGCAACTGAAAAGACTTTGACAAGGACAACATGCAAGGGTAGAAGCTAGTTCTCTGCGAAAATTATCATTCATAAGAATATAAAGGCACGGGTTTATCGCGCTGTTTGCATGCCCTAACCAGCTGAAGAACAATTGAACTTCAAGTGGTTGCTGTTGCTGTCGTATGTACCAAAAGTATTGATTAACATATGTTGGGAACCAACACAGCGCAAATACAACAACAATGATGACTAACAGTCGCACAACTTTGCGTTTGAATTTTTCAGCCGCTGCGCGATTACTATCTGTTACGTTTCCGGGGATTTTGCGGAGCCACAGTTTACGACAAATTAAGAAGTAAATGGTAATAGTTATAGCAAGGGGTAATGCATAAATTATGACGAAAACAGTGCTGTGGAAGATCTTGAGTACCCGATAAGTTTCCTGAAAGGTTGGATCGTTCGGATCTTCCCAGGGCCAAACTTGTAGACATATATATTCGTTAATACTTGGAAAAAATTGAACTTGAAATAAAATAGGATATGGCACCATTAACGCAAAAGACAGAATCCAAATGATCGCTGACAAGATTCTCGGCCTTCGGAATAACTTTTCCCTCAGCGGATAAAATACGGCGTAAAACCTATCAATCGATATGATCAACATTGTTAGAACAGTCGCCGCTATTGAGACTGGGATGATATAAAATAAAGCCTTGCATGTTATGTTACCCAATGTTCCCCCAATCCAAATGTTCAAACGGTAGAAATAAGCAACTTGGAACGGCATCACTGTGAGAGTTAAAATCAGGTCTGCAACAGCCATGTTGGCGATGAATAGGTTTGTGACACTGGGAGAAGAAGATTTCTTGAACACCACGAACAAGCCGAGGGTGTTGCCCAGCAGAGCGATGATAAAAATCACTGCATATGCAGACGTCATGCCAATCTTGATATCTGTTGGAAAGGTGAACAGCTGTAGAGCGGTTACATTTGTGCGATGAGTAATATTTGTTCCTACAAAGAATGAGAATCTGCTCACTGGGAGTTTGTAAACTTTTTCAAACAGTCAATGTACTGTAAGAGAGTGAGGCCATTCCCTATCCTGGTCAACAATTGTATTTCCTGACTTCTCAAGCAAAAATACGGTTATGGTTCGATTTAACGTCCTGTTTCCAATAAGCGTCCTCTCATTTGAATGTGTTTTTGCTAAAAGCACTTCTATTCTAATAACCTCCCCGGGCTATACCAATACCCTAGCTCCTATTATGCACGTGCCCCTAAACCAATCAGCACCACTGAAAATGTATTGTTTCAATTAAAACAGAGTACAATGAGATCGTCTACATATTCCAAATTTTCAAAGGAACTGCTTTTTTAAGTGTGTCGACTGTTATTTTTTATGTGAGGGCGCACTGAACTCCTTCAAACGAAAGATCCATCTTCCGTTTCATACATCCAGATGTTTAAGTCAGAAAAGAAATAAGTGCCCGTCCCTAATAATCGCTCTTTCTACAATAAGAGCACTCCCTTGAAAATAAAGCAAGCGCGCTTCAGGTGCAATATTGAATTATGACGGAAAATTAAAAAGATGAATATGATAAATTTCGAGACAGAAGTTGCACTAAACGAAAAGAAATGTATATTATTCCAGTTGTTGGAATACTGTGCTAGAAATCCTGCAACTAACATTAGATGTGATCAGAATTTTCGATATAAACTGCCACTCTTTGATTACAGGGTTAAGGGTGACAAACGTCACTCTCTGACCATGTTCTCTACTGCCTCCAATCAAACGACCAATACATTTTTTATTTGTCTAAATAATGTGAATAATTTGGGAAGGGAATTTCGTAATAATTCTTTATTTTCTGGAGAGATAGGCGACCGAATTCTCAGAGCTAACGTTAAAACAAATGTGTAGCATTCGGGCATCGGTATGGACATATTGAGCTTGAATTGAAACTAAATGGTTTAATTGTAATAACAGCATTACCATTCGGTCCTGTTGCTACAGTTTCATTCCTCGTGTTTAAAAGCGCTGCCATCTATATGACCCTGCAAAATAATCATATTGAAAGTGAGAAGAATGTAAAAATATATTAATTCGTATGAGGAAAAGAAAAATGATAATAAGATTTTTTGTAATTACAAATCACTAATAATCGGTAAACGGTTTACGAGGGTCGGAAAGGGGGTCGTTTACATGCACTCTCACAGAGACCAGAAATTGTCGGGTAAATATCTTATTCAAACTTTTTAAAATATTGCTTTATATTTTTTATCTCCTTTTAATACAACACTTGACATATTAAGTGATTAGTGAGTTCTGATTGGCATAAAGAAATGCAATTTCACGAAACACAGTGCAGAAAAAAAAGTAATTCATTGCAGAAGAAAAATAAATTTGATCGGTGCGAATTAAAACGATTCGTGGACAATGGAAGTCAGCACGAAGAAAGTCAAGGACATGCCGACGGTCTTTTGAGGTATCGCGAAGATGGCTGAAGTTCAGTCAATGTCTTCCGCAGATGGCCGAATATCCTGATTGGAAGACTCCCGAAGATTTTCGAGAAATGCCCAAACACTTTTGAACATCTTCCAACATTTCGTAAGATTTGCGAATACAAGTACTTTCGGAAATCCTCCGAAGATATTTGGGAGGAAAGGGGGAACTCCTCATTGCCTAAGTGACCAATCGTAGTTATAGTAAGGGGCAATGAGTACAGTATGACAAAAACAGTGCTGTGAATGATCGTGAGTACGCAGTAAGTTTTCTTAAAGGATGGATCATTTGGATCCTCCCAGGGCTAAACCTGTGAACAGACATGCGCATTAAGACCGGGATTAAATTGAACTTGAAATAAGATAGGATGTGGCAGATTCTCGTCCTTCGGAATAATTTTTCTCTCGTGGGATAGAATACAGCGTAAAACCTGTCGATCAATATAATCAACAATGGTACAATAGTCGTCGCCATTCTGGGATGACATAAAACACAGCCCCAGTGCATGTTCAATACCCAATGTTCGACCAAAGCAAATGTTCAAATGTTCTGTCTTTTCTCCGACTCTAGGCAAAATGAAACTGTTTGTTATATAAAATGTCTTAGGCCTAGTTCAGACATCGTGTTTCTGCCGTGCCGAACTAAATCGCGATTAGGTTTGACTGTAGCACGACAGAAGCACGACACATTAGAACTGAAGCTACGTAACAATTAGTCAGCGGTGATCCAACAAAAATGGCGCCGTTTTTCAAATTGCAGCAAAACGCCTACTTTTAAAATCATTGCAAGACTCAAGAAAAAGACGCAAAGAAAAGCAACAGAAAAAACTTTTCTTTTTGCAAGTACGGCGAATGTTTTTTTTTTTTGCCCGACTAGTTTCCAAAAACTTGCTTATTTCAGATTCAGCCCGCCAGCTTCTTCTTCGCCCTGCTCCCTGTCATTAGTGTCATCTACTTCGTTGAATGAAACATCATCGACGTGCTTTTTAGCAGAGAAAATTTCGTATTTCTTTGGCTGGCCGTCATGTTTTTGCCGTCTGGCCATCCTCTTCCCCAGGGCCACGCGTATTTTTTTTAAATGACATGACGTAGTGGCCCTGGTAACGGTAAAAAATATGATTTTTTTGATTGGCTGATAGAAACTGCATGCGTAATTAGGTAAAAGAATGAAACGCTTCTACGCAATTTTCGTTATACTTCCGGTCATCTAAACAATTGAAGATGTAGCGGGCAAGTTTGAAAATGTTACCGGAAAAAGACCGAATATATAACACTGGGAGTTTGTTGGAATAACGTATTCACGAAGCAGACCTTTTTTTATGAACAAATGACAAGTACATCTTTTGTAAGGTGTAACTCGGTTGTACTTTTTATTGCATACAAAATATTGCAAACATTTGCACTATCAACTTAATGGAGTTCATGAATACATGTAGACTTTGAAATTCAATGTGATATTTCTTACCGCCGCTCAATAGAATGATACCTCATCGCTCAGCCGCTTTTTTAGCTCTGAATTTTCTACAATACCTCCGCATGGCCATAAATAAATTTCACCAGTATCATCAACCGTCGGAATCCGATGATATCCTCGACTCCGTGTTTAAACACTGACTCCAATTCCTCTGGATTCTAACTTTTCTATCTGCCGTCTTCCTGTTCCATTCCTTGTTTCTTGATGTCCTCCGACAATTGTAGCAAGGATTGTACAGCTCTTTCGAACGCCAAACTCAAATGTCGTACGTATCTTCTTTCAAATTCGCTTTCTTCTCGTCTCAGTCAGCCCCAGCCTTCCCCTTTCTTTTACTGAGCAGGCGCAGACGAACATTTATGCAGAGGGCATGCGCTACCGGATGTCGTGGATTTTACGACATCCGGTAGTCAGTGTTACCAGAGCCCTTCGTTTCGCCGACCACGTGACCAAAAGAAACGGAGGCTCTGGGAACGAGAATGCCGTCTGGCAAGAATAAAATTCAATGCGCATGCGCATACTTAACCCTATTCAGACCGGGGGGGTGGGGCTTTTGAGGCCCGCTCTGACTTTGAACGCTTATAACTTTTTTAAGATTCAACCAAACGCTGCCAAACTTTCGGACTATTTCTAAAATTTATCAGGCAATAATTTGGTAGGGTTAGATTATGTGTCAGGAACTTGCCATCACCATGGCAACGGCATTTTGACAGGCATGTTTTCCCAAATTTGTAATTTTCGTGTTTCTTTTAATGAAAATTAACTTCAATGCAATTATTTTTACCACTTTACGGTTTTTAAGCACATCTTTATTGATTTTGTGCACTTTCCAGTAATTTTGGGCGGTTTTCTAGCATTTTGGAAAAAATTTTGAAATCCAAGATGGCGGATCCAAGATGGCGGCTGTTTTAACATCATGATGTATTTGTCACGTGATCTGACGTCATCACCCCACGTGACGTATACCAAAAGAAAGATGTTCGGACATGCTATACATCCTATAAGTTTCGCTGTGATTGCTTAAATATTCTGGAAGTTAGATAGCCCCCTCCCCCCCCCCCGGTCTGAGAAGGTCAAAAAATGCCCGGTCTGAATAGGGTTAACATCGTTCCTAGGGTCTTCTCCGTTTTCAAAATGGCAGCTGAAAACGGAGAAGACCCTGGGGACGAGGTTGTGCGCATACTCCGTAAAGGAGAATTATTCTTGGGTCTCCTCGTAACTCCTCGCGGGAACGTAATCCCGCCAAAATACATTAATATAATTTATGAATTTGGTTTGGTGCGGCAAAAGCACGACGTTTGAACCGCTGCCGTGCCAGAGTCGTGCGGCACGACATGCCGTGTCGAACTAAATTGCTTTGCCGAACTCAATTCAAAAGTTTGATTCAGACGCCGTGCTTCTGCCGTGCTTTTGTCGAACTTAATTACTCCCAGGCGGATGCGAAACAACGAACTAAAAATTGTTAGATTTAATTCAAAACACGCAATATGCTTTAGATGTCATTCGCGGCAATGAATAGAGGACGTTTTTTTAATTAAGATCTCATTTAAAAGCTGTCGAATTATTAAAAACAAAGACGCTGCAGCTTCTTAGCAGGTTCGAAACAAAGCGACTCAACTCTAATTAAATATTTATTCAAAGTAGATAGCTAAAACTTTCGATTTTAAAAGCCAGCTGCTTCTTTTTAATTTACTAGCTGTCCTCCTCCGTCTTCCCACAAGAAAAGCCATGACACGAAATTCATCTGGTAGATCAGAGAAGTTGTTGTAGAAATAACAACAACAAAAAGCATTTTATTACGTAGGAGACTGTAGTTGCAGCAATTGCAGCATGCAAAGAACTGAAAATTCAGATTCTACCCGGCTACGAATACGAATAATTTTGATCGATTAGTTTCTTTGGAGAAATTTGTACAAAATATTTTTTCTGCCAAGTAGACACCTTTCTCCGTTATGTTTGGCTGGTTTAACTTCAACAAAGGTGGCTTGCAAAATCCAAGTATGTGCTACATTTGAGGCCCTGTTAGGGTAAATTCCGACAAGCGATACGGCGTTTAAACAGCGACATGGAAGAAATAAAATGGCGACGAACGACAAGACTTTTATTGAAATAGCGATAGCGAAGGAAAGAATTAAATAAGAGTACTACGGCGAATCTCTCGGTTTCTTAAATGTTCGAAGGCGAACCTGACGTATTCATGCTTTTAGGTCCCGCAGAAAAGTGGATAAATACAAACAGTCAAAAATTTTCTTTGCTTGTCCTACTCACTAGTATTTCGCTATAAAGGGTACAAAGTGACAGATCCTTATTCGTTATGACTGTGGCTGATCAAGAAGTTATAAATTCAATAAAATAGTTGAAAAGAACAAACTCAGGCTAAGCTAATGAGGGTTTGCATTAGAGCGGGAGAGCGGGAATGTTGCTGTTATAATCACTGAGCTGGCAACCAACTAACGTACTTCATCCTGATAAAGCATAGCAAAGTATAAGGAAATACGACAAGTAAGCCCAAATGTCATTTCAGCCGAGCGAGATGAAACCCACCTTTAGAAAATTGACAGTGAACGCTTAAAACAGCGGACAGCAGGTCCAAAAATAATCGCCCGTCGAGGTCGAGAAGTCGGTGGAGAAATGTTTTGCGATCGAGAATTTTTGATCAGTTGAGAACACGTCGTTTTTGAATTAATCTGCCAAAGAATTAAATTATATTAATTTTAACGGCTCTCTTAAAATGCACGAAAAACCTCTGCTCTGTGTACTTAGTTCAGAGTCACGTCGTTTTTTAGTTGGTCAAAAAAATTAAAACACCTTTTCTTACTGCGATATTAAAGTGCCCGAAAAACTACTGCTTAGAGTCGAGTCGTTTTTTAATTGGTCGAAAAATTTAAAAACACCGTTAAGTTTTTAATGCGAAATTTAAAGTGCCCGAGAAACTTCTGCATTGTGTACCTAATTTAGTCACGTCGTTGTTAGTTGGTCGAGACATTAAAAACATTAACTGCCTTTTTAAAATACCGGAGAAAGTTCTGCTCTGTGTACCGAGGTTACTCACGTCTATTGTGTTCTAAAGTTAGAACGTCGTGTTTTTATCTGTTAAATAATTAAATTAATCTAAACGGCTCTTTCAAAATGCACGAGAAACTCCTGCTCCGTTTATTTTGTTCATACTAGTCACGTCGTTTTTTAATTGGTCGAAAACTCCTGCTCGTTTTTAATTGGTCGAGATATTAAAAAAAAGAACTGCCTTATTAAAATACAGAGGCACCCAGCAGACCGTTTCGGTTTAAATTCGGGTAATAGTATTTCGGTACCTAAAATTTTTTTGCTCAGCTAGCGTGTCCGAAAAGATACACATTTCTAAGCGTTTATAATTAACAATAAGGCTTTAAATCGCAAAAAAGGACACACAACGTAAAAGCGATGTTCAGACACCTATAGTAAAATTTTCTCGTTGGGTGCCCCTGAAAATACCATAGAAACTCCTGCTCTGTGTTCCTAGGTTACTCACGCATTTTTTTAAATTGGCTGAGAAATTAAAATATCTGAGAAACTTATGCTCTGTTACTCGCGTCCGTCTTTAGACGAAATGGCGAAACTACGACAGCGACATGCGGACCATTCTTAGTTGCGACATGACAAGCTTTGAAATTGAGACGGGAGACATGTATACCTACCCTAACAGGGCCTTACATTTGGTCTCGACGCGTATGCCATCGCGAATTTGATAAAGAAGAAGATTCATTATAATAAGAATTTACCTAACAAGCCATTCTAAAGCTTACCACCTAGCTAAATTGTTTTCTCGATACAACCAAAGACTTCAGGTATTTTGCTTGCTGTTACAGTCGTACAAAGCTTCTAGATTTGTTTTACTTTTTTATTCAAAGCACAAGTGCACATGAACGTTTAGAGGAGCTAAACTGGTGCCAGCTAGTTAACAAATGGAACAAATTAAACCCCCCAATGATGAACACACCACCGATCACTCTTCACTTATGATTTGTAACCCTAGTTTTTATTTTATAATAGAAAACCTCACTTGGTTGAAAAACTCCTACCTTCGCCTGAAGAAGATATTCTTCTGGATGTAAGTTTAAAACTTCACCGGTGGCGAGTGGTTGGTAGATGTAGTTAGTGGACTCAGTGAACAGCTGTGGTTGTGCTTGTTGTCGAATAGTTTGCTATATAAGACAAACGCAATAATATTATGAACATGTTTTAATGACGTAGATATGATGTCAGACAAGCACGTTTCGGATTACCCTGGGTACCAGAGGTTTTTTCTCGCGCGGTTTTTTGGTCTCTGCCAAGTATACTCAACTATCGTATTTTCTGTATTCCTGTCATGTCCTGTACGGATCTAAAATTTGCTTACGCGTAACATTCGCCCTTAAAAATAATGTATTTGGGTAAACCTCCCAAATTTTTGAAACGCAAACTTTTTCGCGAGAACAACTCCCCGCTTGTTACCCCAGAAAATAGGCCTGCCTTTAGGAGAAATATAAGTCCTGGTTGTATTTTCAACTTTTTACGGTATGTCTTTGACAAAGCGGCCAACATCCGGTTTAGTGCCAGTTATTTGGCGGAACAGCGTTATAATGATAACTTCCCCAAGTCTCATTATGATTCCGTATATAGTCTTCAAACCACAGTTACTGGTGATTTGAGTTTTTTTTTAATCATAAACATGTTTTCCTCTTTTCTTAATTTGCGCCTTTAATTTGTGACCGCATTTCGTTTTTTTTTTAACTTTTTCTGATGTTAAAAACTTTCATCATTCAAAACGCACAATTATAGGTGCAGTAGTAAAGCTGCGAATCACCACAGTCTTCAAAATTAAGATGAAATATATTTGTCAGATGTCATTCAAAACCCACAATAAAGGGTGCAGCAACAAAGCTGCGAAACAGCGCAACCTTTCAGATGTCATTCACAATGCTTAATGTTTAATTTAAGATCTGTTGCTAAAAAGCTGGCAGATTATTTTTAAGATCTTAGCCGAAACAACGCAACTGGAAGTTAACAAATAAAATATATTCGAATTAGTCGAGTCGTCAAAGAAAGAAATAAAAAAACCTCGAATTTTTGCCTTTTCACTTTTCTCGATTGCAACCATACTATAGTTTCTTTTCGTTTTCGTTTTTTTATAGGCCATTGTGCACAGTTAATAAAACACACCGGTACCATAGCAGAGCGGTCCGTGCGCAGATGATCAAATTCATAAAAAAGTATTTTGTAGCAGCTCTGCACAATTATTTGTCGAAGATACGGTGAAGTGAACATTGATGATTATTTACCGATATCAAATCGAGGTAAATATTTACCAATGTTGACTTCAACTGTTTGTGTAATTTTCAGAGGTGAATATCAAGAACTACAAAATAACAAAGCAAAACACGAATCAACACAAGCAAGTGGTTGCTTGCGAATGAGTAAACCGTAGTCTAAAACATTGATTACGTATCGCTGTGTAAACTTCAATTGGGATGGTAAAACGAGCAAAAGAAACAATATGACGGAGAAATTTATCTACGGTACTTTCATTTGATCGTTTTTTTGTTTTTTTCATGCGCAGTTTTTTTTTTTTTCATGAGCATCTAGAAATGAGTAGCTCCGATCCAGCCGGTATTGAAGAGAAATAAAGTTCTGATCTGACACAGCTTGTCGTCGCTGGGGATCTCCTAAACCACTATATTTAAGAATTCTAAATGCCTTGGGTACCATTTCTTGAAAACAGCTTTGGCCCAGATTCAGGGGCGAATGTCAAGAACTACAAAATAACGAACCAAAACATGAATCAGCACAAGCAAAAGTGGTTGCTTGCGAATGAGTAAACCGTAGTCTGAAACATCGACTGCGAATCGCTCGCTGTGTAAACTTCAATTGGGGTGGTAAAACGAGCAAAACAAACAATATGACGGAGAAATTTACCTACGGTACTTTCGTTTGATCGTTTTTTTTTTCATGAGCAGTTGTACTTATCATCTAGAAATGAATAGCTCCGGTCCAGCCGGTATTGAAGAGAAATAAAGTTCTGATCTGACACAGTTTGTCGTCGCTGGGGATCTCCTAAATCACTATATTTACGATTTTTAAATGCCTTGGGTACCATTTTTAGGCGGTGACAGACGCCTATATGTTGTGGCCCGTGGACGGGCAATGTTACAATTACTCCAACCGAGTGGCACTGGGAACTAGGCATATGGGTCACGTGTGTTATTGTTTCCTTCATTTCTTTGGGATCCGCCATCTTGGGTTGTGGTGATTTTGCTGTTTGGTGAGAAGAGAAGCCTCGACTTGTAGTTTTGTACGTAGCTGTTATATTTTTGCACTCACTTACAAACTCTTTCAGAACTTGTCGTGCATACATACAAAATCGACTTACTCGCAAACGCGACAGGTCAAGGGTCTACATTATATTTGGTTTAACGCTTTTACGTGTTGGTGAGTGCTATTTTTGGTCGGACCCTTGTCTGTCAGTTGAACTGATTGAGCACTATTGAGCAATTTGAGCACTTAATGAGCATTGTCAGAATTGTCAGAATTGAAATAACTGTGAACTGAAATATTGGCGATCTTGGTGACTTTGAGCTTGAAGTAAAGACGAGAGGTGTAGAAAAAGCTTTTATCACCTTCGTGAAAACTGCTGAGACTGCAAAGATTGAAAAGGTGAGCCATCTGAAGTTTTTGTTTGCTTGACCATACATTATTACCGTAGATCATGGTGTCTTTAATACAATATAGAGCGGTTGTGGGGCTACATAACATTTACTTAAAGGCCAAAGAATATTCAGATCGTATGAGAGGGAAATTCTGGTCTACGCTATTGTTTATGTTTTACATGGAAGCGATATATCTTCCTACATTAAAAAGAGTAATCCGCTCGTGGCAAATGACTTATTATGCAAGACTTTGGTTTACCCAAATGTGTTTGTATCGTTGCTATATTCCACTGTTGATTCGACTTGCCAATGATGTGGAAACGAATCCTGGGCCTTTGTTCGCTGTAGATTCGTCCAAAACTGTCACAGCTGACTATCATCAAGGTGATGTTGCACTGTTTGGAAGAAATGCTGGAAACCAATGCGTAGCGATGTGCCTAACTGCAGTTGTTTACAATTGTAAAAATAATGCATTGTGGTCAAGAGATCAGCTGAATGAAGTATTGATTCAAGGCAATGTGCTTTATTCTCATATTAGTAAGTCAGTAGGGAAAGACAGACTGTTGCTATCTGAGATTCCTTCTGCATTGTCCATAAATGACGAAAACTTTTCCATTAGTTTTAGTAGCAGTTTTGCTGGTGATTTACACATGTCTGATACTAGAGACTATTTTGTACCACTGCAACATGCATTAATGATTTTAATAAAAGATTATGATGCCTTTTTGTTGACTATTGAAATCAATACAGTTGCCATTTTTATTGACAACAAAGGTCATTACAGAATTTTTGATTCCCATTCACGAGACATTAATGGTAATCTTGCTGAAAATGGAACAGCAATACTATTGGAGTTTACCAGTATAGAGGAAATAGTGCAGTACCTTCAACACTTTTACAGAGAAAAGAATGTAATCCCTTATGAAGTTTTGGGTATTAAAGTTAAAAAATTGTCACTTGATAATTACAGAAGTTTCACAAGTACTTGCAGTCAACAATTTACCATAGGAGACAATATTGTAAGATGTAAGGAGTCATACAGTCAATGTCACAATTTAGAATGGGAAACAGAAAATAGCTCACAAGAAAATGATAGCAACAATAGCAGGAAGAGAAAACAAGAAAAATCAGAAGAACACGTAGAAAGCCTACCTACATCTGGAGAAAAGAAAGTCAAAAGAATTAGCGCTGAAACTGAAGGTAAAAGGGATAGTATGTCACAAAAGTACAGGGAAAAGTATTTAAAAAGAAAAGCAATTGAAACCAAGGAGCAGAGAGAAAATAGGTTAAGAAAGTGCAGGGAACAAAGAATTAAAAAAAAAGAAACCGAGAGCAAAGAACAGAGAGAGAATAGGTTAAGGAAGTATCGGGAACTAATGAGAAAAAAAAAGAGAAAGTGAAACCAAGCAGCAGAAAGAAAATAGGTTAAAGGAAAGTAGAGAACAAAACATGAAAAACAAGCAAACTGAAAGCAATGAACAACGAGAAAGGAGACTAAAGAAAAAGAGAGAATCCCGAAGAAAAGCAAAAGAAACTGAAACAAAGCAACAGAAAGAAGAACGGTTGAGAAAAAGAAGAGAAGCCTATACAAATAGAAACCAAATGTCTTGCGATGAGCTGGTTGCCATTTTTCGTGAACTGGTTGCTACAGGGCCAACATTTGTCTGTACATGTTGTGATCAGTTATGGTACAAACATAGTCTTGTTAGAGCTCAAACTGTACTAAAACTTGATAATGAAGCTGTGCTAAAATGCATAAAAATAAGTGAGCAATGTTGTACAGCTCAATGGGTTTGTAATACGTGTTATAAACACCTAAAGCAGAATAAAATTCCTCCATGTGCAGTGCAAAATAAAATGAATTTTCCATCTAAACCTGACCATTTAGACTTGACAGAACTAGAATGGAGACTTGTATCACCACGGTTGATCTTTCAAAAGATACATGAAGCAGCTAGAGGAAAGCAGTTCAAAATCCATGGCAACATAGTAAATGTTCCTGCTGATGTTGTTAATACTGTAACTATTTTACCAAGACTTTCGTCTGAAACAGAGACTATCAAAGTGCAACTGAAGAGAAAATTAAAATACAAAAACTATGTCCTATCTCAAAATATAAGACCATCCAAAGTTTTTGAAGCAGCTGAATGGCTGACTGAAAATGGTGTACTATATCAACAAGAAGGCATCAAACTTAATCCAGATTGGAATGATTTGTTTACAGGGTGTAAGGAAAATGACACAATTAATGATAGACCTTGCTGCAGTTCAAGCAACATTGGAGAAATGAATGCACCTGTAGCTTCTAATGAGTCACTGAATAACAATGTGGAATCTTTGTCACAAAATAGTGGATTGTTTCCATTTCAATGTGGTCAAGTTTTTATTTGCCTTGCTTGTGAACAGGTGTTAATAGACTGGATGAAATTAAAAAGTCATATGTTGTATGATCATGCAGTAGAAACTGATAGTGAATGTTGTGAAGAGAGTAACTACCTGCCAGTATTCCATCACAATGACTGTAATAGTAATAAAGTGGTGTTTTTTTGTTCTTTGTGTAGTGCCTGGGAAAAAGAGCAAACACTTTTTAGAAAGCACATGGTCATTGTACATGATCTATTACCACTGGAAGATGACTTATCTACTGAATTCAGTCAAGCAGCAGTTAATGTAAGTACTTCCACTGTAATCAAACTGTTCAGATATAAAATTCTTGAGCCACAATATGTTGTTCTTGTTGAAGTGTGTTCAAAAGGGTATAGATCAGCAAACCCTATTAGTCTAAAAGCATTAGTTGGTATACCAGTGACTTTGGATGTATCAAGATGCTCAGGTAGTGGAAAAGATTTGCATTTTTCTAGCAGAGATCTTTCTAAGGATTCTTGTCCTACTCAATCTGAAGGGGAAAAAGAAGATTCTTGGAATGAGGTGGATGAATCAGAAATGTGTGCTGGTACTTTGGATACAATGTTGACATCTCCAGACTTTGTAGAAGATTGTGAGCGTGAAAAGGTTTTGAACTTTGCACCAGGTGAAAGCAATCATCCAATAAGTGTGTTTAAAGACCAATATTGCGAAGAACTAGCATATCCTGGGATATTCTATGGCAAAGTAAGAGCAGATAATAAGGAAAGAAGTGTGCCTGTGTATTATAGTGACATTTGCAAATCAGAGTTAAGGCGTTCTGATCGCAGAGTTGCTAAGTGTATCGAAAATATTTTTTTTAAACTGAAAAAGCTGCAAATGAAAATAATATTAGGCAAATGCCAGATTGCTCTACGAAAGCATAAAACAAAAGGAAAGAGACTAACAGCAGGCGAGTTAAAAAAAGAAGGTGCTTTAGACAAATTAGTTCATTTGGATGAAGGCTACCGATTTCTGAGAGCTCTTCGTGGTTCACCACCCTACTTTGAGAGGCTAAGAAAGATTTATTTGCCATGATAAGGCAACTTGGAGCTGCAACACTTTTCTGTAGCTTTTCTGCAGCTGAAACAAAGTGGAATCATCTGTTAAGGATGTTAGGTGAATTGACTGATCATAAAATATACAGTGATAATGAATTAAATGCATTGTCGTGGGAGGAAAAGTCAAGGTTAATACAAAGTGATCCTATCACATGTGCAAGACATTTTGACTTCCAAGTTCAGCAATTTATTGTTAAATTTTTGCATAGTGATTGTGCGCCTCTCGGAAAAATAGCAGATTGGTTTTATCGTGTTGAATTTCAACAGCGTGGCTCACCACATATACATATGCTTTTATGGATTGAAGGTGCACCAAAGTTTGGTGAAGATTCAGATGAAAAAATTTGCAATTTTGTTGATAAAATTATCACTTGTTCAAAACCTGGAAACAGTTGTGAGTTAGATGAATTAGTTTCTCGTCAGGAACATAAACATTCATTTACTTGTAAAAAAAGGTTTGAGAAAAAATGCAGGTTTAATTTTCCACAGCCTCCAATGAAAAGCACTCGAATATTGTATCCTTTAAGTGAAAGTGACCAAATTAGTCTTTTGGACGAGCACAAAGCAACTTGGAAAGAAATCAATGAGCAACTTAATGCAATGAGGGAAGGAGAAGATATTTCATTTGACGAACTTCTCGAAAAGCTTGGTGTCACAGAAGAGGTCTATATTCTAGCCATTAGATCTTCCTTAAGTAGGGCAACAATATTTTTGAAAAGAAAGCCAAATGAACTTAGAATCAATAATTACAACAAGCACTGCCTGCTTGCATGGAGAGCAAACATGGATGTTCAATTCATTTTAGATATCTACTCTTGTGCGATGTATGTTGTTTCTTACATATCAAAAGCGCAAAGAGGTATGAGTGAACTTTTAAGAAAAGCATGTGAGGAAGCTCGAGAAGGAAATTTGGGTATTAAACAGCAAGTGCGTGACATTGGTAACAAATTCTTGAACAGTGTTGAAATAAGCGCACAAGAGGCAGTATATATTGTACTTCAGTTACCAATGCGTCGTTCTTCTCGTGAAGTGGTATTTATTAATACAGCTTTACCAGATGAAAGGGTTCATCTTCTGAAATCAATTGATGACATTCAGCACCTAGAAGATGAGTCAGAAGACATTGAATCAGGTGGCTTAATAAAAAGGTACACCAAAAGGCCATCTTGCCTAGAGAATGTGACATTAGCTGACTGGGCAGCTTGGTATGACAATAATATGAAATCAAACCTGAAAAACTTGCAGAGTTGCAACAATACTGATGTTGATGGATTGCCATTAGAAATATTTGATCATGACAATAATGAAGATGATGAGGTTAGTACAGATATTACATGTGCAGCTAGCAGTGATTTGAAAACAAAGAACCAAAAACAACCCCAGAAGCGGTCAAAAGCTAGGGTAATTAGAAGTGTTTGGTTTAATAAAGAAAGTAACCCTGAAAAGCACTATCGTGAGCTCCTTATGTTATTTACTGCATGGAGAGATGAAAACACTGATTTGCTTGGTGACTTTGAGACATACAAGGAGCGTTGTCAGAGATTAACTGAACAGATAAATGATCAGATGTCTCAGTATGCACCATGTAGTAAGCAACTGGACAAGGTATTAGATGATGTACAAACTGTAGAATGCACTGATGATATGTGGGATTGCGTAGCTCCAAATGCTCAACACGTAGAACTGCATGACCTTGCAGAAACCGATAGGGAACGTTTATGCAACACAGAAGAAGTTAGGAACTACGATCTTTCTGAAGATCTGGGGATTCCTTCCAGTAGTGAGAATCGTGAACAAAATTTCTCGTTTGATGAATTGCCAGATGAAGAGTATAGGGAAGCTGTCCGTTCTCTAAATGTTGAGCAATTGCAATTTTTCTACCATGTTTTACACCTTGTAAAGACAACTAATGAACCTTTCTATTTGTTTCTTTCTGGTGGTGCTGGAGTTGGAAAGTCTCACTTGACTAAAGTGATGTTATAAGCAGTTTACAAATATTTAAATACAAGAGCCGGTGATGATTTTCATCAAATTAAAGCTGTCCTTGTTGCTCCAACTGGTAAAGCTGCTTACAATATTCAAGGAAATACAATCCATACTGCATTAGGTGTGCCTGCAAACCAGTCCTTAAAAATTTATAAGAAGCTTGATGCCAGTCGTTTGAACTCCTTAAGATGCAAATTTGCTGGTTTGAAGATAATTTTCATTGATGAGGTATCAATGGTAGGAAATTCTATGTTCAATGTTCAGATTAACAAAAGACTTCAAGATATCATAGGTACAGCTAATGATTTTGGGGGAGTGAGTATTATAGCAATTGGAGATTTGTTTCAACTTCAGCCAGTATTTGACGGGTATGTTTTTGAAGATTTGGAGAGTAATTATGCCCCTTTAGCAGCTAATCTATGGCAAAAACATTTTCAGATGTTTGAATTGCATGAAATTATGCGTCAAAGAGAAAGCCATCAGTTTGCAGAAATTCTTAATCGGCTACGTGAAGGCATTCACACTGAGAATGACTTGAATATACTGAGAGCAAGAATCATTGAAGATCCTAATATGAACTATCCCAGACATGCTCCACACCTATTTATCCAAAATGACAGTGTTGATGAGTTTAACAGGTCAGTTTATAATTCTGCAGCAGGTAAAAAATATATTGTCAAGGCAGTTGACAGTGTCATTGGTACTCAATCTGAGGAATTAAAGGCACGGTTATTAAGACAGGTTCCAGATAATCCACGAAAAACTATGCAATTAGCAACTCATCTTGCAATTGCAGAAAATGAAAGGATTGAAGTCTGCCAAAACATCAGATTAGATGATGGGCTTACAAATGGTAGTGCAGGTTTAGTGAGATTTATCAGTCTCCTAAGTTCTGAACGTCCTGATGGAATTGTTTGGGTTGAATTTGATCATGCTAAAGTTGGAGAGAAAACTCGAAATGAAAATAGACACCTTTACAGTGACAATATCCAGCAGAAATGGACACCAGTAAAACCTGTTTGTGTGACATTTTTTGTAGGAAGAAGTAAAGCTGCTCAAATCGTTCGAAAACAATTTCCTTTACGGCCATCTGCAGGGAAAACTATTCACCGTTCTCAGGGTGACACTGAAACTGAGGTTGTAGTTGATCTTACTTCAAGACGCGCTATTCCCCACATTCATTATGTTGCATTAAGTAGAGTTACCACAATTGATGGATTACATATAAAGAATCTCAATGAAAAAAAGATAACTGTGAGTAACAAAGTTAAGAATGAAATGCAGAGGTTGCGAACAGTGGCTTATCTTCAGACATCTGTATTTTCTCTTCAAGACATTGGTGATGATTTTGTCAAGATTGTTTTTCTTAATGCACGTTCACTACACAAGCATATATCAGATGTGAAAAATGATTTTAACATAAAGGTAGCAGATGTAAATATCATTGTTGAAACTAGGTTGTGGGTGTTTGACCAAAATGATGAATATAATATCAATGACTTCTCCTTGTTTAGAAATGATGCTTCATTTGATAGGCAGTTGCATACACAAAGACCATTCTATGGAACTGCAGTTTATACCAGAGCTCAATGTAATGATGGATATCCCAAATGTCAAAATATGCATGGAGTTGAAATAACAATAATTAAAGTTAAATGTCTGCCAGATGTTCTTATTGCTGGAATTTATAGATCACCAAAAGTGTCAACGAGACATTTGCTTCAAGCATTGAGAGAACTTCATTCCATTATGTCAACAGAACATTTTCATATAATACTTGGTGATTTTAACATTGATTTTAATAATGTTGTACAAAACAGCAGTATACATAATCAAATGATTGAAACATATGGATACAAACAACTTATTTCAGGCTTCACCACTGACAACAGAACTACAATTGATCACATTTATACAAATCTAAATGAATCAAGAGTCCAAACTGGTGTTCTCGAGACATACTTTAGTGACCATAAAGCTGTGTGGATAGCAACCAAAAAATAGTAGACACAGTATGTACAGTACATTTTTGTAGGCTATAATGACCAGTAAATGATTAACCTTTTAAGCCCTATCATACACATACAAATTCTCCTGACTGATCTCCATACATTTTCTTATAGCATTGTTTGGAGAATTTGTTAAAAGTTCAAAGCAATTTCCCTTTGGTGACCATTTTATTACAGTATAATTCTCCTAACCTCTTCTCTTGATTTAGTATTGACATTGTAAGATTAAATTTGTTGTGGTAACTGTTGGGTCTTAAAGAGTTAAAAAGAAGCATAATTTACATGTTAAGTACCTTGGTATGTGTTTCAGAAAGAAAGAAGATTTAAGTGAATTCAGTATCTACTTGTGTTACATTAAAGTGTTGTAGTTAATCAGTCTTGGTGTCTAAGCACATAAATCTGTGGCGTTCTTTTGAATCCCTTGTGACCCTTTGGGTCACTGACAAACCCATCCTTGTCACCCTTTGGGTCACAAACCCACCATATTGCAACTGTACATTTAAGGTAAGTATACATACAGTACACAATGTAGTTGTTTCTTGTTCTGGTCCATGTAATTACACATGTATGTTGATAATTATTAATTTGACATCTACAGGGATGTTGCTAAGAGAACATTAAGCCAGCTCATCATCAACAACCCAGCTGGTATTTATGGCCTTAGTAGCTTTAAAAGTTTATCTAAATCTTCATTTTCATGTGAAATTTCAGCTGGATTTACCGTAAATCCTCTTTCAACCAGTGAAATTAGCGGGCAGCCGTCCATTAGCGACATCCCTGCATCAACATGTACATGTAGTCGTGATATATGTTAATATGTTACCTCATAATATTTACATGTACATCTCTATTAGTTATTGTTAAAAACATTATTAATATTTTTAACTATTGATTTTTTCTTTTATTATGTTTACAGAACAAAAATGCAAAACAACAAGAAAATGCACAAGATACCGTTTTCAGAGAATCCACTGACTGCCATGTTATGTGCTGATTACTCCAACATTTTCAATCTACATTTTGTCAAGAGACACTATGTAAAGTGCCCATTGCATTGGAACTGGCTAGAACTTATTGGTCTGTATACAGTTATAAAAGGCCCAATCCTCACTATGAGCGACAGCTATATTCAAACAACACAGTTAAAACCATGTAGCAGTAACAATGGAGTTAAAAAGAAACTGTGTTAAACATCTTGGGATTAACCAATGAAAAGACCCTTCAATCGGAGGTCTTCACTGGCTCACTGGTGTATCAACTTTACTTCCTGGACTCCACTTGTACTGTATGTGTGTATTACCTCCAAATGTCGGAGTGATAACAATACTTTGGACTTATTGGACATACATTTGTATCTTGCTCCACTGATTGTACAGTCAGTGTAGACAGCTATCAGCCGCATTAAAACAAGAGTAAATCAAGATACTGTATCAACCTTGCTTCCTGGACTTCACTTGTATTGTGTGTATTACCTCTAAAATTATATAACAAGATTTTGGACTTATTGGACTTATCCTGCATCACAACTATCAGCTGCATTTAAACAACAGTTAATCAAGATACATTATTTCAAAACAGTATTTTTCTGCCAAGTTGTGGTTGCTTCCTGGCTTTCTAGTACAGTTGCATACTATGTTGCATTCCACTGTAATAAAAGACATTCAGTTACAATTGTACAAATTAAAATTCCAATTTTGTGATCAAAGCAGCTCAGTATTTGCCTTTTTTATTAACTTTGGTTAGAAACTAACATCCTTACCTTGGAATGCACAACTTAACAAAGAACACCACCCGAAAGCAACTTATTGCAAAATTCTATTTACTCGACAAACCCCTTTTCCCCTTTTATAGCAAATGAATCAGTTTCTAAACTATCAACTTTAATCACATTTTCACTCACAACAGTAGACCTTACTAGCTTTGTATATAGATTGCCCATTACAAATCACATGATGCTCCCCTAGAGAGTTTTCTTTTATCTATCTGAATAATTATTGTGAATTTCTTTTAATTGATTTTGAAAGAAGTAATTCTCAAGGGTAACATCACAGTCTGAAATTGAACAACAAACAAACGAAGCCCAAAATGTCCATTCTCAGTCCTCTGTCTGGGCTTCAAACATACTGACTCGCTATACTGGAACGTCACCGCCTTAGTATGCATTGCATACCGGTTATTTGAAACAGCTTTGGCCCAGAAGCCCTGATAGTTAAGGTTTATGTGATAAACGGGCAGGAAAAAAATGAAAATTCAGTATGACTTCCTGAGCGGCCGAAATTTTACAATGCGGAAATAGGCCACTAAGGAATTATTTTGATCGATTTGTTTGTTTGGAGTATTTTGTACAAAATATTTTCTTGTCAAGTAAAAAGCTTTTTCCATTATGTCTGGACAACAATGTTTGGTCAAACTTCAGCGAAAGTGGCTTGAAAAAGTTTGCTTAACTTCGACGCGCGCGTTTGCCGTCGCCAATGTGACAAAGAAGATGTTCATTAAGATAACAATACTTTATCGAACAAAGCAGAATTTCTAGCTAGGTAAATTGTTTCACGTTACAACTGAGGACTTTAGGTTTTTTGCTTGCTGCGAGAGAAGTTTGACAAAGCTTCCACATTTCTTTTACTCTTCAGCTTCTATCCAAATGATATAAACGTGTTGATCAGCTTAACTAGCCAGTTCATTAACATGTTGAATAAAACCCCCGAAGATGACCAATCCTTCTTGCTTTGTTTTTTATAGCTGATGATTTGCAACATAACCCTAATTTGAATTTTATAACAAACAAACCCACGAGCGTAAAAAAACGCTTACCTTCAACTGAAGAAGATATTCTTCTGGATGAGAGTTTATACCTTCACGGGCGGCGAGTGGTTAACAGATGTAGCTAGTCAGTGAACAGCTATGGGTGTGGTTGCTGTCGAAAAGTTTGCAATGTAAGAAAGGCGCAATTATGACAAGCGCTTTTATTAAATAACTTTTGCCTACGATTTGGTGGGCTACAGACGCAGATATGACGTCAGACATGCTACTAGATCCCAAGCTTCTCCCTGTTCTTAATAATCGTAAAGAAAACGCGTTTTGGATTACCCTGGGTGACAGAGGTTTTTTCTTGTTCGGTTTTCGGTCTCGGTCGAGTCACTACTTACCAACAGAAATCTGTGGAAATTATGAGGATTAAATCCGAAGAAATAAAAACAATATTTTTCAGAAAGTCCAGCTGCGCACAAACATATATTCGCGCGCTTGAAATAACAAATCATATCGAGTCATTTACACAATACAAATCATCACTGACAACAGTGTTGGTCTTTGCATTAACTATTGTCTTATAAGGAGGTTTCCGAGTTACTCTTCGCCTCTGTTTCAAAACGAGTCTACGTGCGAAACAATTCAAATGAAATGAGTTTCACCCACAGGTCCATTTTCATGTAAATCAAACTCATTTTCATTTGAATGGTTTCGCACGTAGACTCGTTTTGAAACAGAGGTAAAGGGTAACTCGGAAATGGCCTATTGTTAGACCAGTCTCAGTCTGCTATGGATACGGACATGACGTAGAACAAAGCTTTGTACGTGATGTTTCCCATTGTTCCTACAAACCCATTGACGTCATAATATATAATTTAAAAACGACGTACGACGTATGTAGGAAAGCAAACCTATGGCAGTTTTAAGGTAGCTTACAACAGTTTTTACGAGGCTCAAGAGTGCGCGCTACGATTTTCTGCCTGACGTCAATATTTGTCGCGCGACAAAAATTGCGCTTGCATTTCAAAACGGAAACAAAACAAGTTTCAGCACTTAAATCCAACTTTGTATACTAAAGTCTCAAAATGCTTTCATTCATGAGTTTAAACCTAGGACGGAAAATATGACAAGAAAGATAGCTAAACAACCGATAGAGGAGTTATTGCGTTCGACGAAGGAGAGCGCAAGCCTAATTTTGTTTTTGCGTCCTGTCTTTTGAGTTGTTATGCCTGTGTACTGTTATGGGGAATGAATCGAGCCGTAATGCGCGCGCAGATGTATGGACACCAGATTGGCCGCGCCGATTGATTTTTGCAGGGGCAAATCTCGGCCGGGAAACTGGTAGCCACAGATGGCCTCGATTTCATGCAAAACAAGATGGCGTCCCAAACGGAGCTTAGAAACATTATTTTGCTTGAAAAAAAAGGGTTAAAAACGTGTTGCCAAAATTGTAATTTTGCCAAAAGTGTCATGCTGAACATTAGAAGGTTATCATCCAAGGTAGCAGAGTTGTCTTCAGCCACTGAACGTCATAAAAAGAGTGAAAATCGAGTAAGTCGATGTGTAGTTTCGTACGGAGTTTGTTCGTAGGTAAACCAGCGTATTTTCCTGCAATTATATGTTGCACAAAACTACAAATTGTTAGAATTTAATGCATCGAGAGTGGGTATAATACGGATCGAAATTGTTTTATCACTTCTTTGAATTTGTGATATATCGTTATTCCTAGAAACACTAGACGTTTTGACGAGGGAATCGTTGTGTGAATGTAATATGCGTGTAGTGGACGGATTACTGTGTGAATTATGTCTGTGGAATTTTGAATCGAAGTAAAACTATTCCCAGACGTTTGTGGAAGTTTAAATCTCGTTTAGTGCCAAACGATAACAGGTCAAGTGAAATAAATAATTATTTTTGTGTAAATAATATTTCATTCATTCTATGTTCTTTTGGCTCGTCACACAATCTTTCTCGCACTTTATATCCTCCTCGCGTTTAGTGAGGTATAAGCATAGTGACCCATAGTAACTAACTTTGACATAAGGCATACTACAAGTAGGCCGACCATGTCGGTATTTTTGCCACTGCCTGCTTACCTTGGGTCTATTTTACCTATAGGTCGAACGCACTCCCCTAATCTCTGATTACTACTAGTATTATATTATTTTGTCTTTCTTCATCGCACGCGAAGCATGGCGTCACATAAGCGCGCGCTCAAATAAAAGGTCATGCGCAATTTGATCATCGTCCAAGGTTGTCAAAACTTGTTTTTGACCAAAGATTTCTCAAAAACCTAGGTACGATCCATTGTAAAACTTTCACAATTAATTTATAGGAGTAAATCACGTGTACGGCCAAAATTTAAAAAAAAGTCTGTAAGGCAGATTTTGAGCTAACTTTAACCCTCGGACGTACAAGCAAACTCACACCCCCACCATCGTACAAGGGGGGGGGGGGGGGTGGATGGAACCCCTCCCCGGAGTTTTCGTTATATTAAGGCGTAGCGAGATTATTTTACACTGATAAGAAAGCCCTTAGCTTACTCTACAAGATGACATAATTTTAATTGGCTGTGACGTCATATGACGTCACGTGACGTCATTTGAGCCGCCATCTTGGATCCGCCATCATGGATTTCAACATTTTCTTAGAAAGTCACAAAATAACGGAAATTGATGCAAAATCAAGACAGAATGCTTATGGAATGTAAAAATAAACAAATCTTGCACTTCTGTTTCAAAAAAAACTGGAAAAAATAAAGAAAAATGTTAAAAATGACGATTTTTGGCAAGACCTGCCTGTATTTATGACGTTGCCATGGTTCATACGGGCAGATTTTAAGAAAAACGCCATTGAAACTATCTGTGTCCAGTCCCCTCTTTAGCCCTCGGTCGCTCATTTTGGCTGTTTTATAGCATTTTAATTTTATTGTTCAATGTCGCATATGATGGCTGTACGCTATAACAAACAGTAATAAGAGAAACATAAAACATTTCTGAACATTTTACGAAAGAGTTAAAAGTTGGGCTCATATACCCAATAAAACTGTAGTAAGCCACCTTAACTGCCACAGTTTAGAAACGCAACTAAATTAACCATTGGGTGATTTTGGTACTTTTATTTATGTATTACAGGTCTAATAACTTCAAACAAAACTTCAATATATTATTTATTTGCAATATAGAATCATGATAATCATTGTTATTATGTTAGATGTATAATTATTATTTTATTGTATTCACGATGTTGAAATTCAGTGAATACGAAGGAAGATGACCTTTTACTCGCATAAAACGAAAAGGTATCTACAAAGAGATCACTTATTAAGTTCCAGCAGGATAGGACAGGCAATGCTTGAACTTTTCACTCGAGCTAATTGGCTGTGATCGGATACGCCATGTTTTGCTTAATTTCGTACTGTTTGGTGAAGTCAGATGACTATTGATAGTGTTGCTGGAATTACTAATTTATCATTGTGACCTCTTTAGGGACACTAGCTCTTCACAGGCAAACGCCTGCTCGCGGTGGAAGGAAATGGGTTTCAGGAATTTTTCGGATAAGGCTACGCAAAAGGGAAGACCGTTGTAGCCTGCCATCTTTTTCCAATACCTTTTACTATCTCCCCAGCCAGTAATGTTTACTTTGGATTTTTAATTTATAATAAGTTAAAGTAACTTATCGTTAAGTATATTAGTATTTCCTAATAAAATTGAAGCAATTACAGCCCCCGAAGGGGGACCCCTCATGAAAAGGACGGGGACGCTAATCGTCTCTGTTAGGGGTGCAAATTACGAATTTTAATCGCAGTTAGGGTTTTAACGACAGGACACCAATATTTTAGCCGCCAAGGCCTCGTTAAGGGTTGCACGTGAAGAAAAATGGTATCTTTTAAGGGTAAAAAGGAAAAGCTTGATTGAGCCACGCCCAGAGTGGCCATGGTCTCCTTTAGGGGTTGAATCAAAATTTTCCGTCGAGCATCCCCGTCCTTTTCACTTAGGAGTCACCACCCGGATTCACAGTGTGCAATGCAAATGTCTTTTCGCTATTAACGTTCACATTGTTAGTATATTAATTTATACAATTTTCAAAGTCGCATGCGCCAAAGTTGTACCATTTGAATCAGCCTTTAAGCTTTGCACTTGTGTACGGAAAGCGTTTCCCAAAATACAAGTGTGGGTGTAACTTTCAGTGGCTCTTCATCTCTTAGCAAAAAATGTCATGTTACGCGGCCAAACGCTATAAAGTTTACGGACAAACATACATATACCCTTGTGCTACGAACACTTTTTTCGTCAATTGGCTTTGTAACTGAAACATCTTAGACACGGACAACGGGCAAGCGTCGAAACCAGCCTCTTGCGAAAACTATAATTGAGCAAAATATAAAGACACGGATAGATAGCGCTGTTTGCATGTGCTAGCCAAAAGGAAACGAACTGAACTGTCGATGGTAATTTATGCCTATGTTCAGGTCGAACGAATATAAAGTAATGACTGACGTATGTTGGGAACCAGCAAAGCGCAAATACAACAACTATGACGACCAACAGTCGCAGAACTTTGCGTTTAGACATTTCGACAGCGCGACTTCTTCCTGATGCATTGCCTGGGATTTTACGACGCCATAATTTAACACAAATTAAGACGTAAAGAATGGCCATTATGACAAGAGGGAACATGTACAGTTTGACAAAAAGGGAGATGTGAAATATTTTACCGACGTGATCACTTGGCCAATCCCAGACACAAATATGGGCGTTTTGGCTAGGAAGAAATTTTACTTGATAATAGAGAACTGCTGGGATCATTAAAATGAAAGACAAAATCCAAATTACTGCTGACAGGATTCTTGGTTTTCGGAAAAGCTTTCCCCTGAGGGGATAGAACACCGCGTAAAATCTGTCGAATGAAATGAGCACCATTGCTAGAACGGTAGCCTGCGTTGCAGACGAACAAAACCCCGGTATAGTGCGTCTGCGAATTAGAGCACAAAAGCTTGTTCTGGCCCCCCGCGTGTTACCAGGGATTTCTATAATAACCTCTGATTGGCTTTTGAATAGGGCCGTTCTTTCGTGCGTCGTAATTGGTCGAGTGCATCATGAGAAACCATAGTTACGCTTTCGACGAAGACCAGATACAAAACAAACTTGGCGGCGATCACGGCAGATCGGTGAGAATTAGCGTTTGAAGCGGTAAAAAAGCAGCCGGTTCGAACTATCTCATAAAAAAAAGAAAACAACGATAACGACAGGCCGGCATACACAACTGACAAGCAAAAAGGTCATGGTATAAATGTTGAATAATCTACATTTGTCTTGTGGTGAAAGAATGTCACACAACGAACATCCGTGATGGGAAGCAACACACCTTGCAACACAATAAACAGCCGGACCCGGCATTACAAATGCAGAATGCAAGTAGTCGACATCTTCACGAAAAATTTAGGACCAGAGGGAATATTTCAAAAGCTTAAAAAATATCTTGCAAATATGAATGTTCCGAGACTAACCGCGATAGTAATTTATTACATATGACAAATGTAAAACAGAGGTGTCAAAATATCCGGGCAAAATATACAAACGGAAAGCCGTGCAGACCAATGTCTTATGGCTCTACTCAACTTTAAACGCCTCCAAATAATACAACTGACAGCATATCGTGCCCTTTCTAAACAAGTGAAAAGCGAAATAGATTGGATGACCAATTCCAATACAGAACGGCACAAATATATGACAAGAACGTTTTACTGTATCTGGTATCTGGTATTCATCGAACGCGTAACTATGGTTTCACGAGATCCACTCAACCAATTACGACGCACGAAAGAACGGCCCTATTCAAAAGCCAATCAGAGGTTATTATAGAAATCCCTGGTAACACGCGGGGGGCCGGAACAAGCTTTTGTGCTCTAATTCGCAGACGCACTATACCGGGGTTTTGTTCGTCTGCAACGCAGGCTACTAGAACGGTCGCTGCTATGGAAACGAGGATGGCGTAGTGCACAGCTTTGCACGTGATAATACCCAGTGTTCCTCTAAACCAAATGGCCCCACGATAGAAGTAAGCCACAGAATAGGGCATAGCTGTGACAGTCAACAGTAGATGATCTGCAGCAGCCATGTTGGCGATGAATAGGTTTGCGACACTGGTAGATCGAGAAGTTTTCTTAAATACCACGAACAAGCCGAGGGTGTTGCCAAAGAAAGCGACGACAAAAATCACTGCATATGCTGACGTCATGCCAATCTTGATATCTGTTGGAATAGTGGGCTGCGGAATGGTTGTGTTAACACTCACTCACTCATCCTCTTCGCTTCTCTAACTGGAGCATAAGGCTACCCAGAAACGTCCTCCATCCTTCACGGTCTCTTGCTCGCTGTTCCACCTCATTCCAGCTAGTCCAACCCAGGTCTTTACGCTCACCTTCCACAGTTCTTCTCCACGAAATCTTGGGTCTTCCTCGCTTTCTCTTGCCTTCAGGGATCCAGGTGAGAGCAACTCGGCAATTGTTGTCTTTTTCCCTCCTCAAGATATGACCTATCCATCTCCATCGCCTGACCTTCACGGTTTCTGAGATGGGTCTCTCCTTAGTTCTTTCATAGAGATCACGGTTAGAGATGGTGTGTGGCCAGAATATTCCGAGGATTCTTCTTAGACATTTTCAGTGGAAAACGTCTAGCTGCTCGATATCTGTTGAATGTAACTTCGTCTTCTCTTAATTTACAGGAACAAACTTTAATCACGGCCTTAACACAACCATTCAGTAACGAATGGTTGTGTTAAGGCCGTGATTAAAGTTTGTTCCTGTAAATTAAGAGAAGACGAAGTGACATTTTTTTGCCATGCGTCTTGCAAAGATTTCGAATCGAATGGTGATGTACGAGGGCCTGTCTCTGTTTAGTTAAGATAAGGACACCGAGTGAATAACCTTAAAAAGATCGAAAGAAGCTTATTTAATACTATAGTCACAAATGCACATAGTTACTTAAGGGTTGCTATTAGTAATTAATGGCACGAAAATAAAAAAAGGATAAATTATTACGGTGGTCTTACCATCTGCCTCTGTTGAGTTAATGTTGTTGGTAGTATTAAAAGTAAACGTTGCCATCTCTAGGATCCTGTATAATAAAAGTAGAAATGCAAACGACGAAAATGTAAATATGATAAAAGCAAAAAGTAAGATATACACTAAAAATATTAAAATATTGAAAATATTAAAGTTGTTGAAGTTATACAGCATGCTGATAACTATTCACATTTTCCTCGATGAAACTGAAAATAAAAATAGTTCTCTTGTTTCGAAGATGTCTGGTATATTTTGTGCCATTCTCTTTGCGACTATAAAATAACCTACCCCTAACACCAGGGGTATCTAATCGAACAAAATCGAACCAAAATTCACTGAGAACTCAATCGAACACCAATCGTTCGATTGGGTTCGGTACTCGAACAAAATGGAACATCTAATCGGCTGTGAGTTTGATTATTGAACCAATCGGTTCCACCGGTTTTTTCACGCTGCCCGTATTTTCTATATTTTAGGCAAATTTATTTGCTAAAAAATACTGACTTCATAAGATAGTTCCATTGAGGAATATCTTTGAGTAAGATTTTGGTCCTAAACTGCTCTGCTATTCCAATACTCAGCTGCCGAGTGTCAAAGAATCCTAACATATGTCGATTCCTCCACTCGAATCATCACAAACCGACATTGAATTTCGTTAGTTCATTGAAAGGTGATCCAAATGTTTGGCTGCAATTATCTAAAGAAGAAACCATTTCGTGAAAGAATTTTTTCCTCCTCAATTTAGCATTTATTTTATGGTGCCGAATACTGCAAAATTAAAAAGAACCCCGTAACTGTTATGCTCGCTGTCAAACTGTAAACTTGACCATCCAAATTGTTCGGTAATTTGCCTTTTTGCCTTTTTTTATCTAATATAAATTGTTCTAAATGCACCATGTGTCGTCTAGCAATATTTCCTTTCGATCTGGTCAAGTTTGTTTCATTTGGACGTCTCTAAGCGATATTAACACGCGGCCACTCCAAAAAGCTTTTTCTCTTTCATATCGACCAAACAGTGAAAAATCTTTTTAATTCTCGCACAAGACTTGTTGCAAGATTAACTACATCTGGAAATATCGCTGAGAAGGATTAAGCAGCCTGCGACTTGCCTGCGATGGACGCTTTGTTAAAAGTATTCGGTCGTTTCCCTGTTCAGCTACAGAATCCGAAATTAAAGATTAACTTGTTTTGCTAGCTCAAATTCCCTCGTTGGGATGTCTGGCTATGTATATAAGTAATTCAGACCAAACACCCATACCTCTTCAGTGTTACCATGAGAGTTTCTGCAGGTTTAACTGAAGGAATTTTAAGTCTTCTGGATATTGTAGCTCAGTGGTGTTATTCCCAGCACCTTAAGCACGGGTAGCTTGCATGCGTGTTCGGTGTGCGTCACCAGGTGCTAAACAACTGTCCTGTATGTATGCACTAAAAAAGACCAACAAAAAACCGTCTCTATACAATTTAGCGTATTCGATCGGTACAGGCGTTGAATACCTATTAATGACCTTTTCGCTGATAGTAAGTATTCTTTTTGAGGTCAAAATGTTTAACTTTTTAGAGCTCCCCTTTAATGCATTGGATTCTTAGGCGCCATAAAGTGCCATTGTTGACGGTTGAAGGCAAAAATAAAACTATGATCTTTTCCTGTTAATTTTATTTGAAGTTTGCCGCTTTGTTGAATTAATGTTGACGGGAAATTGGTTTAGTAACAGCATCGCCATCTTTCCTTAATTAGCTTGTCTCCAGTATTTATAATAATAAAATCGAACTTTCGGAGTTTACGTTGTAACACTATCTAGATTTTTCGTATCATGCTGAAAACAAAAATCAACTAAAACTTTGGATGCCTAAAGCCAAATGTTTACCCAATCCTTGACAGGCATCCCCGTCTACTTTTCTTTCAAATGCTTGCTTTCGTTCTGTGTGCATAAGTAACTCATCATAGTTTGACAAAAAAAAAGAAATTCTTTTAAATTTCGCAGATATTAAGAGGCTCCGACTGAGAATATGAAGAATCGTTGGACAGGCTGGGGAAATCGAAAATCTTGAAACTTTGCCTGAATAACACCTTTGGGGAACTATGTTCGAAAATATTATTCTGATCTTCTAGGAATTTATGGTTTTCGAGAAATTAAGAAAAAACGAAAATAACGGTTTTTGGCTCATTAAATATGCAAAAAATATGCGTAAAAATGGCAAAGTTCTCGATATTCCTATAAGAGCAATTTTTAATTCTTTAAATCGAAATAAACTTAGAATAATAGCTTGACCTTTCTTCTTTCAGGCAACATAAACTTTCATTTTTTTCCGGCTATTTGGAGGTTTCCTTCGCCTTTTAAAATATTGCTTTATCAAGCACTTCGGGAAAGGGCAAAAATTGAGAAACTTTGGAGGCCGAAAAAGCACCTTGATATGTCCGATATGGAGTCGAAATAAACACTGTGCAAAAGCTCAATGGCTCGTCTGTTATAATATTAAATAAAAAATCTGGGTACTCAAGATGCACACAAATGAGAAACGAAAGTTTACGACCTCCTGGTGCCTAATTTGCATAAATCTAATTTTTGAATTCGTCCTCCGCTAAGTGATTTGGTCCGCTAAATTTACATTTAGAAGCTATGATTTGCACAAAGAAAGCAATTTTAAACTTTCTTTGATTTTGTTGACGTCTTATGCCTATCAACAGGTTATATAGACGCGAAGAAAGAAGAAAAAATAGTAAAATCATCGACTGAGCTCATTGCGTGACCTGCGTCACGTTATGAATTTTCTTGTCAATAATTGAATTAAAAAGATCGGAGGAAAGATTTGTTTGTTAGGACTCTTACATTTCAAATTTAAGATTAAAGATTAAGATAATATCATTCACTTTAATACCTGAAATTGGGAATGATTTGTATATTTTATTTACTCGCGTAACTTACGTCAAAAATATAAATCGTGTAGTTATTATTAATTTGGAAGTTTACTTTTTACGAACATAAACGTACATAATTATTAAAACTATGATGGACATATATCGCTGTTAGCTTCCGTTCAGTTGTCATTAATGGAAATAAAATACGAAAAGTTTCTCATCTTGTTTTAAAACAACTATATAAAAGGTTTCGATCGTGCAAAATCCATTCATTCATTCAGATGTACATCACAAAATTAGATTAAAGAGACCGAACATGTACACAGCGACAGGACCCGGCGCCAGGACATTTAACACAAAGCAAGAAATTATTCGGCTGAAATTTAAAAATAGAATGACCCTTTACAGTTGTGCCTCTCTTGTTGGTGGGGCTTGGAGTCCAAGCCCAGAAAATCCAGAATTTGTCCAGTTTGTAAATTACCATGCAAAAGCACACTTCAAATTTTGTTACAGCTTGTCTGACAGAAACTGAAAGCATCGATAGCGAAGGAAAATTGTTAGTTGCCCGTGCAGGTGAGTTAAAATTTTTTTTTTCTTTGAACCACTTTTATGTATGGGTATCTGAATTAATACAAGCTTAACTATCCAATACCTTAGGATTTTTGTAGCGCAAGAATGCCAAGAACATATGACAGTTTGCCATAAATACAAGAACACGCTCTTTCGCTGGCGGACTGGAGAGCAAGATGTTCTACACCAATGGAAATTGCGAGCCATAATTAAGCCTTCTTTTACTCAGGGACGATCGCGGAACTGCAAGCAGCCCTACTCTGTTTTACATGAGACGGGTATGCTTTTTTGAGCTAGATCACATAAGCATTAACTTTCTGTTACTTAATTTTGTTTTAAGACCACGGTAACAACTTCCAAGTAAAAATTTAATGAATAATAGCTTACATGATTACTATAGTATTTTCTAGACTTTTAAGTTAAAACACTTTCTTTAATATTGTGAAAATCGCTTTTGGTTTTTAGTTATAAAATGACAGTTGACCTTACCCTACTAGCCTTCAGAACAAGCGGTGTTGCTCAAGGGATAGAAAGCGTATGTAAACGTGCGAGCAGGCGAGTGCAAACACAAGAGCGCGCACGCGATTGCTAAGTGGTACAGTTGTTTATCCGCTTGATCCTTCGCGCCGCGCTAAACTACTCGTTCTGTAGACTAACACTTTTGCGAAGGCATTAAGTGACAGACGTTGGTTTTCAGCCAGTAATGCCAGATATTCGTTCTGGCAGTTATATACCAAATATTTTACCTTACCTGCACGGGCAACTAACAATTTTCCTTCGCTATGGATGCTTTCAGTTTCTGTCAGACAAGCTGTAACAAAATTTGAAGTGTGCTTTTGCATGGTAATTTACAAACTGGACAAATTCTGGATTTTCTGGGCTTGGACTCCAAGCCCCACCAACAAGAGAGGCACAACTGTAAAGGGACATTCTATTTTTAAATTTCAGCCGAATAATTTCGTGCTTTGTGTTAAATGTCCTGGCGCCGGGTCCTGTCGCTGTGTACATGTTCGGTCTCTTTAATCTAATTTTGTGATGTACATCTGAATGAATGAATGGATTTTGCACGATCGAAACCTTTTATATAGTTGTTTTAAAACAAGATGAGAAACTTTTCGTATTTTATTTCCATTAATGACAACTGAACGGAAGCTAACAGCGATATATGTCCATCATAGTTTTAATAATTATGTACGTTTATGTTCGTAAAAAGTAAACTTCCAAATTAATAATAACTACACGATTTATATTTTTGACGTAAGTTACGCGAGTAAATAAAATATACAAATCACTCCCAATTTCAGGTATTAAAGGGAATGATATTATCTTGATCTTTAATCTTAAATTTGAAATGTAAGAGTCCTAACAAACAAATCTTTCCTCCGATCTTTTTAATTCAATTATTGGCAAGAAAATTCATAACGTGACGCAGGTCACGCAATGAGCTCAGTCAATGATTTTACTATTTTTTCTTCTTTCTTCGCGTCTATATAACCTGTTGATAGGCATAAGACATCAACAAAATCAAATAAATTTAAAATTGCTTTCTTTGTGCAAATCATAGCTTCCAAATGTAAATTTAGCGGACCAGATCACTTAGCGGAGGACGAATTCCAAAATTAGCTTTATGCAAATTAGGCACGAGGAGGTCGTAAACTTTCGTTTCTCATTTGTGTGAATCTTGAGTACCCAGATTTTTTATTTATTATTATAACAGAAGAGACATTGAGCTTTTGCACAGTGTTTATTTCGACTCCATATCGGACATATCAAGATGCGTTTTCGGCCTCCAAAGTTTCTCAATTTTTGCCCTTTCCCGAAGTGCTTGATAAAGCAATATTTTAAAAGGCGAAGGAAACCTCCAAATAGCCGGAAAAAAATGAAAGTTTATGTTGCCTGAAAGAAGAAAGGTCAAGCTATTATTCTAAGTTTATTTCGATTTAAAGAATTAAAAATTGCTCTTATAGAAATATCGAGAACTTTGCCATTTTTACGCATATTTTTTGCATATTTAATGAGCCAAAAACCGTTATTTTCGTTTTTTCTTAATTTCTCGAAAACCATAAATTCCTAGAAGATCAGAATAATATTTTCGAACATAGTTCCCCAAAGGTGTTATTCAGGCAAAGTTTCAAGATTTTCGATTTCCCCAGCCTGTCCAACGATTCTTCATATTCTCAGTCGGAGCCTCTTAAAAACCTTATTTTCACTTGATCTTCTCATTAACTGCGCAGACTAATGGACCTTACTAATGGAAAATTCTCCTCTGTCAATGTACTGTCCATCTTATGGTATTTGACTGGCATTTTTGTGTAAACGCTAAATACTTTTTTTAAGGTTATACTTGCAGCAACTACGCAATAAATTAGATATTTTTACCCCGTATAATAGCACGCGAAACTAATCATAACACGTTAGATTCATTTCTGGGCATCTGGGCATCTGGGCCATCGCACTTAAATGTTCATATATTTGTTAATTTACTTTTCTTTTTTGTCACCATACTTTTTTCTTTCGTCCAGTCCTTAATTGTTTTCTGTTTTATTTTTTCCTCACTTTCACTAATACATACAATATAATGAGTATTTTTTTTTTTGAAACTAAGGACATTTTATTGTAAATTGTGCAGCTTCGTCTTTGCAGGTAGCTTCGAGTTTTTGAACCGTGTATTAAAATAAACAAAAAAAATGAAAAAAATGCCATGGCGATATGAGCCGGGATATTTGTATGAACCCAGTTTCAGTTGTTATGCAAATAACAATAACTAGATTTTTTTATTTCTTATGGCCGGGCCTATATTCATTGAAAAGATTAAGCTGCTCGCAGATTGTTTCTGCATTAGCTTAACAGGCCAAAAAGAATAAACTGTTTAGGTAAAAGGTATTAATAATTTAATATTTAACTAGATTAAATTCACAATATTTGCAACCTAAAGGACAAATTTTGAACTGGACACAATTAAAAACTAACATGAAATGCATTTGTCAGTTGTTTTTTACATTGAGTTGAAAAAAAAAAGAAACAAATACTTGTTTTTAAACAAAAACAAAGCTAAAGCAGTCGATCGCGAACAGTCTTTTTATAAAACAGGGCACAATAATTATTTTGGCATTGTACAAAATAAACACGCGTTAATGTCACTAATAATTTACATACAATAATTTCTGCATTCTGATTGGCTAAGAACATGTCAATTAATCCCAAACCAGTGCAAACAGTGTAATTGCCAGTGCAAAAAGTGTAATTGGCAGTGCAAAACGGTGTAATTGAAAATGATTGACATTTATGTTGCCAGACACAACAAAAACAAAATGGCGGGCAGGTTTGGAGATAGCAACACAGTTTTAATCGATAGTTTGAAAGACAACACGAAAAACAAAAACACAAAATCGAGTACGACAAACTGGCTAAGAGTGTGGAAGACCTGGGCAAAGGAGAAAGGACATGACGAAGACATTGAAACGTACGCACCGGAAAAACTAAATGAAGTCCTCGAGCAGTTTTACGCGACGGTACGTAAACAAGACGGGAAGGATTACGAGCCTGACAGTTTACGAGTCATGGTTGCAGCTCTTGACCGCCACTTGAAGGATAATGGTTTCAAATATTCCATAATGCGAGACAGAGAATTTGCAGAGTCAAAGAAAGTCCTCGAAGGGAAGGCCAAGCAGCTCCGACAAGAAGGCAAAGGCAAACGGCCCCAAAAATCACGCAGCCTGACCAACAGCGAGGAAGAACAGCTTTGGGAGCAAGGAAAATTAGGAAGCCACAATCCTCAAGTTCTCACCCAAACAGTTTGGTGGCTGTTAACCCAGCATTTTGGACTTCGCGGGCGTCAAGAGCACCACAATAATTATGCAAATGACGGACTTCAAGTTCGGCTTCGATGAAAACGGTGCAGAGTACGTGGAATTTGTCAAAAATCCAACCAAGACACGACAGTCTGGGCTCACAGCGAAACCTCGATCTTTTCTGCCAAAGATGTTCGCAACCGGCGATGAAAAGTGTCCTGTAAAGATCTTCAAAGAGTTCCTTTCGCATCGCCCTCGCGAAATGCAAGCCACAGGCCCACTTTATCTCTCCTCCATCAAAAATCCTTCGTCTCAAGTTTGGTTCAAAAAACAGCCCATGGGAGAGAACAAAATAAATGAAATGATGAAGTCCATAATCCAAGGCTCAACGCTGGAACATTCCACGAAGAGGTTTTCAAACCACAGCGCCAGAAAGACGGTTGTCAAAAAACTGAAATCAGCGGGTCTAGAGCGAAGCTCCATTGTCAAAGTAACAGGCCACCGGAATGAAAAATCCCTCAACGACTACGACGAATCTGATGAGGTTGAGCAGAGGCAGCTATCCCATGTCATAAGCAACAAATCTGTTGAGCAAAACCGTTCCACCAACGCGATCAATCCTTTCCATGCTTTGCCAAATCAGTACGGCAGTAATTTCGCTCCGTATGGCAACAACTTCGCTCCTTATGGCAGCAACTTCGCTCCTTATGGCGGTATGTACGCTCCTTTTCCTCAGGGATTTTGTCCACCAAATGTTCAAATGCCGATCTCCAGCCAGAATGACCAGAGGCAGAATTTTATGAACATGAACTCGTTCAACAACTGCCAGGTCACCTTCAACATGGGAGTGAATGGCAATTCAACTCCTGAAATCAAGCCCGCCGAGAAACCTGCTGGCGTGCAGTGACTTCAACTGATTTAGTAAACATTGAACGTGAAGAGTTTCTTTCGCATCTTAATTCATTTCAGGATTTCGAAGAGGTTTTTTCGTACTTTATGAACGTTTTGTAGAGTCCTCCATTGTACTGTAGTTCTGAATTTTGCAGACTTGTCAAAATAAAATGCAAATTTGTTAGTCACATGGGAGCCGCTTTATCCAATGATGTAGAAGTGAGTGACCACGTGAAGTGTCACGAAAGTGAATAAAAAGCGTGACGAAAATTATTGAAGATGTAAATTATTAACTAGTAATCACATGATTTTTCTCGTGCAATTTTGGAATAAATGAGCACTCGTAAATTTTTCAAAGACAACAAATTGCACGCGCCCTGCGGGCTTGTGCAATTTTGTTAGCCTTTGAAAAATTTACTCGTGCTCATTTATTCCAAATTGCACTCGAAATCATGTGATTACTGGTACTAATTTTCTTGTGTCATAATATTCGCGATTATGGGAGAAAAACAAACTGCAAAAATTAAGACTCAATAGCAGTACAAAGGCCGGGTGCCGCGTAAATGTTAAGAAATTAAAAATAAATAAATAAAACCGAGGCGAACAGATGGTACTACGTATTGCATATTTTGCGTTTATATCACGTTTCGTTTGTGAGAAATCATATAAGCAACATTTAACAATTATTCGTCGAAGGCGAAGTGATTATTGTTGAAGAATCCCCGAATCTTCAATAATAATCACGGAGCCTGAGGTGAATAATTGTTTTAGTATAATTTTTAGAGGTGATCATCAAGAACTTCAAAATAACGATAGCAAACAAGAAAATAGCAAACACAAGTGTTCGCTTGCATACGGTGTAAACCAGTTTAATTCATCGATTGCAATCAGAATTTATTTTAGTTAAAACGGAACAAAACAAACACTATGAGAAAGATAGATGTCCGGTACCTTTGTATGATTGTTGATGACTTCTAAGCGAATGTGCGAATCCTCTCGAAAATGAGTAGCTCCGGTGAGAAGAGAACTAAATAATGTTCGCTCAATCGATCTGACTGAGTTTCTCATCGATCGCCAAAACCGCCGTGTTTACGATCATTTCTAATGCCTTGAGAACCATCTCTTGAAAATATGTTCGGTCCAAAAGCCTTGGTAGTTAATTTGAAAAATTCCCAATGTTTAAAATATCCAGGACTTGGACTGGTTTCTTTCAAATCAAAGAAATTTTCATTCAGCAAAAGCGGCCATTTTTACTTGCCTGGATGTCAAAGGTGGCGTGGCTAAGTAACCAAGCCTTCAAAGCTATAATCACCTCGCGCGGGGTGATTATAGCCTCATAAGCCGAGCTTCTCGACCAATCAGAATGCTCCAATTCTAATAATCACCTCTGAAATTATACTAAATAATATTAATCTTATAGATCTTTGTTTCTGTAGAGTGAAATCAATAAGCAGAGCGAAGTATAAGTAAACACGGGTCTTGCTGTATTTTAAATTATTCAGCTGAATCGTTTTGTTCTCTTGTTCCCTCTGTAAGGGAAATAATTATTCCCTGATTAACTCCAAAATAGCTAAAATTTGAGTCCTGCTACTGGTGTCCGCTTCGGTCAATAGTAGGTATTATGTATATTTAACAATTATTCGCCGAAGGCGAAGTGATTATTGTCGAATAATCCCCGAGACGAAGTCGAGGGGATTATTCGACAATAATCACTTCGCCTTCGGCGAATAATTGTTTTAGTATAATTTTCAGAGGCGAATATCAAAAACTACAAAATAACAATAGAAAACACGAAAACAACAAACAAAAGTGCTCGCTTGCATACGTGTAAACCAGTTTAATTCATCGATTGAAATCATAATTTACACTCAAGTTTAAGCAATAAAACGGAACAATACAAACAGTAACACTACGAAAAAGATAGATATCCGGTGCCTTTGACTTCTGAGCAATTGTGTGAATCCTCTCGAAATTACTAGCTCCAGTAAGAAGAGAACTAAATAATGTTTTGACAGTCGATCTGACTGAGTACATGGCCGTGTGTGATCTCCAAAACCACCATGTTTACGATCATTTCTAACGCCTTGAAAACCATCTCTTGAAAATATTTTCGGTCCAAAAGCCTTGGTAGTAAATTTGCAAAATTCCCAATGTTTCAAATATCCAGGACTTGGAGTGATTTCTTTTAAATGAGAGAAATTTTCATTCAGCAAATGCCGCCATGTTAACTGACCTGGATGGCAAACGTGGCATGGCTTAGTAGCCAAACCTTCAGATGCAATATTCACCGCCTAGCGCGGTGAATATTGCGACATAGTCCGAGCTTCCCGACCAATCAGAATTGAATTCACCTCTGGAAATTATACTAAGTGCAAGTTAACCCTCGGACGCACAACCAAATTCATACCCCCACATTTCGTTCTATTAATGTGCAGCGAAATTATTTTGCACTGAGTAGAAAGCCCTTAGCTTACTCTACAAGATGACATAACTTTTGTTGGCTGTGACGACCTATGACGCCATATGACGTCATTAGAACCGCCATCTTGGATTTCACCTTTTTCTTAAAAAGTCAGGAAATTGATACAAAATCAAGCCAGAATGCTTATGGAATATGAAATTAAACTAATCGTACAAAAAATACTGGAAAAATAAAGAAATATGTCAAAAACGACGATTTTGGGGCCAGACCTGCGCTTGATCCTCAGTTATCGGTAAAATTTTCGGCGATTTATAATAATAATAATTATTTATTTATTTATATTGCGCTTTTTAACATATAAAATGAGCAAAAACGCATTACAATAATAAAACCTAAAAGTATTAAAATATACTAACTATATACACATTATTGACAAAATGCGCCTTTCTCAGCTGACATTTTAAATTTTGACCAATTTTCAGCTATCATTTAAACCCCATCCAGACTCTCTGGGTGGAATATCGGGTTCCGGGAAAATGTATGCTGGGGGGTGGATAGTCTAGAGCTAAATTGAAAGCAATGTGGAAACTTGCAAAACATATATGATTATTTTTGAGTAAATTCAGAATACACCAGCCCAGTTTCGTGATACGAAAGTGGTTAACAAATTCTTTCAAAGGTTTGATTAATTGGTAACAGGAGTTCGTGTCGTCTAATTCTGTCTGTAATCATACTCGTGATTAAACAAAATCGGACTCCCGCTTCGTCAGTTCGCGGTCGTCCGATTTTGTTTTATCACTCAATCGCTGTTATGAGGTCTGTTAGGAATACAAACCGAAGTCCTGTTACCACTAACTTGTACTAGGAATGCAAAAAAAAAAAAAAAAATAAATAAATAAAATAAACAACAACAACTTCGTATTAAGAGTGTGTGAAAAAGTACCCTGAGTACGGTCTTCTTTATTTTTAAATCTTTTAAGAGTCAAAGTCAAGAGAACAAACTTCGTCAGATGTTATCTTGGTGGGCTCGTGTGTGTGTGTTGTGCAAATAATTTCACATTTCTGGTGATTGTTTATTATTCTGCGATAAAGATTGGTCTCAGTATATTCATTTGATAGAAAGAAGGTGATTACTAGACTCAAGGTAAGTTGAGAAAAAACTGCTATTGGAGATAGTAGTTCTTTGAGGTTGTTCAACCATTGAGAAGTCATTTACTATTAGCCTAACTCTCTCATCGTCGACTCTTTGCCACGTTGACAAATCTAAGATTACATCGTCAGGACTATCATAGCAAGCATGAATCATATTATATTGTCTGAAAGAGTTAAAACCCACGCATTTTAAAGACAATCACCACTGCCGGAAATCTATCATTAATAAGAGGTTGTTTACTTTTCAAAACAGTTGCTTACTTTACAAAGTAGTTGTTTACTTTAAATAATTGTGCTCGTTAACTGAGATTGGCTTATCTTCGTCCAAACAGCAGGATTGCTGGAATGTTTTCGATCTTTCTCAGTTGAAACTAAACAGTTTGAGAAAGGAATGACTTGCTGATTTCATTCTGCGTAACAATTATGATAATATTTAAGGATAGCAGACCTTTGATCCGTCAATTTTAATGAGATTTTGCCATAGCTTTATTCCGCCTGTATTCCACCGTTAGAAGGCTATCGTTAAACTTTTACGGCGAACGGGCATGGGGAATTTCTGAGCTCCTCCAGGCAGAAAAATACATTACACTACATTTAAACGAGGATTATATTTCAACGTATGTCTATAGGAAATTTCGTCTTTAAATTTAGTTACGAAAACGAGATGAATATGTACGACAGATAAAAGCGCCGTTATCGGACAGACAAGACCATGCAGCAATTTCTTAATTACGACTGTCTCACAATCGCTCCCTTTTTTTTGAACCTTGTTTCAAATATTGCCAAAAAAATCATTTTCCGATGACATGCTGCTTCTGAAGCCTTGAAAGCAAATTAAACTATTTTTCGCGGATTCTTTGCCAGCAGTCAACGCAAAGTGGAGAGATATCATGAATCACAAAATCACTTAGAATTACGCGTGCTAATCCCTTTCTACTTCAATTTGGGAATGACTCAATTATGCACACCCTGCCTGCGGACATCGTCGGGCGTCTGTCCCGCAATATGCGTATCACGATCACAGATAACGTATGGAAAAAAAACATCAGGTTCGGGGAATTTCTCATTATCTCAATCAAAGCCAGTTTCTTTTAGATTTGTTAATTTCTGTACCGTTTTGAGTCCGTGCTAGCTAAAACTCGTCACAACACTAACTTATGTAAATCCTCTTTATCACTCTTAAGACCACTGTTGTTCTGGCGCGGCACAGGGAAAAAAAAAAAAAACACACAAAAGAAATTTCGGTGTGTGATCAACAGTTGAATCTAATTGAGATAGATAGATAGATCAACTTCGCAACCTAAAAGGTTGAATTATGTCATATTTACATATTTATAAAGCGATAAAAACTAACGATAAAATGTAAAAATATTTAAGAACTATACAAAAGTGATTAAAATCCAAACTTAAGTACAGTATTTCTAAATCTATTAGTCTTAATTAACCCTCGGACGTACAAGCAAACTCATACCCCCATCATCGTACAAGGGGGGGGGGGGGGGTGGATGGAACCCCTCACCGGAGTTTTCGTTATATTAAGGCGTAGCGAAATTATTTTGCCCTGACAAGAAAGCCCTTAGCTTACTCTACAAGATGACATAATTTTAATTGGCTGTGACGTCATATGACGTCACGTGACGTCATAAGAGCCGCCATCTTGGATCCGCCATCTTGGATTTCAACATTTTCTTAGAAAGTCACAAAATAACGGAAATTGATGCAAAATCAAGCTAGAAAGCTAATGGAATGTAAAAATAAACAAATATTGCACTTCTGTTTTAACAAACTGGACAAATTCAAGAAAAATGTTAAAAATGACGATTTTTGGCAAGACCTGCTTGTATTTATGACGTTGTACGTCCGAGGGTTACTGGCGTGACTTTCTGAGATTATAACTAATGATGTTTCTGACGAATGAGCTTGCGAAGAAGGCTGAAACAACTATTTTGCCGGCACGGGATACAACACGGCCTGGGCTCCAGGCCGGTGCATTATGGGGGTTAGCCAGGGGTATATAAAGGGAGTTTAATATACAATCTTCGTTCACTGTCCAAAATCCACGCGCGCAATTGGTTAAAATAGATCACGTGATTTTGCTTTACCTGTCGTCAGCAAACTCAGACAGTGCAGTATTGACAATAATGCACGAAAATCGTGCATTATTGAAGGTGTCTTCAGCTTCAAAGCTTGTAGAAGTGGAAGAAAAGTATATTCCTCAAATTATCAACGATCCAATACCAAACAAAATCGAAGAGGATAACAACTTGAAGCGCTTTCATGTTCAAAGGTAAACTGCAGCTCAATAAATACATTTTTGTGTGCGATTGACTTGCTTGTAGTTGCTTGATTGTGAAAGCCATCGACTTGCATTGAACAAGCTTCTCGCTGACTGTATTTATGAACGACCACAGCTGATGAACGATTTTATGAACCATTTTAAGTTTTATTTCTGTACGGCTAATTTGTGATTTTTATATTATTGATGTAATCCCGTGTAATTATGTACTACTACACTTCTTATTTTTTTAAAAATAAGAAGTGTCGTAGTTTAAAAACATTAAGTTTGTTGTTTGAAGTTCGTTAAGTCGATGATCGCTTGCAGTTCGATGCAGTGTACTCAGATTGTATATTAAAAGGGTTAGAGTCTGTTCGTTCGTGTTTTGTTGACAAATACACGCACTTGCTGGCCTCACAATGAACTCAAAATTTTCAATACTGCACTCGGCTACGCCTCGTGCAGTATTGAAAATTTCTCGTTCATTGTGCGGCCAGCGCGTGCGTGTATTTGTCAACAAAACACTCACAACAGTCTCTAACCCATAAATAACACGTGATAGTCATCTAGGTCTCTGAACCAACCCTGTTCAGTGCTCCGTTAATTTTGTTCACTCGGTTTTCTCTCGCTTGTGCCGTTGTGTTCGCTATGTCTATTGCCTACGACGAAGTTTCGGCTCTTATCAGCGCCAACAACCCGCAGTTGATAAATTCTTTCCAAGCATCTCCTGCAGGATAGCGTTGGCTAAATTAACCTGGCCACGAGGAAGCCGCGGATATACAAATGGAAGAGTTAAAGAAGCTTTCATTCAGCGAGCCACTCAAGTATTATCGTAAAGCTTATGAAGTCCAGTTCAAGCTCAATCTAAAACTAGCGGAACTAATCGTCGGCGCCAAGTCTGCCGCCCAAAAGTCTCAGCTCGTCAATATTGAAGCCGATCTGGACGAAAAGAAATACTCTAAGAAGCCCGGGCATTAGCGTGCTACCTGCTCAACGATGACCAAGCCGTCTGCCTTCGCTAGCTCCTAAAAGAGTTCAAGAGAAGGACAAACCAGGTGTAGTCCATTTCGATTTTAATATCGAAGCGATAGTTTAGGATAGAAATTTGAATTTTGCTTTTCATCGTTTTGCTTTGAAATTGTTTTGCTTGAATGTTTCTTATACGCTCTATTATTCACATTGTGTTTCCTATTTTTCCTCTAGACTACCGTGCGAAGAGGGCTTTTATATAATTGTGGATTGATTTCTGGCGTTCTTGAGAATCTTTACAATTCATTTTTAATGTCACCAGTCAAGGCTACAAGAGTCTCAGTCTTCCTCGAACTTCAACGCCTTCTGGCAAGGCTAACAATGCTTCGGTGCTTTGTTGCAAAGCTGTTAACGAACTCTTCCATGCAATCCTTACTGTAGAGATTTTTTGCGTGCATGATATTATCAACTGTTAAGCTTAAATTATGAACTTATATTCCGCTCGACAGATGTGTACTGTATGTGTCGAGTCGCTACTCGCATAATAATTTTCTTACATGTGCAATATGCTAATTATTAACTAACACAGAGAAAACAATGTGTTATGTTGCATCTGCATTCACGCGTAGCTCCGGCTACAAAGGTTTATTTTGGATCTTAGGCACGTGATTTCTCCCTTTTTTGTAACTTGATGTGACGACTTGAACGTCGTCGTTCAGATCTTAAACAAAGGTTTCCATTTATTCTTATTTGGTTTGTTATCAGGATATTGTCTCATCGATATTTTTCCCGCGCATCGCAATTTTCTTTCGTCCGCCTAGCTTTTTGGGTATGGTTTTTTCAGATTATTTCTTTTTTGCGTCCTTCCATTTGGACGGTCTTCAGCCCCCTTTCATGTTTATTTTATTATAGTGTTTTACCTATTCTTAGGCCCTATGAAGGTACGGGCTTCCCTATAGCTATTTCCCTCGATAATGGGTTAAGTGGGCAAGCTGACCATCTTTCCGTCGAAATTAACAGTTTATTTGTGCACTCTGGCTTATTTAAGTCTGGCTTTGTTCCTTACCTAGACAAGTCTCAGTGGGAGCCTGCACAGACCTACGTAGTTACAAGATTTATTTTCTTGGTGATCTACATTGCTGTTTCTTGGGAATATCATTCCTGGTTTCGCTACCCTGCAGTATGCCATTTCTGTTTTGACTTTCGGAGATACAATATCCTCTCCCTTTATGGGTAGTGTTTTGGGTGGCTTAGTCTAGAGTGCAGTAAGTTCCACTTGGAGGGTACTTTTAGGCTGTGTGCCTCGCCTCAGAAGCCTTTCATTGTTAGCTTGTTAGTTCTTAGGTCATCTGGTTTTCCTACAACCAGAATGTTGCAGTGCCTTCCTTTTTTCTTTACCGTGACGGCAGTAGGTAGGTCGATCCCTTGCCTTTTATTGGATTTTATTATTTCCTTGGGGTTTTGCATTTACTGTTGCCTTTATTGTTATTGTTATTTTACGCCATGGTTGCCTTATATTCGCCATATAGGTTAGCCTCTTGCGTGTAGTTTGCTTTTACTTTTATCGCGAATCAAGACTCATTTTCATTGTGTCTTTCTCTACATAACTTTAGATGTCCTTTTTATGCTATGTTTTGCTCTGCTTGGTTTTTCCTTTTATCTCCTCAGGTGTTTTTTGCTCAGCTTCTGGCGAAACCAGACCGTACTGGCAGATGTATTGGCCCTATCCAGGCTGGGTCCGGTGGACAGTCTGAAAACTACGGTCCCTTCTTCTAAGGCATGCAGTACTTCTTTTCAGTATCACCGTGCATGATGCAGGTGGAAGGAGTTCGCGGTCTGTAAGATTTGATAATATTTTTGTAGTGAGATAAAGTGATATTTTCTTCTATGAAAGTTTCATTGCCATTCAAGTGCTTAAAAGTTAAAACGGCCAGCTCCGTTAGGTAAAGTGCGTTGTTATTTCCGAGCTATCCAGCTCCGCTTGTCCTGTTTATTTGCAGACATGGTACTTGATTATCTTCATATTTCCCTCCACTCTAGAATACTCATTCTTAGCTCATTTTTTAGGGTAAGGTTCTTGCTACACCGTAGTTTCTGGAAGTCTGCTTTAGCCCAAGATATCAATGTAGATGACAGCATTGAGCAAACAACTTACGCCCAATACTTTGTCGTTCTATCGTGGGGGTTCGTGTCAGGCCGCCCCCCTTAATAAACTTATTTGTCCTATAGCTGTGTGCTTGTCTGTTGTGTAGTGGAGGCAAAATATGATGTTTCTGACGAATGAGTTTGCGAAGAAGGCTGAAACAACTATTTTGCCGGCACGGGATACAACACGGCCTGGGCTCCAGGCCGGTGCATTATGGGGGTTAGCCAGGGGTATATAAAGGGAGTATAACACGTGATAGTCATCTAGGTCTCTGAACCAACCCTGTTCAGTGCTCCGTTAATTTTTTGTTTTTAGTTTTTTCATATTTTCTTCCGCCTCGTTGCTGACTAGCCTTGATTTTACTTGATAAGCCTCCGTAGGACGGGCTACCAATCGTTGGACATGAGCCATGGTTCCTACCCAGATTTCCGGCCTCTTTATGGCAGGTTTTTTCTGGCCTCCGTGCTATCAGTCTATTGCTCCTGTAGTTTTTTAGCCTACCTGGTACTAATTGTTTTGTACTTTTTGTTTTGTATGAGTAGGTTCTTCTTTTTGGTCCAAAGTTGTGGATTACTCAGCCCATCTGGCAGTTTACGCTAATTAGAGTTTGTTTATCTTGCAACTATATTTGCCTTACTGGCTCTACAAGTTTGTATATAGGGGATTAAGGTCCAAAGAAGTGGGCCCCTCAGACTAACTGGCAGTTGAATACTAAGCTTGTTTTCCTTGCACTTTATTTTCCTTACTGGCTCAATTATTTGTATTTAGGGGGTCTTAGTCTAATGTAGTGTACTCCCCAGTTCGTTTGCCTTGCAAGTTTGGCATGTCGCTTTTGTATGTGGGGTATTTTGGTCCAAAGTTGTGGACTCCCCAGCTTAACTGGCAGTTTGAGATGTAAAGCTTGTTTAGTTACCGTTTGGTCGTGCACTTACCAGTTTATGTAAACTTGAGAAATAGCTCCGCACTTTCATATTCATTTTTTCGTAAGTCATTCACAGTGTGATGTCATTCTACTTCAGTATACGTATGAGTTGTTACGTATCTGCTTTTGTTTATACTCGCTGTGTAGCCCTTGCAGCTGTTTGTAGAGAATTAGGTTTGTAGCTACTGTAGTTTATTAACTGGTACTATATGTTTTTTCTGACGAATGAGCTCGCGAAGAAGGCTGAAATAACTATTTTGTCGGCAAGAGATAGAACTAGAATTGGGCTCCAGGCTGTGAGGTCACGGGTAATGACGTAGGGCTATATAGGACAAAGGACATGTAGGACAAAGAGAACTGAAAGCTTTTTTAACATTTCGCTACATTTCGTAACTTATATTATGCGTAGTCCTTTCTTGATAGATTTTTAATTGTAAATAGTTGACTTATCATTTCATGTAAGTGTTACTCGATAATTCAGTTCCGTTCAACTGCAAAAGAGTTTAAATTAACTATAGGAAGGGTATAGCACGTGGCTGTCAAGGCCTCAGAGCCAACTGCTTTCTTGGTCTGCAGTTTACGTTTATTTTTATTTCATTTTGTAAAGCCACGTAGGATTGGCTTGGAGCTTGAGCCTTGGTTCCTACCCAGGTTTCCTGGCATGCATTTTTTCCCCACTGGGGTTTTTTGTGCCAGGTTTTTCTGGCCTCCGTCTAACCGTATGCGTTTTGTAAGCGGTTGCTCAGCTCTGTACGCTTTAGGGCTTTTTCATTCGTTTTTCATTTTCTATGTTTTAACGGTACGACCATGTCGTTAGAACATATGAGATTTGTAACACATCCTAGATTCTTGTCTTATCGGAGTTTTGGTTCTCCGGCCTAACTAGCTAAGCCTGTGTTTTAGAGTAGCTCCCTAGCCTAACTGGCACTAAGCCTGAGAGCTTACTGGGAAATGTAGTTCAAGGCGTGGGTTTTCGTCCACGTCGTTAAAACATATGAGATTTGTGACATATCCTAGATTCCTGTCTTATCGGAGTTGTGGTTCTCCAGCCTAACTGGCTCTTAGCTTGTGATTTAGAGTTGCTCCCTAGCCTAACTGGCAGCCTAACTGGCACTAAGCCTGAGAGCTTACTGGGAGATGCAGGTCTAGGCGTGGGTTTTCTTTGTAAATTTCGCCTTACTGGCGTCCTATCGCCTTGTCCAGTTGATGTCGTAGCTACTATTTGTAATGACAGTCATTTAATTAAGTTTAATATGGATAAGGATATTTTACTATAGATGTGTCCTGTAACTAGAGTTTTGAATGTGTTCTACTTGTATGTAAACATTGTAAAATAGTGTAAGGAAATGTATGGGATTTGGGTTGGTTCGTGTCAGGCCGCCCCCCCTTAATAAACTTATTTGTCCTATAGCTGTGTGCTTGTTTGTTGTGTAGTGGAGGCAAAATTTAAAATTCCGTGGGGGCAGTAAATTCCTCAGCCTACTGTCATTGTTCTCTAAAATGTTGTTAAACAATTTGTCCGTCAGGGCTTGTCTTCGACCTGACAGAGTGACTAGACTTGCCTTGTCGAGCGCTTCTTCATACGTAAAAAAACGGAAAAATGATGCGCATCGCCCTCTTTTGAACTGCTTCTAGCTCACGAGAAAGATACGCAGGTAGACATTAATTGAAAACTGGACAGGCATAGTCAGTGATACGGCGAATGCAGGTACGATAGAACTGTACTAGCTCGTTAGGACCTAGGCCTGAACGCTTTAACTGAGAAAGACAATACAGGCGTTTTCTAGCTTTCTTAACAACTTCAGCGATGTGATGGTTCCATTTTAGGTCGCTCGAAACGGTTACGCTCAGAATCTTAGCATACTTAACGATATTAATTTGCCAGATGGACAATTCTACAATTAAACGAGACTTACATTACCCAGCAGGTTGAGTTCATAACGTCGAAGTCATCAGTCCGAAACTGAACGGAGCTAGAGTAACATGAGAGGCACGTGGCTGCTTATGGAGTTATAATTTAGTGGGTGTGTTTAATACTCCTTCGACCCAGACTGATGACAAGATAAAATCCAAATTCAAACTTCACCAACCTTACAAAACTGCACCATAAGCAGTCTAGCAAAGGCCCCCAACCAGTGTTGTAAATTATCCCCGAAAAGCCCTGAGGGGAGTGGATAATACGATATACGAGTCCGCCTCCCCCCTCCCAGGATTAAGGGAATCGTGTGCTTTTAGTGTTAGATTACCACAAGAGAGAATATTCACGAGCTTCCAATATATAACAAGAAGCTTGAAAAGCTTGAGAAGCTTAAAATCGGGCGCTTAATAATTAGCTATCTGTTTTGACTTGAAAGGCAGGGTACAGTACAGTAAAAATCACTGGAAAAACGGTCACTTAAACCTATTCAGGCCGGGGGGCGGGGGGAGGGGGGGGGCTTTTGAGGCCCGCGCTGACTTTGGACGCTTATAACTTTTTCAAGATTCAACCAAACGCTGCCAAACTTTGCGCGTTTATCTCAAATTTATCTCGCAATAATTTGGTAGGATTAGTTATTGTGCCAGTAACTTGAAATCACCATGGCAACGTCATTTTGACAGGCTTGTTTTCCCAAATTTGAATTTTTCGTGTTTCTATTTAATAATGAAAATCTGGAATGTTTTCAAGATTGCATTATTACTTAATGACATAATGGTCTCAATTTATAAAAGTATATTTCGCACAATACAAATAAACGATTGAACTAGACGTCTAGAAAATATAAATTTGTAACACTTAGCAAAGTGCAGCCTTTTCGCAATACTTAATAAAGGCGGGGTTTTTTACCTGAAGACCAATTTTTCCAACGCTTTAGGTGGCTGACGCATTTCAGTATTTTCCAGCCCTTACACTTTAATGGAACAGTATACAACTCCTAATCAGGTAACTACTATTGTCAAGAAAATGATCACAACTTATTGACCAATGATTGGGTATTTGTTTCATACCATTACTGTAATAGCAACTGGTAAAGAATAGTAGTACTGACCCAAAGTATAAGGGCTGGAAGACACTGAAAACCATTTCAGCCGCGTTTCAAGGAATCCAAAAAAGCTTTACTTATCCCATATATATTTGTTTTGCAGTATTTTGTTAATTTTTGGACGATTTTGGGGGATGTCTGGGAGGCGATAGTTTTTCTCAAAGGATTAGTAAAATTTAGACAAATAAGAAATATTGGAGATTTAATGTGATTTTAAAATTTGAATTTGAAGTTAAAAATTGGTGGACGGACACCAAACAGTCTCCTGACAACCCGGAGTCCTCTTGCGAGGGGTCAACTGTTCGGAGGTGTTTCCATTCTTTTCTTCAATCCCTTCTTTAAATCTCTTAAAGTTCCATTCAAATTCAGGTAGAACCCCACCTTAAGCTTTGTTCTTGTGAGAAAACAACAGAAGTCAAAGGTTGCGTGATATAACCAAGCATGGATTTTAATTCTCTCTCCCTTTCCATCTCCTTAGCCTTTCACCCCCACCTGTCCCTCCCTTTCTACTCTCATTCAATTTAATGTTTGTTTACATTTCCTAACCAATTCAGTATCGTACTAATCTGTGCCAAGCAATCAGATAATAACAGAAATTTGCCTTAATTTTGATCTCCCATACCAAGACCTTAGAGTATAAACCGCTAATAAAACAAAACACACTTGATAATAATTCTCTGGGGTTATACACCTTGCAGTATTAACGTACTAACGAACTTGATAACAAACCCCATGTCGTACTAAGGATTTTTACTGATCAACATAGAAAATAAGTTCACAATGGTTTGTTCCCAAAACGTTTTTTACTGTACAGAGGGTCTGTATATTGACCTGTAACTTGTATACCGTATTGAAAAATTCAGAACGAACCGACTTCTGCCCGCTACCATGATATCATGTTGAAAAATTAGCTCGTTCGAAACCGTAGCAAAATCGTTAGAGACAGACAAGATACAGCCGTTTACTGGCAGTCTTTGAAAATCCTGAATTTCGTCAAAATGAGCCAAAATAAGTTTCAAAATTTCCTTTATCAATATGGTTATTGTATCTACGCTTTGCGTACCTATAAGGTTAGTGCGCATGAGTGGGAGAGCATGTGCTCGACATCATGGCGGAATTAAACATGCCAGTTGTGTTGTTCAAAAGGTTGTTGTTTATTCGTTGAGAATACAATAATGGTTCTTATCTCTTTATTCAATTCTATGAACTGCTTTTATGCAGTACTGTCCACAAAGATTTCAATTTCCTCAAAGTTTCGGGACAAATGGATACAAAATATTTCGTGCAGAATGTAATTTGATTAAGCGAATGTTTTCACGTCTATAAATACTTCAAGCAGTGAATGAAAAACCGTTTTGTTTTCATCGATGAGAACCACTTTCAAATAGTTAATGCATATAAAATAACAATCAGATCAGAATACAATAATTATTAATGTAAGGTCTCGCTATTATGTCTCGGCAGAGATACTTCTCTTTTGCAAGTTCAAATGTATGCAAATTTCGTGTGAAATGTAATTCGATTCCATTGTCTTGTTTACAAACTTTTTCTAAAGAAAGTTGTATTTTCGTGAATAAAACCCATTGGCCTGTTTTGTTTTCCTGATCATGTTTGTCTGTGATTTTTACAAAACATGTGGTGTTTTTTTTTCGGAACTTTAATTTGTACAAAAATTCCTATTTTGAACACAGATGTCACTTCCGGAATTTCTCATCTAAAATTCAATTGGTATTTAATTATAATTATTCGAAGTTTTCATTTTCAAGTCATCTTTTCATTCGATAGCTTTACTGATCTCGTAAAAAATTCCATTCAAGTTCACACCAATACTGTACATTGCCAATGTTTTGCTGACGTCTTGAGAAGTGTCTTACTAACGTCACTAGTCAAATCTAAAATATATCCAAACCAAGTTGTGCAAACATTCTACTCTTTGTGACAGGCGACTTTGACGCCCAACTCTGCGGAAATGAAAATCGACATACTTCTTGCTAAATATATAAAAAATAGTTTTAAAGTGGAGTCCGCCTCAAAAAAATGTACCGCCAGATCACACTGCTATTTGTAGAAACCAGCAAAGCGTCTAGTTTCAAAGTTTCCCACAAAAACATTGCGTGACATGAATGACGTTACCCCTTTTATTTACAAAAATAGCTTCAACTTGTCAAAGCAACTACAGTTTCACAATGGTGATTATTAGTACTTTACCCCTTAAGCTTTTTTCTCTGTCCTCCCGCCGAAGCAAAGAAGAGAACCAGATTGCAGATTAGCCCAAAAGTCGATCCAGTGTTCCTACAACGATTTACTGTCAAAACTGAAATGAAACCGATTGGCCCAGGCTATCCCCGTCATTTTTAGCCGACAGGAGACTATCGTCTAGGACGCCCAAAGGGTAAACTATAAATCGGCCACGCCCGATTAATTAGCACTCCGACTCTGAATTGAATCATAACGGTGGTTTACTAGCTAAGTCATATTTTTTGGCTCGTCTTGCCGACCGGTTCCCATTTCTACTGCTCAGCGGTACAGATGTTGCCCCGAACAGCAAGCTTTAACAGCGATGCTGATGTCCGACCATTTCTGTCAGTGCCGTCATAACTAAAAGAATTACACGACACGAATGCTGTACATTTACTTGATTATATTAAGACATATAATAAACCTTCAATTATACATTGCCTTGTTATCAGTTGTCACACTGTGGCCGCCGTCGAGCCGTCTTTATATTGTCGTTATTTGTACAGAAAATCAAAATTGCAGTTTATACAATCAGATCGATGTGTTGAGAAATTCCTTTAAAAAAGCATCACTGATTAAATTGCCATTTATTTTATACAACAACAGAGTAGTATATACCGCCCACATCCAATGTTGTTTTCCAACAGAAATTGACAGTGGTTATAATCTATGAGCTCGAAACCAATATTATTAGTGAGGTTGGGGGTCATCCGCTACAAGTTGTATATTTTGTGCTTTTGACGGCATTCAGACTGTGCAAAAACCGCTCAAGTGTCTCATGTCTTTTTGCATAGGATTGTAGCAGCAATTTTACTCAGGGTGACAAAGGGTGGTGGTGGTGGTGGTTCGAGGGAGAGGTAGGGGGTTGGCTGGAGACGGGAGCCCTAAAGTTTTTTGCCGCGGAGTCTTATTTTGTTGGTTGGAAGTCTTGGACCTCTGGTGTCCGGCCTTTTGAGGGCCCGTAGCTCTGGAGCCCTGGAGCCCTTTGCGACCCTGTTTACTGTGTCTAATAATTGCTTAAGCGTATTAAATGCTTTCTGCTACTACATAGTACGCGTCGTTGTATCCTACAATAATCATTTACATCTAAACGTTAAGGAAGTATAGATACGATGTGTCTCGCTTGTCTCTAAACGGCGAATCAACATTACAGGTCGTTATGGTCAGTTGGAAATACGGCTTTTATGTGTTTTCACGCGTTCTCTTATTGTTCCCGTTTGCCTTAGGCAGAATATGTTTCTGCAAGTGGGTTGGAAACTGAAACATCCCAGGCAACAAGCAAGCGAAGAAGCCAACTCCCGTCGAAAGCTATCATTAAGTAAGATATAAAGGCACGGATTTATAGCGCTGTTTGCATGCGCTAGCCACAAGAAAACGAACTGAACTCCAAGTGGTAATTGATGTCCCTGTTCAGGTCGCACAAACCAAAAGTAGTGATTGACATATGTTGGAAACCAGCACACAGCAAATACCACGACAAGAATGACCAGCAGTCGTACGACTTTGCGTTTGGACATTTCAATAACAGCCTGATTGGTTCTTGATATATTTCCTGGGATTTTACGAAGCCACAACTTACGGCAAATTAAGACGTAGAGAATACCCATTATTAAAAGCGGGAATGCGTACAATATGACGAAAAGACAAATTTGAAAGATCCTTATTACATCTGGATCTGCCCCGGACGGAAATTGCAAACATACAAAAGTCTTCTGCCCTATGTCAAACTCAACCTCAGAGTAGAAGACATATGGAATCATCAACACAAATGATAAAATCCAAATGATTGCAGACAAGATTCTTGGTTTTTGGAATAGCCTGCCTCTCAGGGGATAGAATACGGCGTAAAATCTGTTTATTGAAATGATCAACATTGTAAGAACAGTCGCTGCTATGGAAACGGGGATGACGTAGAACAAAGCTTTGCACGTGATGCTGCCCATTGCTCCTCCAAACCAAACGGCTCCACGGTAAACATAAGCGACCTGAAACGGCATCATTGTTAAAGTCAACAGCAGATCTGCAACGGCCATGTTGGCGATGAACAAGTTTGTAACTCTACTAGACGAAGACTTCTTCAATACCAGGAAGAAACCAAAGGAGTTTCCGAACAGTGCAATGATAAAAATCACTGCATATGCTGCCGTCAATCCAATCTTCATATCCGTTTGAATAAGGGACGTCGTAAGGGTGGAGTTTGGACCGTAAGGGACGCTTGTTCCTAAATAGGGGGAAAATGATTAGTTTCTCCAGACTTCCAGTGGTTTTCTAACCACTTATGTCGTCAGTTCAAAATTCAAAAAGTTGCTTTTCTGTGTTACTGTATCATTATTTTTTTTCTGTCAATAGACCCGCGTACGTTTTTCAGTGAATAGTTTTTTTTTAAACAGAAATATAAACATATTCTTCATGTTCACGATAAAAAATGAGCATTTAACACTCTTTAAGTCTGATAGAACTTGCAATGGCCCTGGAAACAATGGTCGCTTGTCATCAAAGCCAAGGTGTTCTTATTTTCATAATCTTCAGCTGAGTACTGCATTGTACTTTGTTTTTCGCCTAGGAAAAGTGTTTTGTTTTTCTTCCTCGGGTACACTACACTGCATAGTTGCCCCCGCCAGGAAAACTAAATGTCCAACATAGTTTTTGAGTCTAATGCTTGCGTGCGCTTTGCGCATGCGCATTAGACTCTTTGTTATATGAAAAAGCTGTTAGCAATCCCAAGGGAATGGTTCGGGATCGATAATCGTTCGCTGTAATGTAGAAAACAATGATCAGCTGCAAGAACGGACTCCGTACGGACACGCACGATTAGTTTCAATTAAAAACAGCCAATCAGCGACACGTGTTCCCACGCATAATTAAAAGTTCTTTCTCAAGTCACGATTATTCAACACTTGAACAGGACGAAATAATTTTCCAGTTAAGACATTTGTAAGCTTTTTGTGAAAATAAATCTTCGTTTTCAGTTCAGTTAAGCACTTGTGTTTTCGTCTTGCTTAAAAAAGCAAGACGTCTTTGAGAAAAAATATTTCGACGGCGACTCGCGTTTATTTACACAATGCGACCAAATATTTATTTTGTTTTAAAAAATAGAAAACTTTACCTCGGTTTTTGTATTTAAGTCATTCGAATTTTGACCAATTTTTTCTTTACAGTGCAAACAAAAACCTTCAAAAATAAAAGATGTACATGGATAAATGTAAATCAAGTTACGCGACTAAATCAAAATGCGTTTGTTTGGCCGCTTTGCAGTATTACACTGCCCCGGCCTTTGCCATACACTGAAATCGAATTTCATGCTTTTACGACTCTCAGAGATCTTAAGTTCTTCTTACAGCTAGAAAAATCATAAAATGGTTACATTGATATGGAAGTGATGATTCGCGAAATTTGTACATCATGATAAACAGTCTTCGCTCCTGTGTATGGTAGCTCGATAATAATTGCCTAGTTTCCAGCGTTCAAAAGGTCATCATTATATTGACGTGAGCATTTACACCCGTTTTTAGGAAAATCTGTCACTAAGTGCTTACAGTACAATGGAGTAACAGTCACTATTTCAAGTGCTTTTATTGCGAAATCTGTTTCAAGAGTCATCATCAAAATGGTGAAAAATCTGAAAGAAAACGATGTGAAGTTCTTCAACCCTTGTTGTAATGAACATGCTTTTTGTAAATCGTCACGCAATCTTGTCCAAATGTTTAATCGTTTCTGCTTTTACGGACAATACGGAAGAAGTAACATCAACTCCTGTTCATACTTTAAATTTTGTGAAGCATATAACATTTATGACTGTTTCGTTTTCATCCATAATCATCCACGATGCCCCTAGCTTGCTATAAGCATTTTAAATTAAACTCCCGAACACAAACCTCTAACCAATTTTAACCGGCTTACGAAAACCGCGCAATCTGTATCACTATGCCATACGGCATTAGACTCATGTCACCCTTGGTGACCTATTTTTACATTTGGTGGGCTATTAATTTCTTGTAGCTATATTGGAGTTTGCCCCCGCAAGAGAGCTTAGCAGAGTTTGCCCCCGCAGTCAAAAAATCCTATAGGTATGGCCCTGTTAGGAGTACCACTGAAACGTTACTGAATAAATTATAGTCTAGCTTTCGATTACAATGCTACTAATAAGCGATTTTATTCGTCCTGAGTGCATCGAGCACATGGAAATTCCTTGATGTAATCATAAAATTCCATGTCTAAGTTTCCGGTCTTATCACATAATCTAATTAAGCAGTCAGATGGAGCAGATGCAGTGAATAGAGCAAATTATTCAATAAAGGATTATTATTATCATGTACCAACCAATCGGCCAACCCCAATATAAAGTGGTTAAGGGATAAATAAGTCATTTCTTTTGTTTCATTCCCCCATGCTTCGAAGCCAAATTAGCATTTACACCGAAACTGGGCTATTATATGGAATACGTATACCAAAAACAAATCATATTTCTAGTTTGGAAATAAAAGGATTCGTTGGTGTTACCATTTTCTCCTGTTGCCTCAGTGCCGTTCGTCATGTTTGAAAGAGTTGGCATCTGGAATCCTGAATAACTCAAAGTGAAAAAAACAAGCTTATTTTGGAATGAAACAAAGATTTTCGCGAGCCATACGTATTTTTAAAACACGTGAAATTAAGTTATAAACTGAGCATGAAAGATGTTACATATTAACCAAAAACTGATTAGGCAAGGGTAAAACGTCTTTGCAGTTCAATAAATCAATTGATCCAACTAAAATTCAGTAATGGAAACAAGACAGTACTGATAGTTCTGCAATTATGTCGTCGTAAAAAGAAAACAAACCGCTTTTCGATAACAAATGCACCAACTGACATAAAGTAAAGCACGTCTGCCCTAGCAAGGGCTTTGGCATAGCCTCCCACGCAGTCGTTTTGAGGTGCGCCTATAAAAACGACTGCGTGTGAGGCTAGCTTTGACTTTGAAGGTATATCTTTGTTTTTTCGACATGTGATCTATTTCCTTCTTAAAAAAAAACGTTCTGTTAGTTTCCGATTTCTATTTTAAACAGATCTTGCATGAACGTTTTTTCGATTCCGATATAAGCACCACACGTCAGATGAGTTCTGTTCTTAAAAACGTCCAAAACGGTCTCCGAACATTTAACCACATGTAAAATTAATACTTGCCTTGTTCAATCAATTGTGAATCGTTTTCTGCTTTAATATCTGCCACATCATTCGATCTTGTTGTTCGTTCGGCTGCCAGTTCGAAGGTATGATACATGTACGCCTATACTACTGAATTTTTTATTACTAATTTTTGACCGCAAAGACGGTCGCGCGCGCAATAACCACTTATTTAGTTATTTTAGTTGCGTAAACGCATGAAAAAAAAGAGATTTATTGCGTTTGGATGACGGTTGAACCGTGCGTTTAAAGTGGATTCAACTCGAGGTCTGGGGTCTGTGTAGCACTGAAAGTTCTATTAATTAATACCGCTCTCCGGTAGAAGCCAAAACACTAAATCGCACTACACGTTTCGTCAAATCAACAGTGTCTTCGTATTTCTCTTAAACCATAAAGATTGAACATTATAACAAATCTTCAAGCACGAAACAAGGACACATTAGCATAATTCCAAATGTCGTAAATTATTTGCATGCATGTCACGCTTACCGAGGTCTCAGTCGCCTCTAAATCACGTATGTTTTCCACCGTCTCTTGAAACGAAAACTGTAAAAAATCAAGAGTACTGATTTTGGAATTTCAACAAGACCTAAACATCAAACTTGACCTGGATGATTTTCGATCGCTTAAATCGATCTGCGAGTTTTGATATTTTGTTTAATTCAAATGGTTATACCCGGGAGTGTTTATTTTACTTCCTTTACTTTGCAGTCGACTTCTTGCAGAAAAAGAACAAAGTGCACTGATAAAAAATAATCTAATCGAGAGACAGTATCTGTGACTGTGAGAACGATATAAAGAAAGCTTGCATTGGGTTACACCGAAATTCAATTTTGTTTAGCGTGATATTAGTATTTGTGTTTATTAATAAGTATTCACTTAAAATGTTTTAACGTTAGAGCCGCTGGCAAACAATAAAAGGAACTGAAAACTGATATTATGTAACACACGATAAGTTACAAATGGATGATTTTTCGATTGATATTGAATAACTGATAGATGGTTATTGAGTTCCATCGTTGCGTCGGCCTTCGATTCATTGATAGCGTAGTCATATTAGCATTTAACTCTTAACCGCTAAGATACTTGAGTTACCAGCTAACTATTTTGCCACAAACCTTCTCTTGTTAAAAAGATTCGTAACCCTTCACCCGATTACGTTTAACATCAGCAATGTCCGAACAAAAATTACACTTGGGCAAGCCCAAATGTTTAATTATAAAGAACACTCACCTTCGAACGAATAACGTTATTCATGCAATTACAAAGAAGATAATTTTAACCATTTATGGCATCAGAAATCTTCTTCAAATACAGCTGTTCTGTGTCAGTTCTGGTAAGAATTACACAGTGCTAGTGGCAAGTTTGTGTTGAGGGTGGAGAGCGAAATATCACAATAAAACAGTTATACAACTTCCTTGCCCTCTGCCCTACGTATCTACCTGCATATATTGTATTCACGTGACGTCAAGGTGTATCTGATCGTGAGGCAAAACTCTACGGGGGAATAGCACTTGTCTACCCATGGCCATGAATCTATAAGTAAATCATGAGTCTAATAAATGACTTTTTCTAGGTGTGATAATTTCAGTGTTTTGAGGAAATGCTGTGCTGGGCTCAGTTTGCCTTCATTGAATTCGACTTTTCTTTAATTATTTTTGTTGTTATCGATCGTAGAGACAGGTTTGACAGTTACACCGCAACAGTTAAAGTCTTCGAAACTGAATCCCTGAGAAATAATTAAATATATTTCTTGAAACGGTGACCATTTATTACTGAAAATTAGCAAACATTGGTGCGTCACCTACAACAGTGGAATGGTTCAAGAGCTACTTATCAAGTCGCTCTCAGTCAGTACGCATCCAATCTACACTGTCAGAGCCACTACTAGGGACTTTAAGATACCTGGACGGTTGACCTCGAGGACGGCTGACCGGAAGTTATTTTTCGCGTGTAGCCTATATTGCGCATGCCCGCTCCACGCACATTGCCGTCCAGCACCGTCCAGCTGTTGTCGAGGACGTGAGAAGTAGAGTTTTGCCTTCACCAGTGAACGGGAGTGCTTTTTGTATGATTCCGTTTAAAAATCTTATTATTTTTTAATTCTGTTACTGTGTTAGGTGGTCCTTTTTGGTATTCTTGGTTTGGTGCTGATAAAAAGTTAAGAAGTCAAGTTTCATTTGCGATTGCGAATGTATTTGCTGTGCTTTGCATAAACGCTGATGGCGAAGCCACGTGCGTGAAATTATGAACTTCTTGCCTGTGTTTCTACAAAAATTTCACTTGGAATTTGTACCCTGTGAATGAAAATAGTGCTTTCTGGTCCCCGTCTTTGGGCTAGAAGCGCCAAATGTTTTTCTTCGCATGTTTTGGGCTAAGGAATTATTGATCCACTAACGAAGCCGTCCTCCGTTCACACACGCCGGCTCTTAACGTTGGAAGTTCCCGCCAAGAATGTCGACATCGGCCCAGTTCTCCTCGCAAAATTCTACCTTCCTCGCACCGTCCTCGAGGTCAGCCGTCCAGGTATCTTAAAGTCCCTACTGTTAACACACGGCGTACCCCAGGGTGCAATCCTTTCGCCACTTCTTTTCTGTATATACCTTAACGACCTACCCGGTCTACCCCTTTCATGGGCTCCTGACCTATCCTTTCCTATGCCTGACATTGAAGACGCAATGCGGAAACTACAGCACGATTTACATGAAGTTGCAACGTGGTGCTGTGAGAACGACTTATTAATAAATCCAGACAAAACTAAATTTTTACTCATTGGCACCAGGCAGTTGATGGGCAGACTTGAATCCACTCCATCAGTCTCGTTTTTGGGCAGGGGCTTTTATCCTGCAGCATCTGCCATGGATTTGGGTGTGTCCCTGGACCCTTACCTTACTTACAACAACCATATCTCCAGAGTTGTATCTTCATGTTTTTCTAAGCTTTGTCAGATAAACAGAGTAAGATCAAACTTCGATGCTAAGACCTTGGAAATGCTTATTAAGTCTCTAGTTTTTAGCAAGATGCTATATTACTCGACTGTTTGGGCAAAAACGTCGTCCTCGAACATAAAAAAAACTCCAGCTAGTCCAAAACTTTGGTTGCAAAATTGTTACCAACTCAAGGAAGTACGACCATATGACACCACTTCGATCCGTCAGCTGAACTGGCTGCCTTTAAAAGAACTACTAGCCTTTAGAGATTTAGTATTAATGAACAAATGTCTAAATAATTAAGCACCCAGTTATTTAAGCAACAAGTTTTGTAAAAGGTCTGATGTTCATGGACGAGAAACCCGCCAACACCAAAGCTTGCAAATTTCTCTGTTCAGGACCGCAGCAGGCCAAAGAACATTCACAAACAGAGCCGTAAGCATTAAAATTGACATTAAAATCAAAAACGTTAAATCTCTGTTCTCTTTTAAAACAAACCTTAGGAATCATCTTCTTTTAAACTGTTAATCATTATTTTATTTTATTTCAATTTTATTTGTAAATATTAGAGTTAAGTAGTTTTTATTTTTTATTGTAAATAGTAACTGAAAAGCCCTGTGAGGGAGTTTACTATTAAAGTTCTTATTCTTATTCCTGAAAAACAAAGTGCGACGACTTGGCGAATAGTTTTAGAAATGGGTCGGCGATGCGTCTGTTTCACTGCAACAGGCATTTTTTAAGGCAAAGAAGGTGCCCAAGGGATTTCGGTTTGATATCTAAATCCTGTCAAAGTGCGGAAGATAAGACTCTCCGACGAGAGAGCTTTTAAGACCTCCTTCAAAGATGGCAAACTTAACAGCTGCAATATGCAAATTGCTTTTGAGTTTTCAGTCGCGGAAAGATTCTTGATAAAAATTAAAGCAGATAACGTTTGTAGCAGCCACGTTTAAAAGCGGGATTGTTTTGTGAAGCTGTTATCAATTTCACAACTTGATAGCAAATCAGATGGTTGTCAGTATATATATTTCTCTGAAAAAATAGAGTTCAGGAAAAAGTGACAAATGTTTTCTTTGCGTGATTTGAAGGCTTGATCTATAGATTGAGTAGATTTAAATTGTTGTTTCCAGTTTAATCAAATCCTTCTTCGTGTCACTAGCTTCTTTTTAAATTAGTGACACGAAGGAAGGATTTTGTTTTGGAATTATGATACTACTGGCTACTTTAGATAAACTTTAATAAACTCAAACTCAAATCATGCACGGTCCTCTTTAACCTCAACTCATCTGACTGAAAGCTTCCTGAAAAAAGAGATTGTCGTATTTCTAAATTTTTCTCTTCTCTTTTTAAAAACTAAAATTTTTTTTTTTTTTTTGTTTTTTTAAATTTAAAAATTTTAAAAAATTTTTTTTTTTTTTTTTTTTTTTTAAAAATTTTAAAAAAACCCCCCAAAAAAAAAAAAAAAAAAAAAAAAATAAAATAGAGATTATCTTGCACGGTAGTCACTGCATGTGATTTTCATTAGAAAAAGCAACTATTTAATCCTATATGAAGAGTAAAATTTCTGTCACCTACCCATGAAAGATCAAGAGTAATTTAGGTATACACCCACATAGGCCATAGGTCCACATTGTCCACATTATGTTTACAATTTGTAATGTACCCGCATACAGAAAAGCTAATTCAATGTACCCTCATATAGAAAAGCTAGATCGAAATTTAGCACAAATTTCACTATCATGACATCTTCGTCATCTTGAGCCAGTGGCTGACAAACGCCATAAATAGATTAAGACATGCTGCGATTCTCTTGCTATCTCCAAAAGCTTGCTCGAGTCTAGGAATAAATAAAGTGCTCTTTCTGGAATAGTTACTTGTAGCTTTACTGACTAAAGACAACCTCGTTTTTGAGCTCTCGTCATGTTGACACCAGCTCTAGCATAGTTTGATCACACCTGTATCTAGTTATTTAAGCATAATCAGCCAACAATTTTGTTTGTTCAGAGACTTTTGGAATCTTAAGAATCTATTAATAGTTATGAAAGGTCCTTGCATGACAATCTGACACTTGAAAAAAATCGCGGTATACAATTCAAATTAGTTAACCTTCAGAAAAGATTGATTCTCCCGGAGATCGACGCACGCAAAAATTTGAGTGATGTTTTAATGAAGGTCCCTATTGAATAATGATTTATAATCGCTCGCAACCGTGTTATTTCAACACGGTATTGCGGTTCTAGTGCATGCGGGAAAGCTGGCATCGTTTTCCGTGCATGGACGTATGCTTGACTATACTCACTCGATACACCACAGGGGGCCCAACTAGCGGCGTGACTGTTTGTATGTTCGAAATATAAAGAAATGAATCTCGCCGAGAAATGCAGCCGAAGCGACAGAACCGGGGACGGAGGTGTTCCAGTCACGCGTTTCCTCCGGCATGTTTACCAATCCAATCAGCGCAGAGCAAACAGCGTGACGGTGCTCACTGGAACACCAAATCACGTCCCCGGATCACCGCGCACGAACGGAGGAGAAGATTCGATGAAAGCGCCGGAAGAAGCCCCTTCAGTTTACCTGGTGTTGATCAGGAGCTGGTGATCTGATCGGAAAATCGGATGGCGCTGGAGCGGCGAAATCGAGCTTTCCACCCTGTTCCCAACGAAGCAACAGTCACGCAAAACCCCCAAATCGCCCAAACGCCTGAGCCACAAAAACGAAAAATACAAAGTGAGGGGATTTGACTTAAACATAGACATTTCCGAAATAAGTTACGATAAAAGACGCTTCAAAATCCTATACATTTCTTTATTTTCGAACATACAAACAGTCACGCCGCTGTATGGGCCCCCTGTGGATACACTCGCTTGCCGCGAACTACCATGTCAAAAAGTTCTGGATTGAATCACTGTAACTGCACTACTAGTATAACAATATAGATATAATATCTGAATGTAGAGACAACGTAATTAGACCGAGGCTAATATTAAAAAGGCAATGTTTATAGTTGATCCCCCCCCCCCCCCCCCACGAAAATCTGCAAAAGAACAATATGGAAACTATTATTATACCTACCGGAAACATACGAGGGCTTTACGGACGCGAAACAGACTGTTGAGGCAGCTTACAGCGGTGACTGAAGGTAATTTGCAGTTCATGGATCCCACTGTACAGTAAAATAGAGATAAGCAATTTTTGGATTCCTTGGTTTGTTTTCTTTTCTGGTTGCAGTACAATTAGGGAAGGATAGATGATCCGGAATCTCCTTTACCGCATGCCAAACGTGACACAAACAGGCCTTGGCCTTGTGCTCTCTAACAATTATTTAAGCAATCCGATCTCATTATGAGATAACAGCAAAGTTTGGGATAGTCACTTAACACATCATGATACACAACAACTATTTTTTTTTATCAGACTAACTGTACTCTCGTGAAATTCATTTGTGAATGATTCCTCAATGGTCTATAATTTTAAACATTTCCTCGCCCTTTCCAATGTGGTAAGTTTTTCTATGTGGTATTCCCATTCTTGTATACACCAAAAAATTTCAGTCACGTTAGCCCATCCAAATATTAACCCAAGGAGTTTTGAAAAGCAATTTTCCATCCGAAGATAAGCTCCCTTATATAAGCCCTCCCTGAAAATAAGCCCACCTGAAAGAGACTTTGAGCAAATGTAAGTCCAGGGTTTATTTTCGGAATATTACTATTAAACGAGGCGACTGAAACCTCCTCTGAAATTCTAAATTAATCCTAAACTTGGTCTTGTGATGGAAGGCGCTGTGGCCCAGTGGTGGATCGAGCGGTCCGGGTTCGAGCGTTGGCTGGGGCACTCAGCCCGGAAGGGGGGGGGGGGGGGGGGGGAGTACTCGACATAATTTCGAGTAGGGAGGTGCGGCCCGGCCTCCTAAACCCTGACCCTGTTTAAGACACGAACCTCTGATTTTCCTACCCTGTGTAAGACAGAATGCCAATTTTTGATACCCCGTATAAGACATAAAAAAGTACCTCGCTTGCTTGTTTTGATCGTGAATTAAGCTTAGTATCGATCCCGAAATCAACGTAAGTCAGCAATACGGAAGAATTTGTGAAAATTCGGCTTGTTACACCTCTGCAGGCATATAAGCCTATCCTGTTTGACTTTGGTCCAAGCAAATATACCCTGTTTAAAACAAAATTGGGTGAAATATATACCCCGTTCAAGACGAAAAAGCCTGAAAACCATACCCTATCGGGCCGCACGTCCCCGTTAAGCCCTAATAAGGGAGTGCCCCCCCCCCCCCGGGCACTCAGCGTTGTGTTCTTGAGCAAGACCCTTTACTCTCATAGTGCCTCTCTCCACCCCAGATGTATAAATGGGTTCCGGCAAATTTACTGATGGGTGTAACCCTGCGATGGACTAGCATCCCATTCAGGGGGGAGTAGAAATATTCCTAGAAATTAGCCGCAAGAAAGCTCTTTTCTGTTCACTTTTTTTATTTTTTATTCACAGTTGATAATCGTTTCATATTACACTATCAATATTTCACAGCTCTTGGGCAGACCGGATAAACTTTTAGACATGCATGATTAATCACTCAAAAGTCATGCCCTTAATTAAAACATAATTTTTTGATTCACTCAAGAAATGTTTGAACATAATGGACTTACAGGTATTTATAAAGCTGCATTGCATTCTTCAAAACGTTTCATTTTGTATAATACATAGAAAGAGCATCGTCTGAACGAGCTCTGCAATGTCTTATTTTATATTTGGCTAAATTACTGGCCTTTGAATTACTGGTCATAAGAAGCTAGGTACTAGCCGGGATGGCTCATCCTGAAAAAGCTACATTAGCTTTTCATTGTCCCGGGCCAAGTCTGTCACTCTAATGTGTTTCAGCCTTCCCCATTTTACTTAGTGGTACTCATTAAGTGCTAAACTATAATACGTTTGGCCGCGGAGTCAATTGCCTTAAGGTTTTCTCTTATTTAGATAGACTATCCACAGCCTCTCTCGGCGAGCGAAGCGCGGGGGAAGGATTGAACTCGTAACTCGCGCCTCCCGTTTTGCGCTCGCGTCCAATTCTCTCGCCGTTCTTTCGATTCCCTGCGCTCATCAACTGAAAAATAGAGGGCTGTCGAACAGTCTATTATTTATAAGTAATTTTGTACATTTCTTGACTTGCTGTATCGTGACATTTGTTATAAGATTCCTTCGTGGAAAAATATGTACATACGTCTTATCAGTTTTTATCCTAAACTACACACGCATGCTTAATGCCGTTTACATTGTAAGCGTTAAGTACATATTAAATGATCTTTTTTATTCCTTTAAATACTTGTAAAATTTGACTCCTCGTTTGGAGACTGATTTTTCCGTGAAGTTCAACCAAAAATCTGCTGCGATTTGTCGTTGCTAAATGAAAACAAAAGAATAGTAACAAAGAGGATTTGTGTGTAAATTGCCATTTGGTTAAACAAATAATAATATTATTCTTTGAACGAACCACTATCGGAGAATATTCACTTTTGATCGAGAAAAAAATCATCTTATATGTACCTAACTTTTCCAATATTTTCTTGTTATTTACATTTTTAATTAAGAGACGTATCGAAATGCTTATCGCACTCGTAAATCGTACGAGTTCTATCGTATGGGACTAAATTCCGGACCTCTTTCCCCCTCCTACAAATGAGATACTGTAGTATTCCAAAAGTAGTAATAATTGTTATAGATGATACAATCAAAACTTGGAGCCGGGGTGTATGGCCACTTACATAAGATGATGACGTCAAATGACGGTCTTGATAGGGCTAATGGGATTTCTTCACTGTAATCTACACTGGAATAACTTCGTATTTAGTTGTTATATTTGATTTTCCCAATGCTATTTATATCTGATTTATATTGACAACCTTCAGGTACTTCTCATCCATCCGCAGTTTCTCGTCTATATAATTTGCTCGAATATCTTCTTTATCCACCTGAAGTAACTTCACTGCAACCATTTTAACAAAAGCTTTTGAGCAATACTTTATTGCGGTGCTGTTTATTTTTAATGTTTTTAAATCAGGAAACTTGGAACGCACGTAAATGTGTTTCTTGTAAGCGTTAAGGTTTAGCAGTTAGTTATGTACACAAGGCGATGCAAGGAGCGACCACGTGTATGGCAAGCTACGCATCAGTCGATTATCACTAGCCGCTCGGACAATGTTCCAAATTTACAGCGGAAGTGTGAGTCAGTTGTGCGGGTCGTTCACTCAGTTTTTTTAATCTGTGCCACACTTCTATATCTTTTGCACAGCTATAACGAAACTGTTATGTTCCTCTCAGTTACAAATAAAGGACCAACACTCAAACGCTTCAGGTATTAAGCTGAGGGCGTTGCATCTCCGTTGTCAGCGGTGTAAAACGTGTTATCAGTCTGTTCATTATACGCTGTAGTATAAGGTTGCAAGTGATCTTCTTTGACGCTCATCCATGAAAGAGAGGGATTCAAGTGTCCTTTATCATCTCCCTTAGGGCTGCGTGGTAAGGTGTATGCTGTAACGCGACCAAAAGACATCATTTTCCACATGGTACCCCCAGTTGTGAAGCTATTGTCATTGCTGTCCTTTTTTGAGGACAGAAAACGTGCTAAGTTGGCGCGGTATTCACGAAGACATGGACAACAAGATATCATGATAAAAAGTTGCTTGCGAAACTTTTCATTTAGCAGGATATAAAGGCACGGGTTTATCGCGCTGTTTGCATGCGCTAACCAGGTGAAGAAGAGTTGAACTTCATGTGGTAGCTTGTGCAGTTGATCAGGTCGTACGTACCAAAAGTAGTGATTAACATAATTTGGGAACCAGCACAGCGCAAACATCACAACAATGACGACCAACAGTCGGACAACTTTGCGTTTGGATTTTTCAGCTGCGGCGCGATTACTATCTGTTACGTTTCCGGGGATTTTGCGGAGCCACAGTTTACGACAAATTAAGAAATAAATGACAATAGTTATAGCAAGAGGCAATGCATACAGGACGACGAAAACAGTGCTGTGAAAGATCTTGAGTACCCGATAAGTTTCCTGAAAGGTTGGATCATTTGGATCTTCCCAGGGCCAAACTTGTAGGCATACATAATCGTTGATAAATGGATCAAATTCGACTCGAAATAAGATAGGATATGGCACCATTAACACAAAAGACAGGATCCAAATGATCGCTGACAAAATTTTCGGCTTTCGAAAGATCTTCTCTCTCAAGGGGAAGAATATGGCGTAAAATCTATCGAATGAAATGAGCATCATTGTTAGAACAGTCGCCGCTATTGAAATTGGGATGACGTAGAACAAAGCCTTGCATGTTATGTTACCCAATGTTCCCCCAAACCAAATGTTGAAACGGTAGAAATAGGCAACTTGGAACGGCATTACTGTGACAGTTAAAAGCAGGTCTGCAACAGCCATGTTGGCGATGAATAGGTTTGTGACACTGGTAGAGCGAGAAGATTTCTTTAACACCACGAGCAAGCCGAACGTGTTGCCCAGCAAAGCGATGATGAAAATCACTGCATATGCTGTTGTCATACCAATCTTGATATTTGTTGGAAAAAAGGGTAGTGGAGCGGTGGCGTTTGTCGCTAGAAAAAGAAATCAAGAAGAATTATCTCCGGTGTAATGCCGCGCAACCTTTACGAAGGCTTCACTGACAGTGGCCCATCAGTAGAATCATAAACAAATTTAAACAACTACATTTATACTATAGAAGCTAAAAAAGTCAAGCTAGCTTAGCAGCTCATAGCCCCGAGGGTCCAGGGTCCAAACCCTGACCCCTTTATAACCATTTTGGCTGAAAAAGTAACTCTTTTGTATACTTTCCGTAGACAATGATACCCTTTAACATCTCCAGTGGAGAGACTGCATCCCCTTTATAACGTTTACACCTAAGTAACCCTTTTAATACTTCAAAGGATCAAGTGTGTCAGTTCGAGATATCTTGAAAGGCTCTTTTAAATAACTAAATAGCAGTTTTCCCTTCCCTTTCAACCGTAAAATTCCTACTCTTTTGTATACCTTCACGGCCCAATTCGGGCGAAGCCTCCCGGTTCAATGTGCTATAAGAAGTAAACCCCTCCCCTCCCCCTCCCCCCCCCCCCAATCCAGGTCCATGCAGGGCAAAAATAAATAAGACGGTCTTCTCTGTTCTGAGCCTGGTGGTAAAGTGATCACCAGGGCTTCAGTTACACTCTCAGTTATTTTGTCTTGATTAAGTTGGCTGGTAGATTGCTGCAGTCTTTGGATCTCCTTCGGCTTCATTCGCTTCTTCGATTTTAAGTCCAACACAACATAGATCATCAAGCAACTAGCACATAAGCGCATGCAGGGCCGTTTTGATGAAAGGGAACCCTCAGAGAGACATACTAAACCCTCCCTATTCCATTGCTGGGCCTGAATTTTAAAGTGCCTTATTCTTACCATTTGCTCCTGTTCCATTGGAAGCGTTGCTCATTTTTGTTGCAAGTTCTAAGGCTGTGATAAGAAGGAGAAGAATACGTAGAGGATTACTCAACTGTTGTCAGCGTTAGGAACTAATATTTATTTAGTCTATCATCGTCATCATCATTATAATTATCAAAACAACACGGTGTTAACACGTGAAGTCAGTGATACTAATGTCATGCACTGTTAAAAGATCAGTTGTAAAATCTAAAAGTACTGAACCTTTACATGATTAAAACAAAACAAAACACGCTACGCAAATGCAGTAAGCATCTACGGGGGAATATCGGAAATATCAATTATCTCATATCCATCTTTCCACTGAGTAATGAAAATCTACCGAAAATCCATCTGTGAATACGTGGCAAAGTGCCAGAAAATGACACACAAAACAATGAGATGCCACACAGCATGAAAATTGGGATTTACGTGAAATTTAAAAGTAGTTAAATCTGGTGTAAAGTTGGTTATCCAACTTTACACCATCAATTAAATGTTGTTAAAGGTGGTTAAACCGACCATTACACTACCGTGTGTGCATGTGACTTAAAAGGAGTCTCTTTATCTACCTTTATACTTGAGTGTAAAGCTAGCATAAAGGCCAGCTTTAAAAAATGTAAAGTTAGCGTAGAGCTGATTAAAAACCAAATTTTCGCCAGCTTTACTTGAGCTTTACACCACGGTAAAATTATGTTTTCATGCTGTGGCAGCTCATGAAAGGTCATGCTCAATGATACTTAAGTGCAGTGTATATAAATGTAATCAGTGTTATTAAGCTATGTCCAAACCGACAAACCAGTTAACGTTACGTTCATTCCCAGCTTTCAATTAACCACTGCTTTTCTTTGGAAATAAAACTTTGCATTTTTATTTATAACACATTTTTTTTAAATTTGAGATCTAGTCAACAATGTGTATATAGTTAGTATATTTTAATATTTTTATGTTTTAATATTGTAATGTATATAGTTAGTATATTTTAATATTTTTAAGTTTTAATATTGCAATGCGCTTTTGCTCATTTATATGTTAAAAAGCGCAAGATAAATTAATAAATTATTATTATTATTATTATTATTATTATTATTATTATTATTATTTTTAGTTAATCAGATAGAATTTACCGCCCCTTCCGAAGTAATTTTAGCTGCTGTTTTCATATGCCTTTTGGCTAGGCTACTACTTCCGCTTATAGCGATTCCTAATGAGGACAGTATAAAGCGGCCTTCACACGACAAACTAAAGTTGGCAAACTCAAGTTGGTGTGTATGAACGACACAACAACAGTTGGCAAACTGTTGGTGAGAATAGAGACAAATTCCATTTTGTCGCCAACAGTTGGCCAACTCGTTTGCCTTTGTTGCGTCGTTCACACACACCAACTTGAGTTTGACAACACGAGTCAAGGCCAATAGTTTGTCGTGTGAAGGCCGCTAAGAGGACTGAGTGTACACGTTCTTCTTATTTGGCTTATGCTCATATTGTTGCTCATGCTTGTATTTGTGCTTGTACTTATGTTCTCTTCCCTTTCATACTGATTGCCAGGAATTGTATAAATATAACTGATAAGCTTTGATTTTTGTGACACAATGAATAAAAAAGAAAATGCCCTCTCTATGATAGTTTTCGATAACTATTCTAGTTACCTGTCAGGTTTAGCAGTGTATTGATATCACAAAATGAAAAATTGGAAGTCGATCACCGCTCATTAAGCAACAAGGTGTGTTTTGACACAATGTGTAGTCCAGTACAAACACAGGCTAGCCTTAATGGAGCTTTATTTACAGACAAACCCTTGAGGAAGCTTTGAACAAAAACCCGCTTCTGTTCAAAATGATTAAACATGAAAACACAATTCCAGAAATGTTTATATTGCTTAGCTGTAACTAATCTAAAATGTCTGATTTGTTGAGAACTCTTCAAAGGCTACATAAACCCATGCGACAAAAATAAGCGTAATAAACAATAAATTGAAGGAAAAAAATATACCGATAAAAAATAGTTAACTGGCTTAAGAGAATCCAATATCGATTGGAAGCAATTTTGTGACAAGCAAAAGACAAGGAGCCTGAGAAGCAATTGGTAAATAAATAAATTTAACCATCAGCAGGGTAAACAAGAAAAAAAAAATCACGAGCAATTTAACTCTGATTGCTGCTGTCCTATTCGACTGTAACACGATACAACCCTCGAAAATGATTTTTTATCGATCATTTCTGAAATAAGGTAAAAAGGACTGGAAGAAAAGATAAGGTTATATCTCGTGATTATCACGAGTACAGAAGAATGTTTTAGTTTATTGTTTCCTCTTACGGCTTGAAAATTGTTTTGTTGAGAAGCCTGTCAGAAGCGGATGAAGGCTGTTCAGTTAGAACGATTGCTATTTCGTGCCTTCTATTCTGTGTCACAAAAACTAAACAAAATCTCCATGCTGAAGTACATCATGCAGCCATTGGACGTGAGCCGGCCGGAAATCTGAATGTTTCCGAGGTTAATAGAAACATTTTGTTTGCACGAGACGAGTCACGTTTTTGTTGTTTTTGATATTTCATTGCCGGTTGCCGGACAATTCGAAACGATTTAAAAAAAAAAGTCTTTAATAAGTTCTGAACTCATCGATTTATTTGTCTGTGTGTATCAATTTTAAACATGGTCGTGTTTGATTTGTTAATCCAATAGAATTTATTTCCTAGCAATCTTTAAAATATTCGCATCAACATAAAAAGGCGTTCGTTTGTTTGTAAAGAAAAAACGAACTCCCAAGTAGGGGTAATGCAATATTTGCCCCTGCGTTGTGTATCCTTGTTGTTCCTTCGATCACGAAAAAATGGAAGATGTTTCTTCTTTTCAGGTGTAAATAAGAATATTAAACAAAATGATACACATAATAAACTACTGGTCGCCTTTAATGCCTAGGCCTGAGCCCCTGCGACATAATAAAGATTTAGGACTTATTTTATAACTTCGTGGTTACTGGCGATGCTACGAACGCTACTGAAGAGAGAAGGTTTTAATACGCATACACTGTATCAGAGATAGTACGCCTCTTATCTCTTTTGTAACTTAAGGATCGCTAACATGAATACATGATTAATTTAACCCCGACTAACCGAAGACAGTCTTAAACTTATTTGTTATGTTGCACTTGCCTTTATAGGACTCTTCTCTTTTGTATTCTTCAGCGCTCTCACTGAGGGTTTCACTATGCGATCTTCGATAAGTGTTTAATAGCCGTGCCCAGTGCGATGCCCTTATCAGCTAGATATGCCGTGATTTGTTTCACGCGGACTAACAAATCTGCAAACAAGATAAAACAATACGTGATGTCGTTACATTAGCGGTAAATTGACATTAGCAGATTTGTGACCAAGTATTCAAATTAAAATTCTGTGGCAAATCTAAAATTGAATTTCAAAAGTACTAACTAAGCACTCAAATCTAGGCGGAGAACTGCATACGCTATCTTACCAAAACGTGTGACTGTCTTGTTAAAAGCGGTTCTAGACATTCACGTGTACTTTGCTTCTGAGTTAAGACGTTTTATTGCTTTTAGCGTGATGAATATGTACAAAATTACAGTTTAAAAGTAAACAGAAACGGCTCAGCTGTCACGAAGGTGTAATATCGTGTCCGGTGTTTAATTTATAAAAGAAAGGTTTTTAAAACTAAGCGGAACAATTTCGATTATATTTAGTTTGCCAGAAAAGGTCTTTAATTGCGTTTCTTGACGCATGTCGTCTTTTAACACGAAGACGAAAGGTTTAAAATTCAACAGATATTTTGAGTTTGCAGCACGTACGTTAATCCCCGACATGTTTAACGAACCGAATGGCATATATCAAAGAATATAAAGCCAAGTTTATAAAGCAGAACCTAGCATCCTATGGTGATAAATTTCAATTGCCCCATCTGCCTTATACAAATACAATTTCTTATTTGATTGCCTTATCTTTTGTACATGTGATAAACACTGTTTTGCATTGATTGTTTGTTAAAAATATTACGAATCAGTTTTAATTCCTTCAACAACGCCAATATTACAGGACACGAACCTTCTCTTTAAGAGCTTCCCAGTATAGCTTCTAGAGACAACCGAAAAGTTGAAAATTTTTAGTAGATAAACCGGTGGAAACGTGCTTTACAGTTTTGATTAGCGAAATTCAAATTTAGGTCGGACGTTCTTTAAGTGCATGTCAGTATGGTCTTTACATTTTGCAAACAATTCAAGAAAAAAAAAGTTGTCGAAAAAAAAAAAAAAGAAACACAAATTAAACAACCCTAGACAGTCTGACTAGGAAAACTAAAAACCTTCACCCGATCAAATAAAACTGAAAAAGATGACTTTTCGGCCATTGTAAAATTAAGCTTAACTATTTAATTAAGTGATATTTACATTTTTTTCCTTTTACAGATTTTTTTGATATCAAAAAAATATAATTTAAACAGAATTAAACAGATTTTAGTGTTATCAACAAAAATATATAAGCAATTTTTAAATTTAGCAAGTGGTAACCTTAGAGTAAAAATACATCCAAGTACACAATAATTTTTTTCTTTAATCTTAATTTCGTTTCCTTGGAAGTTTGAAAGATCAGGTTTCCAATGACAGTGTTTAAACCCTTTTTCATAATGTATTATTACATTCGAATAAGCACCAAAAGGTCGAAGTTGCTGTGGGAAAGGAAGATAAAAAGCCCAAGGTATTTTTTATATATGTATAGGTCCTAACATCTGTCTAACAGAAACAAGTTGGAATTTTGAACAGTCGGTCTGGACTTTAGGATTTAAGAGCGGCAAAACCAGGGTAATGTCGCAGGATTTCAGAAAGCGATACAACGGGTGCCAATTGATAAAATTTCACAAACCTCTGAATTAAAAAATACCAAAATTGAAATGCGTTTACACTGGTGTAAAGGACCAATTTAGTAGTGTTTTAGCAGCGAGCTTGTCAACTTATGCTATTTTCAACTTCAGCCTTGTTCAAAATGAGCTTTTCTTACTGCATGAAAAGACTTGCAAGACTATACGTTTTCTTGCCTCAATTTTTTTTAATATGGAAAATTGTTACCCCATTTTAGACCCATGTTCCAAATATCTCAAACGTTATTCTCGTCTGCTTGGAAATATATTGGAATTAGTAAAAGAGGTTATATTTTAATTACTAGATTAAATTTAAGGGAAAACTGGCCATTTTGTAGTGGTTTTCTTTTCTGAATTTGTTGTTACGTTTGGCAATAAATATTTCAAAGTTTATAATAGTGATTTCTGATAACACCATTCACATTTTTTTCTTCTTGCGAAAAAAAAAACCTTCTAGTCTGTTTGCAAGTCTATCGTCTCATTATGGATCTTTGGTAGGTTTTCGTCGGTATGTCGGCGTTTTCTCCTATTTTTTAAGGCGAGATCGGAACAACTTTTGACCGTGTTTCATTGAAATTGGTATAAAAAAGCAAAAAATAAAAAAAGTCGGTATCAAAAAACAAACATGTACGGTCCATTACCCCCTGGGGGGTCCATTGCAGTAAAACTACACCACAAAACGTCTTCAAGTTAAGTGCGGATCCCAGATTTGATCGAAAATTTTGGCAGATCGACGGATTGGGCTAAAAATATCACGGATCGACGAACTGCCTATCCCTGTTCACCGCCCTCGCGTCTCGATCGATAAAGTGTGGCAGGCTATAATTAACCATTTGAACGTGGGATGAATTGAAGCCCAACTAGAAAACCGAGCTAAGAAAATAATTAAGATGTATATTGTTATTTCGTCGAGTAGTAGGTAAGATATAATGATGTGATAACAGTTTGTACTAATTTGCCAACCTTTCCGGTCAAAATACCTTCAACAAGGGGAAGCGACATTAGGGCGTTGTAACCTTATAACAACATAACAACAGCTGGAGTTGTTGCTCTCAATTAGTCTCGTTATTTTCGGAGGGGTATAATTTTTTGAAATCTCTAGAACGGAGTTTTTCTTAATAATAAAATGTACTTTGTTTTCCGCGAAAACAAGGTCGAATAGTTACGAAAAAACATCACCAGAACTGAAATTTAACATATAGAGCAAGGCATTATTATTTATTCGAGTCACCAGTCTGCTTGCATCTCTTTTGATCACGATTTTGTAAATAAATAAAAATCAAATATTGATCACTTGAAAATTTAAAGCTTACCATAATGTGACTAGAATGCATTTATAACGGCCTGCATAAAATTCGTTACCACCGAAGACTTAAGGTCTTTCCTGAAATAGAATACACTATTTTTTACAAATTCTTTTTTTTTTTTTTTTTGGTTTTTTTTTTTTAAAAAAAAAGGGGGTTTTTTGGGAAGATTTTTTTTTTTTTTTTTTTTTTTTTTTTTTTTTTTTTTTTTTTTTTTTTTTTAAAAATAATTTTATAAAAAAAAAAAAAAATTTCCGTTGGAAAATTTTTTTTTATAAAAAAAATTTTTTTTTCCCCCCCACAAAATCCAAGAACAAAAAACTTAATGGACTATACTGGTCGCACCGAGGCAAAGTAGTTAGTGGATCTTTATTGGTACAAAGGAAGATTGAAAAACAATTTATCATACTAAAGTTCCGCGTTTATTAAGGTACACTATTACTTTCATTAAATTTTGACTGTTTCTTCGAGGCCCCTAAGGTACCGGAACAAACAAAAAATTAATATCATTAACACTGAATTAAATGATAACTTTCGATTCCGCGCAAAGCTGGGGGCAAGATCCTGCCGATATGCGGTCTTTGATTGATGCCGCTTTTCACAATTGAAACGATTGTTTTGTAAACAAATGCTTTTGTTGAATTTTGAAGATTTATTGGGATTTATAAGATTTTGATTGCTCATACAAACAATCTTGGGGTAGAATGACTACAAATCACTGGTCTTTCTCTGTTTGTAAAATCGGCGGAAGCGTTTTGCAGTTGTTATTTTGTTTTCATTAACCCCTATTGATTTGCGTTCACCTGTAATTTCGGCTTGGAAAGCTGATATAACAAAAACGACTGTGCCTTTTGTTTGAAGAACGCGAGTTTGGCATGCTGTCATTGAAACTACTTATCAGTAACAATACAGAATTTTAAAATGCAAGAGAAATCCCTTAGCTTATAATGTGTAAACAAATGAGTTACAGTTTTGTAGAAAAAGTAGAAGCATTTAAGAAACGTTTCAAGAGAATCCAAAGCAATTTCAGTTAACTTCATCTGATTTACCAACCTGGCTTAAGGGTATAATCGGTAATAAGTAGATGAAGTTGAAATGAAAAGAGTTTTTGTCTTAATCCAAAGAAGTGTGAGTATATCATAACACGTATATAATTAAAAGAACGTTTACTGGGAATGAATGAAATTTTGACGAAGATTCAGTGCAATTCCGTTTTTGCTCATATAATCGACGTAAATTATAAGTGTTTTCCTTAGCTTTCAATTAGCGACATAACGTTTCGATAGCAAGGTTATGTAGTGATACCAATACTAGATGAGCAGTGCATTGTATATACTCGTCCAATATTCCAAGCCACTTCTTACTGGAAACTGATTTGAAGGAAGATGAAGGAAATTTATGACGCAGAACTTACCTTTTTTCGTGCGTCCCGTGCAATCACGAGCTCTTTGAACGAGTGGAATTTCTATTCACTCCAGTTGATGTCGCATTCAGTGATCGCAAGATTAACAGTAGTGAGTAATCTAAATTAAAATCTGGACATTCACGTAAACCGTTGAATGTAAAACACTCGATCATTGGCTAGAGGTTCGGTTGCCGTATGAGTACGAATAGGACTGACAAAACCGTTTCCCGAAGGCACTTGAATTCTTGTAGGCTTCGCTTTAAAAACAAATGGCTGATACATAAACAAGTGTATGTGCATAATAATTGAAAATCAATTATTTTTACAGATCAGTTAATTGTGCAGTGAATTCCCAAAGAGGCGACGCGAGCCAATAAGCAAAGGCTTCGGGTTATATTACAAAAAGCGTAAAACCCCTTATTGACGCACGTGTAATAGAAAAGTACATATTAGTTAGGCAAAACGTGCGCGTTGGAGTACACAAGACAATTGTTGAATATAATATCGGATTAAATTGGTTATTTTTAAAACAGTGGCGTCACCGTACATGTAGGTTTCGCAGGTGGTTAAACTTCAGTTGGGAAATTTTGCTTATTTCTTGTATTGTTCGCCATATATACCTTTCTCGATTTCTCGGCTAATCTAATCCCAGTTTTGGTATATTTTTGGTTATTACCATTTCTTTGGAGTTCATTTGCCATTTAAAGCGAATAACTCAATAAGTGTTTTCATAATATTTTCTTAGATTTGACGTTCATACATCAGTTGAGAAAATAATTTGTAAATGCAGCATTACTTAATGTAGCATTACTTAAATTTCCGTTAAGTTCATAGCTAAGATATAAACGTTAATTAAACATTTCGAATACGTATACATTCGAACCAAAGAAAAAAGCTGGTTGTCCTTTCTATGGAGGTGTCCGTGCGTACGATAAAGATAGATATTATACTGTGGATTTGCGATTTCTCGAACCTCCAAGGAAAACAAAAATTGGTTTGAGAAATCAGGAAGTTGGAGAAATTTGGGGTAAAAATGAAGTGTTTGTCTGAGTGAAGGAAAACACTTTTGATCAGAAGTATCGGGAGTTTCGAACAATCGAGAGTTTTAGAAATCGGGAATCCACTGTATATAAATTTTGGTTTCTCTCGGATCAAGTGAACTGTCCATATAAATATACAGGTGTCCGTAAGGTTGGGTTTCACTGCATCTCAACTGTATAAGGCGTTCAGTGAATTTGATGACTTTTCAGGTAAGAGCATAGGACAAAATTTTATTTATTTGGAGCGAGTGATAATTATACTGTATTCTCACTTAACATATATTAATAGAAAGTCTACAACTTGAACGAATTTTTTTTATCAAAAAAGGGCTTTCAAGAAATGAAACGCGCCAGAAATCCGTGCGTATTCTTGCCGGCGAACTGAATGTAGGTTGATAGAAAATTGTACTGGAGCTCAGAATGAGTTTTCGCTCGAATGGCCGGCAATATGATCAATTTGACTGTCTCTATGATTGAACACTAGTTAAATTATGACATCTATATATTTTGAAGTTTCCTTTTCATATATACCTTAGATATAATTTATTATTATCTAATTTTACCAAGAAATAAATAAGCTTATATGCATCCCCAAGATAACTTAATAGGTTCTAACATCGGTAAAATAAATTCGAAACCGTCTAAATAAATCACGGTTCATCCACTGCATGATGAAGCCTTTTTTCCGGCGCATCCACAAGTACAGTTTGTCAACGAACCTAGAATGAGAATCGCTCGGGTTTAAAGGAACTCAACAGCATCGAGTGTTCAAACGTTTTACGCGCAACTTCAATTTAACTACTTGCTGATCACGGCTGAAGCTCGAGATCATCACATGCAACTTTTCGAATAAAGAAATGACAATAAACTACCGTTTTCAGCCTGTTTTTTAATGTTTAACTTTTTTGTTGTTTTAAGGCTCGACAGCTCCGCATAGTTAGTTTAACTTTCACACCCCTGAACTGTTATTGTGTTTCAAGAGCTCTTTTTAAAGATAGTCTATTTTTGTCGGCGAAAAAAATACGATCGTATGGACACCGGCTCCTCAATATGCAAGCTTCATTTCATATGGCTTGTTCAGCCTGCGAGAAGTCTCACCTACATGTAATTGGTGGTCTCGTGCGAAAGAGTTATGTGAATCGCCGGCAAGTTTCTTGTTGCCTTGCCGTTTGCATAATTCTTTTTCTGGAGCCCCAAAATTAACTTAGAAATGCTCGCAGACAAGCTGTTTGTGAGACCGACACGACTTACTCAGTCGGTCTTCGTATTTTACTTTGATTTAAATGTGGCGGGATGATTTGCACATTGTGATTTGCTTTAGTTGGTCAGTTTTTAAAGGCAACATAATATAAAGAGAAAAATCGTGAAGATTTATTTCGTCAGAAATTTCGTAAGAAATTGCGAAAAATAAACAAACACCCGGCGGTCATGAGGCATGTGTTCGTGCTGCTTGTCATGTTTAGCCATGAAGCCAAACCAATCGTGTGCAAATTATCAGTTGATTTTTCATGTTCTGTTTGAAAGCTAAGAAAATGAAACCGAAGTCTGAAAAAATGAAAAAAAAAAAATTGTGGAAGAAAATCAAGTTGATGCATAAAGAAACTTCTGCCATCAGGGAAAAAAAACCCTGTAAATGTCAACATATTTCTCCATATCTTTCTTTTTATATATTTCTTTTTAGAAATGTTTAAAAGAATTCACGGTAGCAGTACGTCGTAAAATTGGCGATATCAGATAAAGATATCACGACTTTATATATTTCAACAACGACAAACTTTTGATACGAACATTATCTTGGGCTATTAACTATAAAGGTACCTTCAAACAAGGGATCAACTGAGAAAATAAAAGCTTGGGATTATCTGTTGCTATAAGCTCCCGCGAACCTGAATTAGTTTTGAATATCTACATAAAAAAAAGTTCAACATGGGTAATATTTGTTACAACTGATTCCTTTTTTAAAGGAAATCAAAATCACGTTAATTATTCGAGCCATAGCTGACTGTTTGTCATACAATATTTTCCCCGCATTACTTTCAATAGATAAAAAGAAGAGAGAAGGAAAAAACAATGAAAATAACGCAAATAGTCAGAAAGCGAAATCTTTCCAAAAGCAACTGTGCACTATTATTATTATTACTCTCATAGAAGAATTTTTCGCTGTTAGAAACTGGCGCAAATTTAACACCAAATATAAGTTCTGCTGTGAGGTTTGATACGGCCTTTGTGTCATATATTTACTTGGCATTTCTAGCAAAGTGAATTTTACAGTAATCTAAATAAAACGTAAAAATCACCTACCTCTTAAGTTATTGGATTTCTGTTGGAGAACAATTCACCACACACTGAGCCACTTCTTAGAAAACTGCCATGAGATGAAATTTAATCTCGTCGCCTGGAATGAAATGAAGGAAATAGTTGCTTTAGAAGTAAATGCAAATTCTACTGCACCGCATTATGAAATAAAACGTCTAAAACCTATTCCTAATTACCAAATGGCTTAAAAAACGTTGACAGTAGAAGAAATATTTTAGCTTGAACGTTGAAAGGTAATATTTTTTTAACTTCGATTCAGTCGCGTTTATAGTTCGAGGCCAAGAAATTTACCTAATGCAATAATCTTTAAGTGAATTTTTCTCACTTGTACTTTCCAGTTTTGTAAGCTAAGTAGAATGCGATTTTTATTATTCTGAATAATTTTCAAGGTACCGGATATTTTTTTAACCTTCTTTGGCATACAAACCGATAATTTCGCAAGAAGCGGATTGCAAGTTGTGTAATAGTTGACGAAAAAGCGACAGCCCAACTCTAATGCTTTCTAGTGGCAGTGATTTTATTTGTACTTGGGCACTTTATATTTTAGGCCACACGACACAAGGTCATTTACTGTCATTAACAAGGGAAAGATCCTCCGGAAGATTTATTAATTTTTGCTTATTTTGGCTTGAACCTTGACAAATTAAGCAAATAATCAGGTACGAAATACTAATTTGTGCGAAACAAGTTAAAAGGCTTAATGTCGGCTTTTGAAGTACAAAAGGGTTTTTTGGTCATAATCGTATTTGCCTGCGCACTTTTTAGTATACATGCTTGAAGGTATAAAACATAATTCCCCTTAGCCTTGGCTTCGGGATTCAACTATTAAAGCTTGAAATTAAAAATAAAATGCATGCCCAAGGCTAAATACGTAGTAAAAAGCACATGAAGTTAGCATTGTGGCCTAGTGAATTGAATTCATCATTATCCACAAAGATGAACTTTAACCCAAAAATCACCTTAATGCATTTATACAGGGTATTTGTCAAACTAACAACTTTGACAAACGGAAAGCTTCCCCAATATTCATTGAATAATATTTCAACACAGGATGTTTGCAATCAACTCACCCTTTTCAATATGATATTATTTGGAGATGTTATTCCCTTTGACGTCTTCTTATGTTAGTCACAATCAATTGTAAACGTTGCCATGATTTGACTTTTAGCGAGAAACATCAGAATTTTGCGCGCGGCGTCGCTTGATTGTAGTACTATTAAACATTGAATCTTTATGTCAAACCCTATAGTTTTGGCGAATTACGTCACCGAGATTAGCGACAATAAAAAAACAGAACTAATACGATTGGGTGTAGCTGAAAGGCCATAAAAAATATTTGACATGCAAACGGAATTTATGGAAAAAAATCTTTTTATAGGCAAGTAGCGTTATCTTTTCACCTTATTGCTTCTATCCTATCAGTAAAATAATATACTTGATTTTTGATTTTTTCGAGGCACTGAAGACAGCTTGCATAGACAATTAAAGAAGGGACGTTTCTAAGTAACGGAAACATCTTGGGAAAACATTACTAAACGCTCACGTCGTTTTGTGTTTTTTCACGCTTTTATTAGGTGAAGTTTTTGTACAGCTCAGAATGGAACCCTGACAGCTTTGTCCTAATGAAAATGAATGGAAATTGCCATAAAGGAAATTAGAGTCATACAATGCAAGCGCGCGGCTTGTGTGATGTTTAATATGATGTATTTCATTTCAAGTCATAACTAAAACTGTTCTTTAGCGGATATAGCTAAACGAGTTCGATTACTTTATCAAGGCTGGGATCCAGGCCCTGATTGAGTTTTTGCTCGCCCGGTCATGGCATGCTGATGAGTCCTAGCCAGGACGAAGCAGCTGTCCATTGCAGCCAACTGCACGGGTAATTAGCGCATGCGTACAGGTTCTGGCCAAGCCGTGGAGTTGTTTAGTGCTGTCAATAATTTTTTCCCTTTTAACCCTAATTAAGAATGTGTGAAGTCCTTTAGTACATTAAAGAAGGGAATTGGAAATTGGTTTTTCAATTGCGGCCAAAGGCCAAAAAACAAAGAAACTTAGCGCTGTTTATGCAAGTTGTTGACATCCGGGGAAAAAAATCCCTCTGCTTTTCACATCCGTGCTTCTATGTATTTATGCACCTTGTAGAGTGAGGCAGACAGAGACGTAATTTTTTTTGTAGCTTTCAAACAAATTTTCATTTATAGAATCTAGAGCCTCAAATGAAATTTATATTGCAGTAATCAGGTGTCAGTTTATATTTTGACATAAAATGTCATAGTTTTAGTATTTTTGTATTACCGAGATTTGTTAAAGTTTCTCAGTTTTGTTTCCGCGACCTTAATCGCACTGCGATTTTGAAAAAAATGAAAAACTAAAGACTAGTGTTTTTTTTAAAGCTATAATATTAAAAAAGCTTAAAACAGATTTAAAATGTTAAAATGACTCTAAATTTTCATTAATAATACGTCGTTCCTCGCTGTGTCTTTGCGTAGTTGTTGATGGGATGCATTTAGCTCTTTCCATTTGCCATTAAATGCATTCCATCAACAACTGCGCAAAGATAAAGCGGGGAACGACGTATTATTGATGTCTTGAAGCTAATGGTTATCCTGAGAGCTTCATCAAGTCAGTTGGTGAATGCAACAGAAAAAAACACGCACCCAAAAACTCAGGAGAATCCAAAGGCATACGTGTCGATTTCATATGTGAAAAGAGTGTTGGAACGCATTCGACTGATTTTGAGCCTCAAAAACATCAAGACAGCTTTAAAAGAAGAAGAAGCCCAAAGACCGGCCAAGAAAGAGCAGTTGAAAGCACATTTACAAAGTGGCTTGCAGAACATACCCATTTACGTATGTTGGGGAGAGCGTTTACACAGATAAACTACGAAACAAAACACAACCGTTGGTTCGCGTAATGGAATTCAAACCAGGATCAGTTTACTGAATCATCCAAGTAATATTTTTCGTGAGTTTTACTGAGAAGCATAGTCAAATTCGAAAATTTTGTTGAAATGCATAAAACTGAATAAAAAATTAAGTATTTACTTTCTAGTCCCTTAAGATCAATTTTAAAGATTTTTAAACAAAAGTTTTAAGGAAACCTGCTAAAGATAAGTGAAAGCCATTTCCAAGAAGTTGGCTCACTATGTTTCCCGTTTACGGAATCGAATTTGTCGGGTATTTCTTGGTAAAGTAAAAACCTGTTTAAAATCAGATTTCAAACAGATTGGATGTCAACGATTCCTCGTTACTTAAACCAAAATGATTAAAGATAGGGACTTTAGAAGGTTTCTACAGAATAAAAACATCAGATGAAGTAATTTCTTACCTTTAAAAGTACATGCATGCGTCGTCCTTTACGGCGGTCACCAGCTTCTTGATCTTATTATTTTGACCGGAATCTGATATTATTATTATCTGTCAAAATATATTATTTTCTGTTTCAGCTCGATATCTTGTTTTTACTTTGCTAGGAACTATCGTAAGCCACAACGCGTATATATTTGCCTGAGCTATACGATACAACACGTCCTCCTTTCGTTGCCTTACCTTGTCTTCCGCTATTAAAAAAGGTTAAAACAGATTTAAAATGTTAAAATGACTCTAAATTTTCATTAATAATACGTCGTTCCTCGTTTTGTCTCTGTTGTGAGTTGTTGATGAGATGCATTTCGCTCGTTCCATTTTCCATTAAATGCATTCACTGCGCAAAGATAAAGCGGGGAACGACGTATTATTGATGACTTGAAGCTAATGGTTATCCTGAGAGCTTCATCAAGTCAGTTGGTGAATGCAGCAGAAAAAACACGCACCCAAAAACTCAGGAGAATCCAAAGGCATACGCGTCGATTTCGTATGCGGAAAGGAGTGTCGGAACGCATTCGACTGATTTTGAGCCTCAAAAACATCTAGACAGCTTTAAAAGAAGAAGAAGAAGCCCAAAGACCGGCCAAAAAAAGAGCAGTTGAAAGCACATTTACAAAGTGCTTGCAGAACATGCCCATTTACGTATGTTGGGGAGAGCAAGAGAAAATAGAAATCTCCAGGGGTCGGAACTTATGGGAATGTTAACTCCGCCATCAAACAGCATGCAGAAACAAACGAAGTTGTTGTAATTAACAGATGATGACGGTGCGATATATTGCAGGTTCACATGGTACAAAGTCATGCGTGTGCATCCTTTGGCGTGGTAACGCAGATGCAAATAATCAAATAGTGCGCGCCGGTGCCTTATGGGATGGACAATCGTAAAGAAGTTTCCAATTATTGGTGTGTAATTTGCATGCTTTCATTTAAAGGTCGCTAATTCACTTAGCAGATGTACTTATGGTTATTTTTCTTAATTTTCCATATAACTTCCCATCGTCTGTCTCGCTTTTTTGCAAACGTCCTACGCTTGATTCGATTTTGCAGCTGCGCTTCTCATAAATAGCGTAAAGTGCTATTTTATTAAAAATTAGGTCACGAACGAAGCTAATCGGAATTGTAAAATTACCTAATTTTTGACGGTAAGATAGAACTCTTTAGCTAATGGAAACTAATCGCTTATTTCACCACCAAGTAGCTTTTATTTTGGGGTGAAATTATTTTTTTCTACTCTTTGCAAATGTTAACGTTCACAAGTAAACGGCTACAGTTAAATATCACATTTATCAATAATGCTCTACCTCATATCGTCCCATCTATTTCTCATAAAAAATGGTATCTTTCATTTAGAAATGTATCGTGCTGGAGTCATTCAATAAAACAAAATGAATAAAAACGTTCGGCGTTTACATAGATAAACTTCTAAACAAAACACAACCGTCGGTTCACGTAATGGCATTCAAACCAGGTTTTTCTACTGAATCATCCAACTAATATTTTTCATGAATTTTACTGAGAAGCATTGTCAAATTCTGAAATTTTCTTGAAATGCGTAAAACTGAATTTACTTATTAGTCCCAAAAGATCAATTTTTCAAATTTTTAAACAAAAGTTTTTAAAAAAAAACCTGCTAATTTTATAACTTATTCAGTGAAAACCAAGAAGTTGGCTCACTATGCATACGTTTCCCGTTTACGGAATCGAATCTGTCGAGTATTTCTTCGCAAAGTTAAAACCTGTTTAAAATCAGATAGCAAACAAATTGGATGTCAGCGATACCGCGTTACCTAAACCGAAACGATTACAAATGGGGCTTAAGAAGGTTTCCATGGAAGAATAAAAACATCAGATGAGGCAATTTCTTACCTTTCAAAGTACACTGATGTATGCGTTATCCTTTACGGTGGTCACCAGCTTCTTGATCTTATTATTTTGACCGGAATCTTATATTATTATTATCTGTCAAAATATATTATTCTCTGTTTCAGCTCGATCTCTTGTCTTTACTTTGCTAGGAACTATCTAAGCCACAACGCGTTTATATTTATCCGAACTATACGATACAACATGTCCTCCTTGTCTTCCGCTGTAGCCAATTTTGTCGTCAGCTTGAGAATACTTATGGAGCGCATACTTTCTTTTAAATGATTATGGAAATTAAAGGAAACACAATTTATACAATTTGAGATGAATGATTTCTATTTGTAGAAATTGGCTATCATCTATATATAATTTTATGAAAAGCTAAAGCAATCGAAATAAATGGAATAACTCTGATTACTAAATCTGATCACGTTTTGAAACGTTTAAAAGTAATAAAATTCAACATAAAACCGAGTACTTTTAAAACGAGCTTCGTAGAATTCGAAATAGATAGGGGTTATCAACGTATAAACGTAAACTAATCCATGTTTTTATTTCAGTAGTGTATTGTGTCTTGGAGTATACGGTTGATGCATCTTTTTACTTCCCTTATAATTGCGTAGCGGTAATGCAAAAGATGGAGTATAGCACGAGACAGCTGCACCACTCGAATACAATAATTTGTTCATGTACCAATCATGAGTGGCGGCTTAGACGCTTGAATTATATTTTGCCAAAAAACGGAAGAAAATAATCACATAAATGATAATTTTCGACGTTGATAGCACTGCAAGAGACTTGATAACAACGAAACTGAATGGCAGCCAGATTAATCGAAGAGCTTGGCACTAGTGATCTGTACAAGTTCCCAGGTCTATCTGGGTAAAAGGTTGGCCATTATCACAAACGATTCCTGAGGAAGGAACTCGGTTTCGTATGATTTCCGAGTTATGGAAACATGAATGTATTATTAATTAGAAGATTGAGAAACGTAAGCTGCAGAAACACCGGTGGGATATACACTTGTGAAGAAAATATGCTTTTATTTATGGGCAGGTTACTCTTGCAATCACCCGATCTGGTTGGATATTTGTAGAATTGATTCAGTCCAAAAAAGATGCAAGTATACAACGATTTATCGTTTATTTGCACGTAAGGTCGTTTCAAAGTATGAAGGTCATGATGGACGGATATAGGAAGCTGTAACGGTAACGGTAATTATCCCTCCCTCCCTCCCTCGATTGCGAGCATGCGAGCACGGCGTTTTTCTTTGCGAGCACGAGCATTGACAAAAATTAGCCTTGCGAGCAATGAGCACTTTTCAAAACCCTACCTTCACTAAAAACCGAGCATGCGAGCACTTGTAAAATTGTGCGAGCACGAGCAAACGAGCACCCACTAAAATTTTGCGAGCATTTGCGAGCATTGCGAGCACTGCGACATTTTGAGGGACCATTCATGACCCCTAAAAGATATTTAGCTCCTTCCAAGGAGGGGTTCTATTTCAAACCAAAATATATGTTTTCCCAGTAACCTTATTTCAGACCTGGCTCCAAAATCAATACCCTATTTCACACCTAGCTCCAAAATCAATGCCTTATTTCAGACCTGGCTCCAAAATATCCTATTTCAGACCTGGCTCCAAAATCAATACCCTATTTCAGACCTGGCCCCGAAATCAATACCATATTTCAGGCCTGATCCTTTTTAGGAACAACTTTGGATTGTGTATTAAGATGGGATGCAAATTACCGACGACTTCTCAAAGTATGGATAATAACAATCATAAAAAAATAATTTATTCCAAAAAAAAAACCACGGCTGACCAGAGTGCACAGCCATACCCTATTTTAGTCCAAAATGGTCAAAATCCATACCTTAATTAATTTAGATCAAAACGGCTGGAAAACCATACCCTGTGGTACCGCACATATTTCCGGAGCTCCCTTATAGGAACGAAATTATGACTGCTGCAAGTTTTGCGAGATCAATGTCAAGCAGATTGAAAACGAGAAGCCAGATTCAAACTTAGCTTTGCAGGTTTTATTCTTGAACACTAATTCGTCAGTTCTGTTAGAATTGCAAATCGTGTCTTTTTAACTTGTAAAATAATAGGTAGCCATGCAGGAGTCCAGTGGAAATGATGAATACGATTCTGTTATAATCAGTACTGGGTACTGATGATAACTTGTTTAGTTTCTTGATAATCTGGTTGCCGTTCATGTTGGGCCATAGGCCAAGACACAAATATCCAGAAAAATACTCTAAAAATCTATCCAGAAATTCACAGTTTTTTCCTAGAAATCGTTCAAAAAGTCTCTAAATTTCACCAAAGTTTTCTAATTAAAATCCCTAAATATCCCAAAATTTTATTTCTTTCTTGAGATAAACTGGGCACATCTTCAATAGAAATAGCCTCACTTGGCTCCTCCGCGGGTTCCGCCAAGTTTGAAACTTTCTTCCCTAGCCTTGGAATGATGGGGGGTGCATTAGAAATAGGAGACATCGCTGCACAATTGAATTGCAGTCTAGCAGTGACCAATGGGACAAAATTATCATTTCATAGGAATTTTTTTAAAATAAAACGGCAAAGAAAACAGAACAATTTGTTATTTCAAATCATCTAAAATCCCCACAAATCCCTTTTTTTCTTAAAATCCCCAAAAGTTCTAAAAATCTCCTGATGTCCTAAAAAAATCCAGCTTTTCGTGTCTAGGCCTATAATGGGCCACTGTTACGGCTCTCAATTATGTTTAGAATTGAAATAAAAGATAATGCAGTAGTGTCGTTCATGACAAATACTTCTCCTTAAAAACATTCTCTCAAATAGAAAACCAAAAGTACTGGTGGAAACAGGAAAAAAGTTTACTTGACAGGTGAATGGTACTCGACGTGGGCGCTTGTCAGTTTGCATTGAACTTTATAAGAAATATTTTTATTGATCGTAAGTCTGTCGAATTTGCATAAACTTTGCGAGGCGGACAACCAATTTGTCCGTTATAACTATGTTTGTCTATAAATAGAAAACGCACGATGCTTGTGATCAAGTTCTTTTGGCAGTTTATCGTTATTGCATTGCATTCCAGTTCGATCAATTCTTAAAAATCGCCGCGGTACAATTAACTCTTTAAATTAACTCCCAAGAAATTCCCCACTTAAAATATCGCCATTCTCTTTTCCTTCTCGTAAAATACTAAAACATGCGCAGAAACCAATGAAATTGCTGTCATACTAGCTTTCATCCGAATGGTTGCACTCTGAATCCATGCACATACTTAGAAAAGCAAGGTTTGACTCAGAGGACAATTGTAAATATCAGTTCGGATGTCGTTCGCACAGTCACTCAGATCAACGGACTGTTTGTGTATGATCTCAAAGGCATTCTCTAAATTAAACGAAAAGTTAACTATATGATATTTCCTTTAACGCGCGCTTCCCTAAAACCACTGAACTGTTATTAAATAATGAAAAAGTAAAACGAATTTCGGTGGTAAACCGTCGGTGAGCTCTGATATCAGTCGCTTTCAGCTACAACTAAACAGACCAAGCTAGCGCTGATTTATAGAACTCTGAGCCTATTCCCATCTTACCGCAGAAGTCATGATATCGTGGGAACTCGGCTTTTCTATCGTAAAACAACGACTGTAGATGCCGATTTGTTTATCTGTTGTGATCTTTGATCGAAACCCGAACAATTTCAGTTATAATGAAATATCGTTACCTGTTAAAGTAGCAGAACTCTTCAAAAGCGTCTAAAACCCTGAAGTCTCTAATAAGCAAATTTCGCAATTCAGTAAAAGTTTCTTATGCCTTATTATCTTTATATTATTGTGCAATGACGTTTAAAAATGGTAAAACTCTTTCCGTGTCGAAAGTGACAACCTTGACAATTGCTAATTCCGGAGTATAGCAATAAAGCCCGCGTCGGCATGTTCATCAGAGTGTCATTACGGTCCACTTAAATGACAGATTTCAGTGACACGTTAATAACTGTTGCTCATCACACATCAAGAATCTAGGACTGTTAGAACAGATTAAAATATGCTTTTAAGATTGAGCGTTAAGTTCCAGATTCCATCAACAAGTATAATGTCCGGTTTATCGCTATTTAACAGGCAACATGCTTTACGACTGTTGTCGCGCCTCAAAATATGACTATCTCACATTGGCATACACTGTACCTCAGTTTTTAAGGCAATTGACTTGATAAACATTAAAATAAGAATTTCTGAAACTTTCCCTGGTTCACCATTGTGTTGTTATATTTTGATATATAGAAAAAACAGTGTGGGTCACCTTTTCCGCAAAAAGGGGTAGATATAATCCCTCGCGGCTGATAAGGCAGGAGAGACTAACAAGTCAGATTTGCATGTACTATTCGTTTTACATTCATCCTAACCGTCAGGTCAACTTCGCTTTTAATTTACTGCACAAATAATTGAGGCTAAAGTGCACAGCGAGTTTCAAGGACTGCTATGAAGTATAAAATCCACCTAAACATCTAGACTGTACACAGTCCTTTGCTTTCTTGTATTTATTTTTGATCGGAACGCGGAAAGGAGTCGATTGAGAACTGGACACCAGCGTGCTTCGCGCTCGACTACGCCTAGTTCTTTCGCTTTGAAAAATTGAGAGGCGTACACCATGCGTATTTAGCAGCATGCACATTTACAACCGACTTTGTTCACAGTGACAAGAGAGGAAGTTTAAAGCGTGCCAAGATTGGATGGAGATTTTCTTTTTTCGATGTTCTCGCGTAAACACTCGACAGGATTTTATAGAACTCCATCCAAAAGTCCTTATGTAAATAACTTTTGTTTGCCGCTAATCACGCGCGTGCGTCATTTAAGACTGACGTCTGACATCATATTGTCGAAGTCTGATATACTGGTGAAAAGCATTGTATAAAACACTTAATATTGGATTTTAGACTGAATTTTGTAACTACTGCCAACTCATACATTTGCATGGCAGTCGTTTTTATGATGTCAGTATTTTTGGTATTTTTAGACCAAAGAATGTGAAAGTTTGTACATGTACTCATTTACGTAGGAACATAAAAGGTTCCTTTCGAATTCCTTCTATTCAGTGGCACTTAAGAGTGAGACAGAAAGTGACATGTATTGTACGTGTTTACATTTAGTTTTTAAAACATGCAGAAGGAAGGAGGCAGAAAAAATATCATGCAAGCACAGACCTCAAGAAAAAAAATTCATTGACAATGAAGGATTTAAAAAAAAATTTCCTGCCCACAGCAAATCACCCAACCCTCCCCTCAAAAGTAAAATGGTTGGCCCCTTATAATATTTTAATCATAGAGCCCGTGCTCTGATTGGTTGTGTAGCAATTTTGCATCACACTATATAAACACGGTTATGAGGAAATAACATTGCGGCATTTGTTTTGTTATAAAGGAAATTGAAAATGGGCTCTTCCTGTTAACATAGGCCGATGAAAACAATCCAAATATTTTGAAAGAATTCTCAAGTATGTAAACCTCGCCTCGCACGTCGGGTTTACCTAAGCAATTGCATTCTTCCACACTTTTTTTCGTATTCAGTTTACATTAGCCTTTATAAACACGCGCGCCATTTTACTCTGAAGTGGCAGTCAAATGGTCAACCAATTAGTTTGCGATTCTTTCATTAAATAACAGTACTGTGTAATCGATTGAGAAAAAAATCCTACGTGATCAGTTTTCTTGTAAATAATGCAAAAAGAAGCGTAATTACTGTTCTCGGGGTAGGTGTGTTAGACATTGTGTATCGTCTTTCAGCTCAATAAAAATGACCTCAAATTCCAATTGCGAGCTGTTTATACATATTTCTTACCAGGATTGAAATAACTTCATCTCTCAGTGGTATATCAAAGCTTAATTATGTATTATTGTTGATACATGCACAGAAACAGGCGAGATTACTAAGGTGGTGTACAGTGAAAATTGTTGCCCTGAAAGAAACTACCGTGAACTCACCGTTTATAATTCAGTTTGCAGTAATTAACTGAAGACAGCTCTCTGCTTCCTGTCTCTTTAGTTTAGGCAAAACCGCACACTGATACGTGCTCAGGAACACAACTATCACGTCAAGTAAATACAAAGGAACCGTCCCAGTATTAACCACTCGACATCAAGCAGCAGATCTTTAGGGTAAATGGGGTGTAGATGTTGACTTCTGAAGTATAAGGCTGAACCAAAAGGCGGTGAATACGCACAAATTAAACTGCGTTTGTTCTGGAATCTGTCGTGCGGGAACTTCTAGTCTCACTAAAACCGGGTCAAGGGTTTTGCGTGCACGAAATGTCGAGCATGTCACGAAATCTGTTATCACACGATTGGCCAGGCGTTTAAATCGAGCTTACACCATATTGATTGGTCGGAGATCGTTAAAACTAAGATTTGTAAGTAGGTGGTTGTTATTACAGGTATTTGTTAAGTGCTTTTTTATCAAACCAAACAAAGTAAACAAAACGCAAAGTCAATCGAAAATGCCGGTCCTTCGACTACGACGGCCAATAAGAAAAGTGTCTTCAGTCGTTAGCACTTCACATCTCTTTTAACCTAAGTTAAAAACAAAAATAATCCTCGACAATAGAGGAAAGATAATTCACCAGCCAACAGATCTCTGTTTGACACGCTAATAAGTTACAACGTGTGACGTCACAGTTATCTTAGCATGTTACTTAAACAGACTAAACAGAAACACTTTATATTTTAAATGCCATCCGGTCATCAAAAATTTATCGGTAAGCCGTTTAACGCGATTTTATCCGTACGCTTGAGAAGATATTTATGTAAAATAATATTGATGGAGTGTTTTCAGTTTTCGGATACTTTTAGGCATTCACGGGACGAACGAATTGTTTAAAGACACAGACAGTTAAGGATCACCTATACAGACTCAGTCACTTTGAGTGCAATGGATCAGTTTAGCAATTTACTACTATATTTTGTTCAGAGTTGTAACTCTGGGAATGTTTCGGCTTGTCAACTATCAATTTAAGTAGATCAGAAGACTCACTTGGTGGTTGAAGGAAATAACTGACTTACTTTTGATATTCAGTTATCCCGGCTGCCGCCTACAGATACGTATAGTATAGTTTTCCTCTCGCCAGATTCGAGCCAGCAAGAAGTGTTATCTCAGATCTATATTTTCCTCAAGGCAACTCACGAGAAACTGAAGTAGAGAACACTTCACCGGGGTAGGTTTTGATCATCTAGATGGATCTTCTGTGGACCTTTGGCGTGAGCTTATACGAAGAGCATATCAAATCTGAAGATTCCCAGACGAACCGGTTTCGAATTCTCCTTAAAAACCTTAATCACTTTTTGAAAAAGTGATTTTTGGAGCTTATTTGAGCAGCAGACAACCCCCATTTAAATTTTAGCATGTTTCTGAAAATTAAAAACTTTTTCATTAAAGGCATTTGACAATTCCCTGACAATTTCTTTTCTTTCTTTGTTGATTTTACGATGATGGTTGCAAAAACTGGAATTTCTACCATGCCGCTTGAAGCAATTGAAATGGAAGTCTTGACATTTGTTGTTTCCGTGAAAAATTAAATGGAAATCACAATTGTCATTTTGTGTGGATTGGAGCCCATAATGCAAGGAAGTGACTTCAATAAATTTTACCATGGCTTTGATGGGAGGTTTTACTTGTCTGACCGTTTTCAAGTGCATTTCTCGCAGATCAGGTTTCGCAAGCCAATAGTGAGCCTGCTAATCTTAAATTCTGAAGATCAAGAAAAAAGAGTCATATTTCGATAGCATGACTCAAAGTTTAAAATTCCTGTCTCTATTCATGTTTGCTTTTTTTACCACAGTCGTGTTTTGAGTCGTGATTTTAACGAGAAAGTCTTCCTCGCACGCGGAAAATAAACAATACTAAATAAAAAAAAAATGAATAAATAAAAATAAAGAAATGATGAAAAGTTGAACGTTAGAATATCGACTTTCCATTGGTTCAAGCGGAATTCAATTTTTATTTGTAATCAAGCAATTCTAATCTTCACCGGTGTTAGACATACCTTTAACTCTTCTAATGCAATGGTCAACGTATCATGCATGCTTTTCAAATTGAAGATAAGTGCATCTCTTACCTTCAAATGTAGACGCTTCCTTCTTATAATCTTTCAATGAAATAAAATGCTTCTTGCAAGTGAATTTCTGAGCTGTTAGTCTGTTAACGTCTTAAACAAGTGTAATCATATGGCGAGAAAAATTTAGGTGTCGTTTGTTAGTATTTCAGGGAAGACAACCGGCGTTGACTTAACTTCACCTCAGCAATGAAAGGAAGTTGAGCGGAAGTTGAACAGAGAATACATAAGAAGTATTATAATATTTTGTTTGTCCATTTTGAATATAATATATTTCACGTCACTGTCATTTTATAACTTTGTTCCACAGATATCATTACAACTATCCGGTTTCTGTCAGTAATGAATGGGAGAAGCAAGTTCTTGAGTAAACAATAACTGCAAAGTAGAAATATTGTGCAAATAAGACAAAAACGATTAAAGATAATAGAGACAAAAACGATTAAAGAGGGGAGACTGGGCAAGATGGCGGCAGGGTAAGACGTGCACATGGTGCTCCTTCAAAAGTGATGCCGTTGGAGGTGTAATTTCATGTCCGCAAAAAGAAAAGGTAGACCAACTTCGTTGTCTGACAGTGCAGCCTCGCCGGAGGAAAAAAGATCCTGTCGTGAAAGCAGTGTAAGCGAAATAAGAAGCGAAATGAGCGCCGACGATCCTGAGACGCTCTCGGCAGTCGAATTACTTTCAAAGAAAATGGACACCGTCCTTTCAAAGCTTCAAAAGCTAGATAATATTGAAAGCAGACTCGATAACCTGTTCAAGGCTGTATCTAACATAGAGGATGCCGTTGCCAATCTTGACAAGGAGGTTCATAACCTGAAGGAGAAGATGAAAAACACCAACAAGACAGTGAAGGAGCTTGAGGAAAGTGTTGACTTTAACGATGAAGAAATTGCCAATTTGAAACGCGATGTTAAAGCGGCGCAGAAGAAAGCGGACGATTTAGGCAAAGAACTTCTTTACCAAGAACACTACAGTAGAAGAGAAAACCTAATGTTTATTGGAATCGAAGAACATAATACTACGGAACAAGACGAACAAGGCACTCGTCACGAGGTGGAGAATACAAAGGAGATTATTTACAAGTTCATGGAAGACGAGCTTCAGATCAGCAACCCACGCGACAAGATTGAATTTCAAAGAATTCATCGAGTTGGAAAACCTAAAGACGACGGTCCTCGTCCAGTAATCGCAAGATTTTTGCGCTATTCTGACCGCGAATTAGTCCTCCGCCAAGCCAGAAAAACATTAAAGGATAAAGATTTCAACGTATTTGAGGACATTCCGAAAGAATTGTACGAACTAAGAAAATCCCAAAATAAGAAATTTAAGGATGCTAAGGCTAGAGGATGCAGTGTATATTTCAGCAAGAGATTCCCTGATAAACTCTATGTAAATGGAAAGTTTATTCCGAGTAATGCACCATTGTAATAATTTATTTGCTTTTCTTTCTGTTTTCGGCTCTTTATTGTACAACTTGGCACACTATATGCTAATCACCTTTTCCCGCGTTTAAACGCATAAATTTTTCTATATCACAAAAACTTAATTAATACGTAGTTAACATCACAAAGAAGGAGCACAACACAACATCAGGAATGTTATTCACAGTAGGTGTAGGAACGCCCATACAATTCGCTTTGGGGCAGTCGGTAAGTAGGATAAATTCAGTCTTCTTTGTGTGTTTGTGTTGTAATTATGCATGTTGCTACATTCTCAGCTTAATTCTCAGTTTCATTTGTTTTGCTACGCTATTAAATAATCATTCGCTAAGCCTATTCAGGATAAAACCATAGTCGCACAATAGGAGAAGTTAATTTTAAGATAATGTCACTCAATGCTCGAGGGATTCGAGACCTCCAGAAACGCAAATCAATTTTTACGTGGATAGAAAAACAGAAAAGTGACATAACGTTTCTTCAAGAAACCTATAGTACACCAGAAATCCTTAGTGATTGGAAATTCCAATGGCGTGGAGAAATGATCTATAGTCACGGTTCGAATCATAGCAGTGGAGTGCTCGTCCTCATTAACGAACAGCTACAGTTCGAATTAAAAAATGCCGTAATAGACGATAACGGCCGTTACATTTTATTAGAGATGACCATCCAAGACTCTCCATTTCTTTTGTTAAATTTATATGCGCCTACAAAACTCAACGAACAAGTAGCCTTTTTCGAAGAAATCCTTTCTATTATTCAAACCACCAGCTTTGACACAGAATGTAGAATTATCATTGGTGGAGATTTCAATGTTCATCTAGATGCTGCTCTTGATAACTCTGGAGGAAAAATTGAAACGAAATCTACTGTTAAAAATATTCATGATATAATGCTTGAGTATAACCTAATTGATATATGGCGAGTTCATAATCCAGATAAAAAGCAGTTTACTTGGAGGCAAAAAACGCCGATTATTCAGCGACGCATTGACTTTTGGCTCATAAGTGATGAACTACAAGACGACATTCAAAAAGCAGACATCGTCCCAGCTATCAGAACCGACCATGCAGCAATCAGCTTGTCCCTCAATAGCCTAAAAGACCAACCATTTGGACCATCTTATTGGAAATTTAATTCAAGCCTTCTTGATGACGATACTTACATACAGCTTATTAACTCTGAATATCCAAATTGGATTATGGAATTTTCTGAAGTTAATGACCCAAGAGTTTTATGGGATTTAATTAAATACAGGATCAGACAAATTACTCTCCAATATAGCAAAACTATCGCCAAAAATCGAAAAGCACGGTTACAGAGAGCGGAAGAAACCCTAAAACAATGCGAGGAAATTTACAACAACAATCCATCAGAAGATAATATTATAAAGTTGGACGAAGCAAGGAGTGTGTATGAAGCATTGTATGATTATATTATTCAAGGTAAAATAATCAGATCAAGAGTGAACTGGTATGAACAAGGGGAAAAAAATTCAAAATACTTCTTAAATCTTGAAACCAACAAAACCGGAAAAACATCGATTCGTCGGCTATTTAATTCAGATGGAAAAATAATTTTAAATTCAAAATTCATTATGAAAGAACTTGAGGATTATTACACATCTCTCTACAGAAACCAGGATTCAAGCGATGGTGACCGATTTATTCCAGATTTCACCAACAGCGTTCACATTCCTAAACTAAGCGATGATCAGAAAAATCTTTGTGAAGGAATTTTGTCAAACACTGAGTGTTTTAACGCACTATCTAAATTCCCAAATGGAAAAACACCTGGAAATGACGGCTTAACCCCAGAATTTTACAAAAAGTTCTGGAATCTTCTTGGCCAACTTATGACCGATTCCTTGAATTTTTCTTACCTACACGGCGAATTGTCTAATTCACAAAAACAAGCAATAATAAGACTTATTGAGAAGAAAGGAAAGGATAGACGTTATATAAAAAACTGGCGGCCTATCTCTTTATTAAATGTTGACACTAAAATAGCTTCGAAAGCATTAGCATTGCGATTAGAAAAAGTATTGCCTTTTATTATAAACGGGGACCAATATGCTTATGTCAAAGGCAGAACTATTTTCGATGCGGTCCGGTCAATCGAAGACATCATGGAATACACGAGAATTAACCAGATACCTGGGTTAATGGTGGCAATTGACTTTGAAAAAGCATTCGATTCTATAAGCTGGAATTTTTTGCTAAAAGCATTAAAATCGTTTAATCTTGGTGAATCTTTTGTTAAATGGATCTCTGTTTTTTATTCTAATATATCCAGTTGTGTCACAAACAATGGTTTTTCGACGCCATTGTTCAATGTTGAAAGAGGTGTTAGACAAGGAGACCCGTTGTCACCGTATCTGTTCATCATAGTGTTGGAACTACTATTAATTAAAATAAGAAGTGATCCTCGTATTAAAGGAATTAAAATTGGTAATATAGAGGTAAAACTTGCAGCCTTTGCTGATGACTTGACAACATTTGTACACAACAAAGCCTCCATAGAACATTTGTTCAGTACACTGGGACTATTCGAAAAATGTTCAGGCTTGAAATTAAACAAAGACAAAACGGAGGCCTACTGGCTCGGGAGTAGCCATAATTGTAAACAAAACTTGGGTATAGAAACTGTTAATGAACCAATGAAGATTCTGGGAATTTATTTTACGTATAATTCTCGCCTAAAACATGAACTTAATTTTGAAGCAATACTTAAATCTTTAAAGAAAACCTTGAATGGTTGGCAATGGCGAAATCTAACTGTGTTCGGCAAGATTCAAATCATTAAAACATTCGCAATGCCAAAACTCATGTACCGTGCTTCCGTATTAAATCTAGACAAAGATTTTTTGAAAAAGGTTAATTCTGTGATGTTTAATTTTTTATGGAACGGAAAAGATAAAATCAAACGCTTAGCTCTGATCAGCGATTATAAAGATGGCGGTCTGAAAATGCCTCACGTGGAGTCTGCAATCAAAACTCAGAGAATCATTTGCCTAAAGAAGTATACTGAGAACTATCATAGCCCTTGGAAACTTATTCTATCAAGGATTCTCAAAGATCACGGCGAGAAATTCCTTCTTCATTGTAATTATAATGGTGCTGATCTACCTAAACACCTTCCTAAATTTTATCGCGAGTGTTTTGAGACCTGGGCGACAGTCAATACTAAAGAAATGTCCTCCCGAGACGTCATCATGGATCAAATACTATGGAACAATCAATTTCTGCGTATTGGGGGCAAACCTCAATTTTGCAAAAAATCATATATGGCTGGAATTGTAAAGATAAAAGATATCCTTCTCCCGAACGGCAAATTAAAAACTTGGAATTTCTTTAGAGAAAAAGGGCTGAATTTTAACAGTTATTTCTTAATCCTTGGTCTGTCAAAAGCACTTCCAGACGCATGGAGAGTCTTGATAAACTCGAAAAATCCACAACCCCCTGATGCGCAAGAGCAGAGCACCACCACAAGTTTGGATTTAACTCAGTTTGTGCTCAATTGTAATAATGAAGAAATTAAGCTCAGTGAACTCACGAGCAAAAGACTGTACTGGATTCTGATAGGGAATATACACGTCCATCCTACTGCAAGATTAAAATACAACTCTTTATTTGATGATCAAAATCTTGACTGGAATCAAATTTATTTAACGCCACAAAAAGTGACTTTAGACATTAAAACAAGAATGTTTCAATTTAAAATTCTTAATCGTATAATATATACTAACAAATTGTTGAATAAAATGAGGCTAATAGATACCTCGTTATGTACGTTTTGTGGAGAGTACGAAGAATCTCTCGAGCATTTGTTTTTACACTGCAAATTTACCATAGATTTCTGGACGCATACTACTAACTGGTTAAATAAATTAAATATTACTATTTCTAGGCTAAATGACAGCGAAATTCTGCTAGGTATTACAAAAGAAAGTCCTCATTGGACTCTTCTCAATCATATTCTCATTGCTGGTAAGCAAGTAATCCACGCTAATCGGCTCAGGAAAACAAAACCACTCCTACCTCAGTTAATAGCTAAACTTAAATATATTGAACACATTGAATATTGTATCGCTAAGAAAAGGGACAGGCTTAAATTTCACCTACAGAAATGGGAAATACTTAAGTTTTCTTGAGAAATTATTGTATCTTTAAATAAGTCCTTTTACTTAATCTTCATAAATAGTGCATAATTAGTGTCAAATAGAAGTAGCTTAGCAATCAATCAAAACTTTTGTTAAATAGGAGTAGCGCTTTACGTTAGCGACAATAGTATTTTCATGTTTGTAGTGTATGCAATGTTAGAATCGTCTTTGTAAGTAATTGTCAGTAATTGTATTGTAATGTAGTGTGCATGAATCAGTAAGAGCAATAAAAAAAAAAAAAAAAAAAAAAAAAAAAATTAAAGATAATACAGTTGAACCCCGTTATTTCGAACCGTAAGGGGAAACAAAAAATGCACATTGTTGTACGAAATAGCGGGAGTTTGATGCATGACGAAATAGCCGATAGATAATTACTGAAGGGCGAGTCCAAGGGAAATGGGTATTAGTTCGAAAGAACGGGGAATTCGAAATAATCGAGTTCAACTAGTCGATCTCAAAAATTAAATTCCGCACAAGTCTGCGTGCTTTGAGCCATTTTGAACAGGAGTACACTCTTTTTTTTTTATAAGAATACAGTTTTTCCAAACCAGGCTGAATATTCTTATTTTTCTGCCGATTTTAGGCTGAAAATATTCTTATGAACATTCTTAGAAAATACCGTTTGACATTTCCGTTTTAGCAAGTATTGGGTAATCAATTACAACTGTTTGGTGTCCAGATATGTATCGTGCACATTGTGCACATGTACCATTGCTTTTCGTTGCAGCCTGGCCGTTTTGGCTTAAAACAAAGCATTCCTCACAGAGATAAAGTGACGGAAATGAAAACACCTGATTTTGTTTCAAATATAAACTATATTCTTTTCAAAATCTCAGCTTCGGGTTTATTCTTAAAATATTCTTAAAAATTCGCAAATTCCAGCCTCGATATTCTTATAAACTAGATTCTTATAAAATAAAAAGAGTGTACTCGCTTATATGGATAGATAATATAATTCGTATAATAGTTTCTAGCAATGAAAATTACACGGGTTAATTTTCTGTTTGCCGGAAACAACTTTCTTAGCGAGTTCGGTATTTCTTTTCGGCGTTGTTGTCTGATGTCCTCATTGGCATAAATTCGTATCGCTAAATAAGAAACAAAAATTACTCTGGCAAACGCGTAGATACGACAAATTAATATGATCTGTGTCATATAGTTATTCTAGCTAATATAAGACTTTTTCATAAGGCTTCCAACTGGAAATATCTCGTTCAAAATATTGGATGGATCTGGCTGCGTGGTAAAAGTAGTCAAATTAATTAGACTTTAAATATTACACCTTCCTGAATGCATCGTCTGGAGCCGATTGTGATTTGAAAACGTTTCTTTCAGATATAATTAGCGCTGGAGAGATATCATAATGCCCAAACAGTGAGGTCAACTTTCACTTGGGTGTACTGTGCATGATTGAAGAAGGACTGGGGAGAGCCTCGATTTCACTTGGAACGCCTGGCGAAAAAGAGCCAAATCATGTGTTTCGCTCGAGTGTTCTGACGGTATTGTTTTGAAGGTATTCTGACAGATTATCGTTTTAATATCTCACGGAAGAATTCATTTACCCCAGACGTGGCTAGTTGAACTCAAAGGAAGCTGTGTGGAAGTTTCAGCGAGCATAAAACTTGTAAACATGGCTCCTCAAGTGGACATACCCGCAGGTTCAATAATTGTATTGACGATGTTACTTTGTGGAAATTTGCCTTCGTTGAAATCCCAATACGTCGTTTTTAGCAGGGAGAAATACGTGGAACAAAACGTTTCGATTAATTTGAACCGTTCTGTGTTTACCGTCAGTGAAAAGTTTCTCTCTGTTGCGATCGATTCGGGCATTATGATGCATAATTGGCCTCACGTGAATTTCTCTTCCGAGAGATTCTTTAACCTTGCAAAGGGCCTTTCTCCAGCATTTCTCCGAATCGGTGGAACGGCCGAAGACTTCCTGATCTATGATGATTCTCAAGAGTTGCAAAAGCCAAAGAATTTCAGCAATTTCACAGTCACCCATCACGATTTGGACAAGATTCACATGCTATCTTCCAAAGCAGGATGGGATGTCATGTTTGGGTTGAATGTGCTTCTTAGGAAACAAGATGGATCTTGGGACGCAAGCAACCCCAAAGAAATAATGCAGTATGTTGCTGAACAAGGCTATCATTTTGGATGGGAGCTGGGAAATGGTAAGAAATACTTCACTGCAGATCAAACCTCTGTCTTTTAATTATTTTATAGTCAAAAGACAAATGTTGTTGTCCTCTGGGCTATGAAGCCTACAACCATACTAGTTGGAATTGGAATTAGGTAATAATGCTAACACTTTTGACAAGGGCTGCACGGCTGTAGGTACATGTAGTTGCTTGTGGGAGGTGGTTTAAAACTTCAGTTAGCACAAAGACCTGTAAAACACATCAGTTCTAAAAAAGACACTGAGCTGGGTATTTCCGTTGCAGTGCAAAAATGTACTTCAATTTTAGCACCGTAAGTTATAGGCTATACCCTAATGGGGAAAATGGGTTGGCTATCGGTTTCCATAATCACTAATTTGTTATGGGATGAAGGATTAGCCCCATGCCTAACACCCAACCTGGAGGGCCAGGATTTTCTGTCAGGGTGGCCTTCCCTTAGCCACGTGCACTAAGTCTTGTTATTTGTAAGGGTGCTGGATACTCAACTTATGCTGTGGTAATTGTTGCTCAGCTGCGTTACCAGTGTTATGATAAAGACATGCAACAGCCAACTTGGTGATAGAGCCTATAACATGGTGGGCATAAATTTTCCCAGCATTTCGGCCCAAGTGAACCCCACCTGGGCTCATTTGAATTTTTTTTGCAAGTTTGGGTCAATGTTTACATGTATTTCATTTTAAATTCCGTTAAGTTAATAACACACATTTAAAACTTAACCAAGCTGATAAGTAAATAAAATAAACATTGACCCACACTAACACTCACATTGGTCAGGATTAATGTGTACATTTACATTAAATGTACAAGTCATGTGTTATACTGCATCCACACACACAAGAGAAAATCATACATGTAGTGGGCAGAGCTAGTACATGCAGCAAACATGTGTAGAAGGGACAAATTTGCATCATGTAAAACACAAAAACAAAATGGCAACATGACTCTGGGGACATGTTATAATCTACTATATTAACTTGATTATCTACATGCATCTGTTTCAAAGAAGTAATTACTTATTTATTTTTCTTTGCTTTATTCTCTCTGTAGAACCTAACCATTTTATGGATCATTTTAATAAGTCAGTTTCCCAAGAACAACTCGCAAAAGACTTTCAAACTTTAAGGTCTATTGTCCAAAGCACTCCCCAGTTTGGACACTTAATTGTTGGCCCTGATGTAACTAAGATTTTAAATCACCGCAAAAGTGCAAGCTACTTAGAGAGGTAATCAAATAATGTTAAATGCAATTCCTGTCATGTACTGTACTTCTCTCTCCAGAACCAAACCTATTTAAGGATTTCAATAAGTCTGTTTCCCCAGAGGAACTTGCAGAAGACTTTCATGCTTTAAGAGCAATTCTTCACAGCAGTCCTCAATTTGGAAACTATCTTGTTGGTCCTGATGTAACAAGGGTCTTAAATCATTCCAAAAGTGCAAGCTTCTTAGAGAGGTAACCAACAGTTACTGATAAATTCTACATCCACCGTCTGCCTTATTTTTCCCCAGAGCCAAACCATTTTATGGATTTTAATAAGTCCCTTTCTCCAGAGGAACTTGCAGAAGACTTTCATACTTTAAGATCAATACTTCAGAGCAGTCCTCAATTTGGAAACTATCTTGTTGGTCCAGATGTAACAACAGTAGCAAACCACACTAAAACAGCAGTCTATTTTCAGAGGTACAGTTATGCCACTCAAATTTGCCTTGATTCACGAATTGTTTGTGGGTGCACTATATTTTATTTGAGACTACTGCACATATCTTGAAAACCACAGTGTAATGATGCACAGTTACAATCCTGATAATTTTGTGAATCCGAATTTCTCAAACCCTGAGGGAATTAAATAAAAATTGGTTCAGGAAAACAGGACCTCAAGATATTGGCAGGGATAAATTAATTTTTCATTATTTGACTTAAGGCCTCTTTACATTAGAGTTTTTGTCCCGGGATGACTTTCGTCCCAGGATGAATTCATGTCGTTGTCTGGTCATTTTCTTGTTGCTGTCTACATGTTTTCATTTCGGGATGAACTCATCCCAGGATGATTTCATCCCGGTGCTCAGGACGGGGATGAAATGTCATCCCGGGGTGAAATGTGACGAAAAATGCCATGTAAACAGTCATTCCGGGATGAAATTTAATGTAATGTAAGCACGGGCAAGATGAATTCAACTCGGGCGGGACGACTTACATCCCGGCATCCTGGGATGAACATACTCATGCAAATGAAAATTTTTTCATCCCAGGATGAAATTTATCCCGGGACGAAACTCATCTGGGCCCTCATGTAAAGAGGCCTTTAGTGAAGCAAATTCAAGGGAAATATATTTTCGTTCAAGCTGTCATGGGGTTTGAGAAATGAGGATTCAAAAAGTTGGTGTTCCACTGCATTTAGATGGTCAGCATCATTGAAAGCTTCAAAAACCTTAAATTCAAAAATATCCATAAAATAATGTACAGTACAGTACATCCACCATGGAAGGTTTTTTTGGTTTGATTCCCCTCCCCACCCTTAGGAAATAACATTTTAAGCTTCATACATGTGCTTTCTTTTAAAACATTTCACTCTTGAGACCCCCTCCCCCTTCCATTATGACCTTCCATGAGATGGGTGTGGAATCACCACACAAAAGCATAACATTCAACATTGCACACCTTATCAGATAACATACATGTATGTGTTGTATTACATTCAGTATTCTTCTTTTTTTCTTGGGTACAGCATGTTTTCACCCTTAAACTGTATTAAAAATCTCCATTCACTATGAAAACACTGAATAACATGACTGTGGTCCACAATCCCATGTTTAGTGCTACATTCATTTATAACTTTCAAACAGTAATGTACCAATTTCTTTCAATAGACTGTATTAATATTCCCGGTATTTGACGGGAACTAGCTTGCATTGGAGGCTATGTGGGGAATCTTTTCAAATGCAAATGACATGAAGCTTTTTTTAATGATATTCCCCTGCATTAGCCTCCATTCTAAGCTAGTTCCAGTCCAATACCGAGAATATGAATATGGTCTAGTGTTCATACGAAAAGTTCCAGTACATTGGTACAGTTTACAGAAGAGCTCTCAGACTAATTATGTATAATTATACATGTTCATGTTCTTACTTTCTATTGACTACTGTAGCTTTGTGTCACATGCCAAGGATGTCATAGATGCAGTTACATGGCACCAGTAAGTAATGCCATTTAAGTTCATTTTTTCTGTCACAAGTGAAAGCTCTATTTACAGTTCTATTAGGCCTCTAAGGGCTTTGTACATGTAGCCCGGGAGGGGGGAGGGGGACTACTCAGAAACATTTTGTTTTGTTAGGTCTAACCCCTTACCCGTTTATATACCATTTTGACACAAAAGGCACCCCTTTCGTATACCTTTTACTGAAAAAAGGTACCCCTTGCATATACCTAAAGGACCTGGCATTTACCAAAAACGGGAAGTCCTGTTGTCATTCTTATGTAGAGTTTATTAAAGCAAAATTATACAGCCATAATGTGTGTATGTTCGAAATATTTTAATTTAAGGTTCTTTTTAACACCTAAATTACCGACATCCCTACCCTTTCATATACCTAAACTTGTGAAATCCCTACCCTTTTATATACCTGAAACATAAAAAAGGTACCCATTTCAGGCGGAGCCTCCCGGTATAGGCCATTATAGGTAGTAGCCCCCCCCCCCCCCCCCGGGACATGTAAAAAAATGAGACCGAGAGGGAGGATGGTGAAGCTATAAGGGTGAGGTGGGGAGGAGCAAAATCATAGAAATTAATCATAAAATTTAATTTCAAATCATGAATCAGTTCTTGAAGAATTAGTAATATCAAACACAAGAGTGTTTCCAAACACCAAGAGAGTTGAAAATACGACACGCAGTGGAGCATTCGATGAACTTTGATGAAGTGTTTGGTAATGTGATGAAACACATTATTGAGTGTTTGATAGATCTTGTCAATCAAAACTAAAACTATTGTGAAAAGGGGCCGGCGGGTCGGTACAAAACATGGACCCCTCATTTGGACCTCCTTTTGGACCCCATCTGGACCTCCTTCTGGCCCCCCTATTTTTTCCAGAAAAAGATGGGATCACAATTTAAACATTTTAAATATAAATTTTTTTTTATTGAGGTTTAAAAAAAATTTGAAAAATGAATAAATTACCACAGCATTGTGCCTGGAATAATCACCATCTCACAAAAGAATTGTAGTGTTTACCACTGTTTGCATTGATATGCGACTTCAGAAAATCAAAACACCGGCAGAAATGTTTCCAAGATTTCCGTCAATCGAAGTCTGAAGCACTTCCAGACAATGTTTTCGCCGGAGTGATCATGCCAACAGAAGACTACAGAAATTAAGTAAAATTTAACTTTATTACACAGCAAACACATTTTAAAGATTTCTTCGAGACTTAAACTTAAATCTAAAGTCATTTGTAAACCGGATGAAACTGAACGGTTTAAAGATCTTACATGTAATGAAAAATTATTCCCAAATCAAATAAGCGTTTACTGTATATTTAATTGGCACGCGAGGCTGTACATATTTTCGCTCAAAGAAATAAAATCATTACACTTAAAATGACTCTCACCAAAATTACTGCATGTCATACACACAAGAAAATGACAGTTTTTTGTTCAAACGGCAAATGAAATGTATACTTGAATAAACATTCTGTCTTCACATATTCCTTGTCTGTTCTGCTTTTGTTTTCTATCCCTTATTTTCCCTTAGGAATTGAGTTTTTTTTCCTTTTGTGTTGGGAACCATTTTATCCATCAGGTGTTGCAATAAAAACACAGTGATTCAAACCTTGTTTGTTGCTCACAGTTTCTTACATGTGTAATGATCTCCAACACCATGTGGTATCTTCGTATCTCACCCCCACCATCTCTCTACATGGGGCAGCACTTCACTTCCAGTATGGAACCACTAGCTATTGTTTTAAATATTTAAAACCTGATCCGATCTTTTTCTGGAAAAAAAAATAGGGATTGCAGAAAAGGGGCCCAGATGGGGGTCCAGAAGGGGTCCAGATGGGGTCCAGATGTGGTCGAGAAGAGGGTCCAGATGGGGTGCAAAACAGGGGCGCAAATAAGGGGGTCCACGTTTTGTGCCGACCCCTGAAAAGGGAGAAATTAAAATCGTAAAAAATCTAATGTTCTGATTTCCTTTGTTTTGACTTGATGAGTTATAAACGAATTTTAGAAGACATAAAGAAGACTATCAAATGTTTATTTTTGTCTAAAAATTCTTTGAAAAAAAAAAAACATGATACATGATGCAGTGTATGCTTGTACCTATAATTTATGGTTGCCATTAAGAATTAGCTTACAAAGTCATTTACATGTATTGTTTTTTTGTAACAACAGGTATTACGTTAATGGAAGAACATGTTCCGTGGAAGATTTTTACAGCCCAGATGTTCTGGATTATTTCCTGCATGAGTTAAATGCAGTCAATTCAATACTTTCCAAGGTAGATCCTGGCTGTTCTAGATGGATGGGTGAGACTAGCAGTGCATATGGAGGAGGGGCGCCTGGATTGTCTGACAGATATGTTGCAGGCTTTATGTAAGTCGATCAGTTAAGATTGACATTCCCAGTTTCAATTCTGGTCAAAAATTCATTGGGAAGCAAAATACATGTACAGGTGACCCCTCAGGGTTAGTACGCGTCTTGAAACCCTTGAAAACCCTTGAATTTCAGGAGTTCGTTTTAAAGGCCTTGAAAGTACTTGAAATTGGTTTTCGGTCCTTAAAAGTCCTTGATTTTTTTATTGAACGTCAAAAGGCTTCACTAGAAGGCAATGAGAAGACCGCCAAAATAAGCGATTTTTTTTAGTTCTTGAGCAAGCACATCAATGGCACAACAGACTGGAAATCGTTGATTTGGGGTAAATTTCATGAAAAAAGTCCTTGAAATTTCCAAGAAAGGTCCTGGAACGTCCTTGAAAAGTCCTTGAATTTTTGGCCTGAAAAAGTGTATGAATCCTGACCCTTCTAAATGGGGTCACCTGGCTATGGATGATGGAATGTGCATCACAAAACTACAGTCAAACCTCTGTTAAGCAGTCACCCTCTGGAAATGGCCAACTGACCACAAATAGAGGTTGACCACTACAGAGGTGTTCTAAAATTTAGCATGTGTTATGGCAAAAATTGAGCTAAAATGTGAAATTAATCTCGATTTACATTTTATTTATCACAACAACAGTAATGAAAAATGCGATTGTACATGTACAATTATGTATTAATTAAAGTACACTGTCGGATGTGAGAAAACATTTTCTCTACCTTCCGACATTTCTAACGTTTGATCTGTTGAATGGGAAATTTTGGTAGGTTTACAATTTCGACTCAATACATGTACGTTTCAAACAACTTTTGCTTTGACGGCGTACTCGATGTTGGTTTATTGCAGTTAACCCCTAGCACAGCTTTGTCTGATTGTTATGGCTAACAGTTAGCTGGTACTAATTTTTATGTTCACCTGGAAGAATTACATGTATACTGATGTACTGGAGCCCTTTTTAGGTGGCTGGACAAGTTGGGACTTGCGGCTCGGCTTAACCATGATGTTGTTATACGACAAACATTTGTTTCTGGAAACTATGCTTTACTAGATGACAACCTGGAGCCAAACCCAGTATGTACTTCATTGATTAATTCCACCCGACTGCTACAAAGCAGTCCAATGCATGTGTGCCCAAATTGTGGTGTAGCTTATTTGGATGCTTGTGTGCTGAACCTCCTGCCCCTCCTGCCCCTCCTGCCCCTACTGAGTTGCTTTTTGCATTTGTCATTTTGACCCAAATGCCGTCCAGGGTGTTTTCAATGTTCCACACTATTTATTGTCATTGAAAGTATACAACGCACATTCCATGTGGATCTGTTCAGTAATTTGTAATAGTTATTGGACTGTTCATGAGTGGAGTACAATTCAGGGAGAAATCGGGCGAGTAATTTCAAAATCGGCAGAGCGCGCAGCGCAAGGCCGATTTAAAATTACGAGCACGATCACTCTCCGAATTGTACGACACGAGGTCAAATTACTAATTAATCGTATCAATAACAAAATTCGAGGTTAGGAAGTCTTGGAGAACCTTTTTTGTGTGAAAAAGTCAAAGATAAACTCAATTGGTTGTGCGAAAAGCAGGAAAACAGCAAGAAAGAACCCATTTACATGTGCATGATTGACGTGCGAATGGCGTAGGTGTCCAATTACAGGTATCCATTTGAAGTTGCTCAAATTGGATACCTGTAATTGGACACCCACGTGATCGCGCGCCGATAACGTGACAAATAGGCGCGTGCAGAACCAATCAAAATCGAGAATTTAGTTATAGATACGATTAACATTTACATTGTATTACAACCGCAAAAGGTGAAATTTCTAATACAGTAAGTGCCAGCTGCCCTTGTCCTATTAGTAGACTGATCACTGCCTCACTGCTAATCTAAACTTGAAAAGAGAAGTTGTGAACACTCTATCCTAGCGTAGAAAATACCGTGCGGACATAATGTAGAGACATAAAGTGTGCCTCACCTTGTTTCTAGGACTACTGGCTTTCTTTGTTATACAAGCGACTTGTAGGAGTAAAAGTCTTGGAGGTGAAGGGTGGAACAGAAGAGAAGCGAACGACCCGAGTTTATGCCCATTGTTCAAGCAGGTACTGTACACTGTACAGTGTGTATGTGGTATATTTTGTTTCGTTCAAGGTGCATGTAGACTTGGTTTGTAAAATGCACAGTGTTGGGCCATATTAGTTTCATTCTCATTAATCGACCCGGCATGTTACTATAAATGCAGTAGCAACATTTAAGCAACATGGAGCCATGCTAACTCTTCTATACTTAATACATAATTAACTTTTTTATTCAGACCAAAATTATTTGGACCAACAAGAGAATGTTAAAAAACAACCTACTACATTTTAATGAGCACCTTTTGACTGAAAGCCTTTTAAATAATATGGTAAAATAACTATGGAAAAATAAAAAAACTAGTTCGGCAGTCGAGTGTTCAGTAATTAAAATATATACAAAATAAATGTATTTCCTCGTTGTTGTAAAGTTACGGATGAACCAAGTTTTAGAGAACTCGGAAACAATTGTGTTACCACAGCTTCCTAACACTCGTTTATTCTACCATAACTCCATGGAAATGCAGAAATCTCAATAAGGACACGCCACATGTACGTCCCTTCACGACCTGCCTGATTGTTCCTATACCAAGGAAAATAGGAATAATACATGTACATGTAGATACAATGTACTCTTCCTGGTGCGATGAATGACAAACACCTTTGAAATGTTTTAGGCATTATCCAAAGGGTTCTATCACGCTTCTTGCTCTTAATATTCACAAACATGATCCAGTGATCCTTCAACTCACTGACGACCTCAAAGGAAAAGATGTCGACGAGTATCTGTTAACCCCAGAGTACAGTGATCTAAAGTCAAAGTAAGTACAGTTCACACTGTATTATTAATTTATTTACTGTGTCATGGATTTTAGCGAAATCTGAACTTGAAGAAATTCAGTGGCCACCAAATCGAGTACAATGAAAAAATGTCCGCTTAAATCAGCGAAGGAACATTTCAGTGACAAAGCAAATACAAAAGAAGGTACGGATGGATAGAAATTGAGATTGCGATATGGGTTTTTACCATAAAACGTTTTAGCCTGAACAGTTTACAAAGAAATTCTTGTTTGTTTGTAACATCTTCTTGAAATGAAGTGTCATCATTATAAGGCAACTTCAACTGGCAGTTAAGCCCCGGCTAAACGATCAAAAATTTTCGTCCAACATCATGTTGGAAGAGCATGCTTGACCGTTTAGCCGCCTCTCCCAACATTGCATTTAAATGCTTTCCCATGTTTTCATCCAACATTTTGCTTCACGCGTAAATGTTTGATCGTTTAGCCAGCCCTGCAAACAAAGCAAGCTTAAGCGGGAAATAGCAACCAATCAGAAACCAAATCTATGTGACGTCGCGCCATAATTTCAGCGGTAATACGCACGAAGCGTTATGTGGGCTCACTTTGGTAGATGTTTGATCAAACATTGTTTGCTCGTTTAGCCACTCCGTGTTCTGTGTGACCAACACGATGTTGGACGAAAATGTTTGATCGTTTAGCCGAGGCTTTAATGAGAAATCTAGTACAGGAGTACAATGTACATGTTTATGAGTTTGCCTTCTGACGGGTCGTAAAATCTAAAAGATCATTCCTAAAATCAAATGCAGTAATATAACTAAAAATCATTGTCGATGATTTGTAATTTTCAAAGAAAAAAACTGCTTCGCTATCATATTGAAGTATTTAAAGTATTTTGTGACACTAAAGTCCGTGATAACAGGAATGCGTACGAATTTCTTAAATGATAAATGACGTCCACTGCATCATACTCGAGCGACTATGAGTTTTCTGTTGTATCACATGTACGCCTGCCTGTAAGCACTCAGGACTCTAATGTCGTTTGAAATACTGTAAGAAATGACCCCAATTCCCGTCACAATGTTCGTTTCCCGATAATATTTTGGTCAACTTTCAAATGTTGGCCGAAAGTCTAAAGACAGGAATTTGAGACATATCTTCTTATTATCAAAACAAAAATCAAATACAGTAATGCTTACATGTACTTTTGTAACAGGACGGTCAGACTGAATGGAAAAGTTCTCAAACTAGTTGATGACCGCACCCTCCCAGACCTTGAGCCGAAGAGTGTCCCGGGACATGAACCTCTCATTATGCCACCTCTGACATTTGGGTTTTATGTCATCCCAGAAGCCTCAGCGAGTGCTTGTGGTTAATCATGAAATTATCACATTGCCAAAAGAGTTGGTGTCAGAGCACAGTTTTTTCAATTAAGTGTATTATTTGGTGGTAAAACATTAGTTTTTGTGTTAGTATATGCAGTATTTGTTTACAATGTCAGTAAAATGCAAAGTTATGCTCGACAGGTACAGGTATGTATGGTAGAAAAATGGCAAGCTACAATTTTGTGCTTTTTGGTAAAAAAAAATGAAACAAAAATAACACAAATTTATGAACAAACTAACAATGACAAAATGCGAGCAGCAACAACTATTATACGTATTAGCTCAACTTCAGTCAAAAGAAAGCCAATCAATACGTCATTAACGCTAGATAGGAATCTATCGTTGACTTCTGGCTCGAAAGGCGCAGCTTTTATTATGATTATGTACATGTATATCATATGAAATTGTGCACACGATTGAATGTGTTCAATTCAAGATTTGCATGCTTTAGGAGTATCTAATAAACATAAAATCAAAGTAAATAATAAAATTGACTTGGCGACGTTATTGCTATGATCTTATTAGTTTACGTTCATTTTTACCTCACACTGCGCGGTTTTTATTGCAACGTTGCGTTACAAAACTGCACAATTCTAAAAAAACCCTTTGTTTTCCCTTTCCGCTCCCCCTCCCCCGGCCTTAAATACGGCCGCTTCGTAGACTGAGAACGGTGTTTGTGACAAAAATAGCAAAAAATAAATGACCAGTACGAACTTGTGGCTCGGGTGGATGCTTACTTGTGCTTGCTATGGAAACGTTGTCCATGCGTGATTTCATTTGCATTAATTTTATTACTAGTCGTTCTTGTCATGGGAACACATGAACTCTCATTAATTCGACCTTTATGCCCACATAACACTGGTTACGCGTTGCTCATTTGTTAAAATCCCGTTGAAGCCGGATCTTTTTTTTTTTGGTCAAGTCGTCTTTAATTTGGAAACAATTGCGTGGATTATTTAAAATGACATGGAGAGAATGTATCTTTTCCTAACTTAATGATCTACCGCACGCGTTATGAGAATCTGCTGCAATGGCTCAAAGGCCACCCGTCTCATTAATCGATTGTCCGGTGAGCCAAGTCATTAGGAGGGCATGGAGTACTATAATTATTATTTTATTATTTTAACTTATACGTATAATTGCTTACAATTATAATTTTTTTAGATAAACTTTATTGCGCAATTTTATTGGTTAGACGAAAAGTTTATATGTTTTTTTATCTGCAATGCCTGGGTGTGCGGTTTTTTGTTGTAAAAAATAAAATAAATAATATTATATCTACTGTTAGTAGCAACAGTTTACTACACGACTTAGTCTTGCCCAGTCGTAGTTGCACGTGTAATACATGTGTATTTTTTAGTGGAAATGTGAAACTTTTATTAGATTCAGCAGTCACTTATTTTGTTCTTAGTCCCTTGTTTTCACTTCGACTAGAAACAGACCATGAAACCCATTATGCATTAAGCAGAAATTACAAACTAATTATTGTTTTTTTTTTCCTGCAGTATTTACTATAAGTATATCTATAGCATCCATTTACAACATATATAGATGGTTTGGCTAATAAATAAAAATATGGTTTGGCTAATAAGACTAAACTTATGTATCGATATATTTTGTACTCTTCATCTTTTTTTTTTTTTTTTGCGTTTTTATTTCCTTTTCTTTCAAACTTGTCAAATTGCTGTTGGCTCATTAATCCACCAAGTTTGAGTTGTATTTAAATATGAATCAATGTTATTTCTGTTCCTTTTGTTCTTTTAAACAGGATGATTCGAATTCAAAGGGAAAAAATGAGTTATTTATTTAGGAAAATAGAGGATTATTGATGTCAGTGTCATGCAAATAATATATGTTGAAAAAATACATATTAGTTGAAATAAACAGAATTAATTAACTAATCCCAATTCCGAACAACATGTACTTTTTTGATATTTATCTTGGAAAACCAAAACATGGACACCCATCAAAACACTACGATTTCCTACATTAATTAATCATTGGTATAACGATTAAAAATATAGTCCTGTTATAATTTTGTTGAACTTGTACCGTACATGCAAGAAAATTTGCGTGTGGATAGTGTATTTAGCGTAATTGCAAACTGTCAATTTCTAGAAGTTCAGTGATATACTCAGTTTTCATGGTATAAAATGACAAAAATAACCATCTGTACTAGATTTTCTTACGAGAGGGTCTAATCATGTTGTTTTCTTTTGATGTGGCTTTTGCTTCCCCGTTTGATATTCTGTTGATTGTATGTGTTTCGCACAGTGCTAATGAGTGTTGTGTTCGAACAAAAATCATGGTACTAGCATCGGATTCCGATCCGCGATAATTGCACCTCAAAACTCTTCGCAATGCTGACTTCAAATTTCCACCGTAAAACCCGTACAACAACGGATCAAGCGCGGCATTAAGACAGATCAAAAGTTGAGACCCTCTCCAAACAAGACCAGGGGAAACCAAGTAAAAATAAAGCAGTGTACGAGTAATCATAAACGGAGACCAACAAAACACGAACGCTGTAGTTAAAGCGGCAAGTGTCCTCGCAACTTTCTTATGTCGGTGATTTGATCTCGTAATAAACGAGTTTCTTATTGGTAGAACTCTTGTGCGAAGGGCCCGAAAAATATTTCTTTGTGTAAAAATCATGTACAACAGTGGAATAGCAAAGAAGAATATTGCATGTAGACTGTAGTATATTTGCCGGCCAACAGGTCCCCATGTTGTATTGGCGCAAACAGCTCTACCGTCTTTCGTTTCGACGCGATAAACATGCGCCAACGGTGAACATACGGCTAAGCACGAAACCCAAATAATAACTATTTTTATGTATTCTTTGTTCGACCAGTTTGTTGTTCTAGCATTAAAGGGATCCGTAATGGCCTTTAATCTTTGATAGCTTATGATCACGAGTGTGGTGATTGAAGTTGTATAGCTCGTCTCAATGAGGAATCCTTGTAGTTTACAGGTAGTGTCACCTCCAACCCAACGCCACACAAAACTGACAGCGTTGAGAATTGTTAAAAAAGTAAACAGGAGATCCGCAGACGCCAAATTCGCCACTAGCCACATCAGAGGAGTATCACGGTTTCTCTTCATGCTCTTGTAGCAAGTTACCAAGACCCATGTATTGCCAACGATAGATATGATAAAAACAGTACTGTAAAATACAAGGAAGATAATAAACATGAGTGGAGAGATATTGTCGTTCGTTGTCATGGTCGATGATATTTGCCAAATAACTTATTTTCAGCCTCAGTTGATTTCGGTATTTTTCTTCAATCGGTTACCATAAGTTGTCACTCGAGCGATTCGTTTCGTGAGTCAGGTCTTCATAAAGATCTGAACCAAAAAATCTCAAATATCACTCGACATATTGTTATCAATCAACTGTCCATTTCGGCGATCCAGTTTTATTTTCCATGCAGTGAGCTTTTGTGTCTTTCTCTGTGGTGTTCCTGTCTTTCTTCTGCAACAAGATTAAAAAAAAAAAACGAATGAGAAGCTGTTGTCTATCTGTGGAATGATGTCAAACGCGAGTGCCAATATATAGTGGAATCACTGTCAGTGTGTGAAGGAAGAACATGGTTTGTCATAGTTCACTTTGGAAGTTTTCGTTAATTTAACATGTCTTCTTCCCTCCGCTAATTGAAGTTTCGGTTATTGTTTACTTTAATTTGATGTCAGCTGCCAATTGATTAAAAAGACGGCAAGAAGAAAACAACGTTATTGTTATTTCAGTATAAATGTTTTTTTCCTCAAAAACAAACTTTCGCTTACCGTCCTGCTACAGAACGTTTCGCCACCGTGGTTTAGAGTATCCAAGAAACTACATGTAAAGCTACTGTAGCGTTTTTATTTCTGTTGAGAAAACTGCCGGCCGTCTCTTTATTAGTGGGGCTTAAGCAGGTCTTGAGCTTATTTGAAATTATATTTTCTTTCCTATTAGAAACATAGAATTTTTATTGGAGAAATACAGCTGTTAACTTATTTAAGGCTGCTTATAGGGTGAATTTTACATTATTATTGAAACGGCTGAAAATACCCAAATATCGTCAATGCGTGATATAAATTTCAAGTCTTTACTTGCCTCTCTGAATGCCATTTTCAGTTTCCTTGTGTGGCGTTACTTTCTTTCACGTTTATTCTCTTCTTTCCGCATAACGTGTGTTTAAAGAACGGACCCGTAAATGTGTCAAGCTAGTGCTGCAACTTTCAAAATAAACGAGATAGCAAGTCGATTGAATTGCCGCTGAGATGCGTCATGAATAAATTAGTTAAATTACTATAATTTTGTATCCATCCTCATCGCAAAATCGTTCCCATACTTTAAACTTAGAGGTTTTCATCGTCTTGGTTTGTTTTCGTTAAATCTTATCGTTTTAGGATTTAATTATCACGAACTTTATCGCAGTTTGTAATGAACGAACGTGTTTTTTTTTATCAACCACTCTTCGCATGCAAGTGTGTGCAAGAGAAAAGAAAATGTCAAAATTTCACGATTGAGATTTTGTGTGCTCAGTTCATCTCGAAAACAGATTATTTGGTAATAGAACGATCGTGATTTGCATTATAATGTAGAAGGTGTAAAATTGTAATTAAACTTTGGAGAAATAATTAATTAAACACTGGTGAAAAAAAATCTAACTACAGTTCTACAATCGGCTGTTTATTTTTCTTATAAAAAAGTGTTGCCCTGTTTCAACAAACTTAACGACTTGAACCTCACAGCAATAGGATTGTCACTGTTTTAAACTAATGACAAAATAAATAAATGTTCTATCGTGCAAATGCTGTTTTCACGGCAAGAGCGGCCTACAGTGTTTAGAAGCAGGTGCTACAATTGTTCAAATGCTGAAAGGCACTACAAACTTGAAAAGTAATTGTAAATAAAATCACTTAAAATAATTTACTATATCCCATGAATACGTGGCTTGATGAACTTTGCAAACTGCAACACGAAATGCAACTAAAAAGGGATTGCTTCAAGATAAAATGGAAAAACTGTGTTTTTGTTTAGGTTCGGTTCCTACTAACGACTTTGCAATCGCAGTCATTATTATGATCCAGCGGTAAGGCTTTGCGTGTGTCTTGGTGGGAAATCTCGAAAAAAAAAGCAGAGCTCTAATGATTGAGATTACCCGTAATCATAAGGAAAGGATTGATCTGTTTCTTTTGAAATTGATAATGATTATGTCTGTGGTTGTGGTTATGTTGTCTTGTCGTTTTTTTTTTTTTTTGTTGAAACGTGATAAATCATGTCATAATTATATAACTTTATTATCAGAATCATAAAGCCTAGCACTACAGGCCCATTTTAAAACATTAACTTGGCAGCCGGGCTATAGAATATGAAATATTGTTCAAATACATTCATTTATTATACGACGATGCTGATCCTTTACACTGCCTGAATATTCATCTTTTTCATACTGGAAACATACTTTAGTGTTGCCTAGCCTTTGTCTACGATTCTGCTCGTAATATTAAATTCTACTGAATGTATGATAAGCCGGTTTAATTTTAAGCGCGTTTATCTAATGCTCTGAGATGCAATATGCAAATCACAAGATTTTTTCGATTACTTTTTTATTTATCGGAAGAGATTTTGTAAAGCATATACATGCGAAAATAATAGTTATCTGTCGACGTTTCGGCACTGTTAGTCTTGAGAATGGCGTCGAGATAAGGCCGAAACTATTTTTTTATTTAAGTTTTTCAATATTAACTTTTATCTTTTGTATTACCGATTTGTCTAAATAGTACCAGATTTCTGCTCGAATTCTACACGAAAATACAGAATTGCAGAAGAAAGAATCGATAGAGCTTGTATTCTCCTGCGTCGATCTTTCTTCAAGGTGTTTTGATACAGTTTTTTTTTTCTGGGCCATCCTATAATTTGCAATTGGCCTTTCAGCGGCCTTACCTGAGTCGGAACGATATAAAATTTACACCGTAAATTGGCTTTACATTGAAGTTTGATTCAATATGTTTTTTTTAATGTTATCAATATTTTCATGGCAACGATAAACAGTAAACTACCAAACCAGCAAAGCCTGAATTGTACACGAATCAGAATTCCCGTTTAAAAACTAATAAAAACATCTTTAACTATAGCTACTGAAATGAAATACTGTATTAAGGAACAGAAAAATTTTGTATGTTTGCTTTCGAATAAATCGAAAACATGTTTCAAATTGTACTTTTAACAAATGGGCAGAGACACAAGGCGTTGATGAAGTTACCTCAAATAACGCCATAATATCAGTATTTAACTAATCTTTCGGCGCCTTGACAGTTTTGTAGAGTTCCTTCATCGCGATTTCGAGAATTGGATTTTTTCTTACTACCACTCTGTTATAATTATTGGGTAGCTTTCGATTTTAACCTCGTTTTAACAATCTTAAAAAAGAAAAATAGATTTTTTGGAAATGATTACCACGCATGCTCGATGATGCAAACAACTCAATTCCAAAGTTATTTTCCATTGATTCACTAAAACGTTTTCAAAGGTGCATTACAATCAACGTTTTACAAAATTATGCTTAAATATTCTACTCTCATGCAAATTTCGCCATTTGTTTCTTTTATCCCAGAAATGAACGTCATACGCAATGCTTTGAATATTCTGCAGGCATCGCCTTTGTAACTCAACTTTTGTGTCTGCTCAACCCCTTTCTTTGTCGTACAATTTAGGCCTTTTTTAAGTAAATCAACTTGAATAAAACTCTGGGGTTAAATTTCGTGCACTTTAGAACATGCGTGGAAAAAGTTTCGGCAAAATCTATAGACTTTTGATAAAACGATCAAAATGGCAAATTACTTTAAAATTAATACGGCACTAATCGTAAGAAAAAATAAAATTTACCGAATAGCCCCAAAAAATCGACAAAACTCTTACAGTGCCGAAAGATTTGAAGTAATTTTATTAAAGCAGTGCCTGCCTCTCGGCCAGTTTAATATTGTCATGCAATAAGTACGTTTGGAAATATTTTGGAGATTTATTCGAACTCAAACATACAATTGTTCGTTATCAGATTTTATATTTGATTTGCAATACACCATGCTTCGGATAGTGAACTCATTTTTTATGTACAGGATCAGATTCGCGTAAAATTCAAATTTTACTGATTCCATGGATCATTGTTTATTGTTGCCATGAAAATGTTGATTGCGATAAAATATCGAGTATATGAACTTTCAATCAAAGACCAATATATGGCGAAATATCACATCGATCGTAGTCTGGGAAGACTGCTAAACAGCTAATTGGAAATGTTAGTATGGTTCAAAAAAATGTATTGAGACACCTTTCGACGAGGGTTTTCCGCACGTACATAACCAGACCAAGGTTAATCCTGTCAAGCATGCTTGCAGTTTACGGCGGATCACCCGTAAGGACTAATCGGAACTAACTTACTGTGACAGTAGCTAACTGCGTTGGTGTGACCGCAAAGTCGACTGCAACTACTAACTAGTTGTACCTATCGGTAAGTGCCAACGAGCGAAATACTCATGTTTGTTCATAAGAACAGATATTGAATGGTTTTTGATAGAACTATATTTGAAATGACCAAAATATGGTAAATTGTATTTTAGGTAATATGCGAAAAAAGTGCTATTTCTCTGGTGTTCATAAATGACACAGGCTTGATAGCCTGCGTAGCAGGCGCCGTAGTTTCCAGCGCGCGTATCCTCGCGATCGCGCACTCTTTTAAACACACTAAAAAACGTACACAGATGTCTGCTACGCAGGCTACGGGTTTGACAGATTGATAACTCTTGACAAATCTTTGAATTCTTTTCAACGTTAAAATGTCACAAAATGAAGGCAATAAATGAGGTTTAATCACTGTTTTTAAAATACAACACGCGATGGTTAAAATGTTTCCGTCCACAAAAGGGATAGTTGCATTTCAAGAACTTCTTATAAATCAAATCCCAAAATCAAAACTGCTAAGATGCTTTTTTAAAAATAATTTTCAGTAATCAGAGACAGTAATGCACGGGTCAGATTTCAGTCTCGCATGCGAAGTGTTATGTTCAGTTACGCAAAGCTTGAAAAATTTGAACAGAAAACAAAACTTGAACGGTCAAGGATTATTTGGAGACAAAATTTTTATTCAAGGAAACATTACATTTGCCGTTAGAAGCAAAAAAACTTTTGACTTTCTTGTGTGTATGACATGCAGTAATTTTAGTGAGCGTCGCTTTGTATCGATGTTATTCCTACGCGGAGCGAAAATGCGTGCCAAATAAAATATAAACGGTATTTGATTTGGAATAAATCATCGGTCAAACAATTTCTATAAACACAATCAACACTAAAAGGAAGCATTTAGCCGACTTCAGCATTCTCATAAGTCAAGAAAACTCTATTTGAAGTCAACAGTCCGCTTTCGATTTTCATGTCTCTCTTCGATCGTAAATCAAAGGACTCCAAAGTCGAAAGATATTTCATCGCTTTGAAGACCTTGATGTTCATTTTTTTCGGCGGTCGAATATTCTGTAGGGTATTCTCTTTCGGTTTATAATTCCCTAAAGGTGTATTTATCGGTAAAGGGATGAATGACCACATTGAAAATTTTAACAGCGAGCCGCGTGGACGCCATTTTGGTCATTTGCTCTCTAGCAAGGAGTGAGAGACTGGGAACCAGTTGGGAAGAACAACCCAAATATGGGGTTTACTTACACCCAAATATGGTAAAAAAAAGTCCCTTACGCAGAACTTAAGATTTTCTCTGCCTATACACTCATACGCACACGGCTCTATGATTCTGCCGCCTCGACAGCCTCGCCTCTTGGCTCGGCTGTCTCGTTGGCAACTACAGTAAGTATGACGTCACGTAACTAAAGACTATTCAGAACTAACTGTAGTTAACAGCGTTGATGTGACCGCAACCAGTGTATGCTACATTCCTCAGTTACAACTGCGGTGGTATTTACCCTGTATTTTGTTTCTGCATTCTTGTTTTAACTTAACTCGAAAAAGAGTGGCAGAAAAATAATGAGTGCATGTACATATTGAAAATTTCTTATATATTGTAAATAAGTTTAGTTAGTATTCGTATTTGTCTTTGTGTTATTTTTGTTATGATTATTTCTTAGTTAATTTATACACGACCACGTCGGCCATGCTGTAAAATAGCCCAATTTCGATATTTTAAAATTCAGCCTAAAACAATAGACATCACTACGAGGCTCCGGGTAATAAACCCCACAAACTCTATAGTTTGGTCCCCGGAGCCTCGTCCTGAGGTCTATTGTTTTAGGCTGAATTTTAATATATCGAAATTGGGCTATTATCGTGTCCAAATAAAAGATTCCATTATTATTACTCATGACGATGTTTCGAAGTCTTTTACAGTGATATCGGCTTCAAAGCTGCTCGTGTCAAGTCTGTGTAAGAATATATATTTACATAATTATTCTGGCGAACCTGAAGCAATTTCTAGTAGTGTTCATGTCCTGGTCCATTTACTATAATTACGAAAAAAAAACACGGTTGGAATTTTTTTGCGATTTAATCAAAATTCGGCAAACATACATATTTTTTATATATATTATTGTATATTTTATAGTTTTTGCTCGTTTCTATGAAATGGAGAATGCGCAAATATCAGGTTTTACTGATTTCGAGGTGTTCTGTTTATCGTCATCGTAATATCGATTTCCTTAAAAAAATCTATGATACCAAACTTCAACCTAAGAGCAATTACTTGTGTAATTTTTACATCATTCCAGTTAAGGTAAGGTTACTAAAAAGCTGATTAAAAATGTTAAGCATGGTCTCGAAAAAAAGATTTTTCTTTTTCTAGCCTAGCGTAAACATACGACGAAAAGGTGCGAATTAGTTTCATAACTTAACGAATAAGGCTGTTTGCTTTGAAGATATATTTTTGGTCCAAGTGTCACCCAAAATACATGAAATTGCAAAGTCACTTCAAGTCAAATTACACCCATATAGTAATATAAACTATCAGTGGTCTCGTCTTCCTTAACTTGGGGATTGGAAGAGTGAAAACCTTGACAAAGGGCTGATGAATTTTGTTAATTCAATACCAATTTATCATGTTCCTTTTTTGCGTGCTAATCATTTAATCTTCCTTTCACTTTTTTATCACCCACTAAAGCTGAGTTACTTCCGATAACGTAGCTATCAGTTTTTTCGCATGCTGTTTATCAGTCGACCATTTATTTAGATAGTCCTAAATGGCAGCAACATCTAGTACACTCTTTTCTCATATAAGGACGTATTTTTCTCGGCCGACGCTAAATTTTCTTAACTTTTTCGAAGATTTGAGACTACATTGTATAATGTTCTTAAATTGTACTCAGTTTTTGAAATTTAAAAAACAAAGTGGTTGTAAATGTGGTAGTGCAGTAAATTTATTCCTAACCGACATGTACATGTTCACATTACCAATGAGTGTTGACATTGTTGGTTTCAGGTCAGGACTTGAATAAAAATGTATTCATCTCGTACATATATTTGTCACTTACAACAAATAGGAAAAATAAAATTTCGTTCTTAACCAAGTTTTGGCCTTGGGCACGTTCTTAGGACGTTCTTAATTTTTGGCCTTTTTTCGGCCTCGACGTTCTTATTAAAAACATTCTTATATAAAGAACTAAAAAAAGAGCGTACTTGATCATCTGTCAGCCAGTTCCGTGACATTTAAATCACAAACTTGTCCTCCGGTAAATCTTTTTTCCCGCTTCCTTTTCTCTCTGCCAAAAGTCTCCACCCGTGTGGATGGTTGAAAATTCGTACACTTGAATAAACTTTGAAGATAGCATTTTAAATCATCCCCGTAGATTCCGTACAGTATTGGATCTAAGGCCGTGTTTAACAGAATTAGAAGTTGGGACGCTCTCCAGACATATCCGCCATTCGTGAGGTGAAAGTACATCAACGTTCGCACAACCATAAATGGTGACCAACATATTGCAAACGCCACAGTCAATGCTGCTAAAATCTTCGCGACCTTTTGATGGCGTTTATTGCACGCTGTTGTAAAAGCGTTTCGCATTGGAAACTGGGCGCCCGAGCGTAAAGATACAAAAATCTTTTTCTGGGCATAAATCATGTAGATAAGAGGAAGGAGAAAAAAGCAAACTGCGTGGATACTGTAATAAATCTGTCGCCCTGAATCTCCGAATGTGGTGTTTGTACAAAACACAGTGCCACTGGTATCCTTTTGAGTTTGATAGGCATAAAGCAACGGAGAGGCAATGATTAGACTGACTGCCCACAAGGCCATCAGCTTGCGTAATGCGCTTGCCGGAGCAGTGAATCTTGCATTGAAAGGCTCGACCACGGCCTTGAGGCGCTCGAAGCTTATAAGAACAAGAGTCATTATCGAAGTGGTGTAGCACGCTTCGATGACACAACTTTGTAGTTTACAGGATATTTGACCGCCAATCCAGGTCCACATAAAGGTTATAAATTCCAATATGCTCAGCGTAGTATATGCTAGGTCTGCAATGGCCAAATTGGCGATGGACCATTTCAGTGAGCAAGGTCGTCTTTTTTGCTTGTAACATAGAAAAAGGACCAATGTGTTCCCCGCGATTGATAACAGAAACACTAGAAAGTAAACGCAACAGAATACAACAACTATTGCTGTAGGAAACCCGTCGCTTGTTGCCATGATTCCCTGCCTTACCGTCGTGTATTAGCTTTCTTCCTGAGAGCAGAAAATGAATACGTCCGTCGATTATCAATCAGTGTTTGTTAAGGCCCTTTGAGCAAAGCACGTTGATGGTTTTGGAAGATTTCACCACGTCGAAAGTTCGCCGAACGGGAAAAAAAATTGGAAATCTCTTTTCTTCACGTATAAACACAGAAAACAAACGAAAACAAATAGGACAGTTCGTCACCTGTCTTGCTCAGCTATATGGCTTACGGAAACGTGTTCGAAGTCACATCAATTGATTTTGAGTATCTACCGTTACAAGGTCCAGTTTTTCAATTAAGAGTCTTTCTCTTTTTACATAGAGTTGGTTACTACATCCAAGTGTAAAAATCCGTAAAAGTTATCTCCATACTGTATCTGTTTTGGCAATGAGTATATCAGTGTTATCCTTTTAAATTATTCATAAGCTTTGTTTTCTGAAGAACGTGTTTTTGCGAATTGTAAATTAAGATAAGCACTAATCTTTGGCTATTTAAACTTGACCGGCCGTCCTACGCTTTTCACGTCAGTACCGCTGTCTGAATATTATTTTGATCTTTCAAATATCAATCGATCGTAATGAAAAACCACAGGAAAAGGTAGAACGAATTAAACCATTTCAATTTGGCAATTTTGTGTCAATGTTTGAGAAAAAATAATTTAATAGCAATTTTGTTCGACGCTTCAGAAAATGCTTTTCCAGAAAGGAAACAAAATAAACTAGTCCTACCAATGAAGTTCTTAAAATTTCTCAATAAAATAAGTTGTTAACTTTGCTTATTATTCCAGGGTCTAAAACGTTTAAAGAATAGGTGCTAAATTTCTGTTCAACTGAGATAATTTGAATATTGCTTAATCCCGTAAGGCAGCTGTATTAATAGAGAGGTTAAGCATGACGTTTATTTTCCCGCGAACGGCAAAAATTCTACTTCTGCCGTCTGCCGTTTGGCGTTCGTACGCGGAAACGAGTAGTTTTTTGTTTGTTGTGAATGAGGGTTTTTTCCCTATTTTTATGAGGGATTAATTTTAGAATTCGATTGAAAGGTAGCAAAATAAAGGGCAAGCTCGCGTTTGCCGTTTGCCGTATAACGTCATGCTTAATCTATCTAATATCCAGCGACATTAATCTTTTTGTCATTTTGTCTTTTTCCAAGACTTTTTGCAGTTATGATAAATATATAATAATAAATATGAAAATTTTTAAGACGATCGAAATTAAAGTTGGATTAACCACAGATCTTTATAATGCTTCGAAGTTTAAAAACATAAAGTGCCAAGTGTCGATTAGTCAGACTAATTTGTTTTCATTCTTTATTCATAGGCATAAACACAGGACGAAATGACATGTTTCCGTATTTCTGAAACATTACAGCAACCTAGAACTCTATGTTTCCGTTACGTTTAGGTGCTGCGGAAACGTGAAATTCCACTTTATGATAATGCACATACAGTGCCAAGTATCAATTAGGCAGACTAATTTTTTTCAATTCTTATTCATAGGTATAAAACATGTCATAAAGCACTCAACGTAATGTGCTTTTATGCCTTTTCGACTTAGCCCTAAAAAATCCCCCCGCCCTTGCCTACCAGTTGTGCCTTGCCTAAACACTGTTTACCCAGGTTACTGGGTCATGGGAATAAAACAAGGTATTGTAGATTGAAATTGATATTAAGATACAAGCGGCCAAGGGAAACCAACGGAAAAATTTTACATGAACCTTTGTGCTAATTCTGCCCCTAATTGAAAGGTCTTTTTGCCTTTAGGCTATTATTTGAACTTTCAGTATTAGAAGTGCATTTTGTCGACGAATGTTTAGAATATATTGTGAACATCGTCAATAGTCATGTGGACTAGGTGTTAAAGGAGAAGTTCACTCCAGAATGGCTTTTTTTTTTTTTACGCCAAAAAATTTTTTAAATTTTTTTTTTAAATTTTCTTTTTTTTTTTTTTCTTGTTTTTTTTTTTTTTTTTTTTTTTTTTTTTTTTTTTTTTTTTTTTTTTTTAAGGTGTTAATGAAGAGATTGTGGGATCCAATCACAGGTTAACGGAAGGGACCACGCGTAATGAAATCAGTAAAACGTGATCACTGACTTTCGATAAAAATCAAGCTATTTTGCAAGACTCATATTAACTCAGCTGGAAGAATCCTCAAATTAATATTTAAAAAAACTGCCGTAGGGTAGATTGAAATGGACAAACAAACTCGCAACTATGGAGGAACAAAAGTGTGAATCCTATTAAACCTCGTTAACGCTCGACAATGTCAAACCCAAGTTAATTATACAGAAAATGTCTTTTTTCTGTTTGAAAACCGTTTTCTTTCTACATTATACACAGGCTTGTTGAACTTCTTTCCCTGCTATTCAAAGCAAAGCATGTGCTGATCTTTGCAGTTTTCCAAACCATAGTTCGTTCAGTATGTATAAATGGCACAGGAATTGCTTCTACTGTTTCCCTACTTCGCCAATTTGTCACTTTAGGTTAAATACAGTACTTACCCGCTTATAAGAACCCATTTTTTCAAATTTAGCCTAAACGGGTTCTTATGTAAATGGCGCTTAGTGGAATTTTAGGCTACGCAGGTTCTTAAATAGGTTCTTATTTAATGAGAAATATATTATACACCTGTGAATGGTAGAAAGGTGGCATGTATATTAATTTAATGCCAAAACAGGGTCTTTTTTGTTTAATAAGCAACTTTCAAACTTGTTTATTAAGCCAAAAAGACGCCTTGTTTAATAAACAAGAAAATTTGGAGTCCGAAAACAATTTGGGAGTCCGAAAAACATTATTTATACCAAATTTAGAAGTGTATACATGTTAAAGTTCACTACTTTCGAGTTATGTTTTTTTGCATGAAGTTTTTTTTAGGTTAATTTCTATAAGAACCTTTCTATAAGAACCTGTTTCAAATTTTAGGCTAAATAGGTTCTTATGTAAATGGGGTCTAAATTGATATTTTTAGGCTAACAGGTTCTTAAATTGCAGGTTCTTATAAGCGGGTAAGTACTGTAATGAAATTTCAACCACCACAACTGAAACATTTGAAATTAAGTTGTCACAAGGACTTGGCTACATTCAAATTCCATGGAAGCTTTTGTCTTCTCGATCTGGAGTCAAAACTAAAATCTTTAGTCACCAACGCTGGATGACAATCACCAGCCTTCTGTTCTCAGTTTCTCGTGATGTCTTTGACCTATAAAACCTTTCACTGGCGAAAAAGTTAACCTCAAATTCCACTTTATCCATTTTGGGGGATCAAGATATATTCATGTTAGTTCACTCTGTGTAATCTTCTTTGTCTTATTTTAAATAATCCAATGAGCAAAAAAACTTCGGTTTTATTCACGATTTTTTTTTGGCAGTGCTAGCGATTCGACCGGTCGCGCTCTATCTTTGAAACAGAATTCTCCGCAATACAGTCTTAAGATTATCACCGTAATACCCGTACAGTATGGGATCTATCGCTGCATTGAAAACAATCAAAAGTTGAGAAGATGTCCAAACGAAACGAGAAGGGGATACTTTAAAATACTTCAGTGTTCGAATGATCATAAAAGGAGACCAACACAACACAAACGCTATTGTTAAAGCAGCAAGTGTCTTCGCAACTTTCTTATGTCGTCGATTACAAAACGAGTTCTGTATCGGTACAACTCTCAAACGAAGAGCGCGATGAATTTGACTTTGCGTGAAAATCATATACAACAAGGGAATAACAAAGAAGAACATCGCGTGCAAACTATAGTATATTTGTCGGCCAGTTTCTCCCCATCTTGTATTGGCGCAAACAGCTCTACCTTCTTCGGTTGTTTGGACGCGATAAATATGCAGCAAAGGTGAGCAGACGGCTAAGCAAAGCACCCAGATTATGAGCGGTTTGCAGTGATCTCTGTTTGGCCTGATTCTAATCCTAGCGTTGAAGGGATGTTTAATGGCCTTCAGTCGTTCATAGCTTATGATCACAAGTGTAGTTATTGAAGTTGTATAGGTAGTCTCAATAAGGAATCCTTGAACTTTGCAAGTGATGTCACCTCCTACCCAACGCCACAAAAAGCTGATGGCGTTAAGAAGTGAAAGTAAAGTAAACAAGAGATCTGCAGACGCCAAATTTGCCACCAAACACATAAATGGAAAACATCTTCGCTTCAACGCCTTGTAGCAGGTTATCATGACCAACACATTACCGACCGTTGACAAAATGAAAATAGTGGTATAAATCGCACAAAAGAAAACCAGCATGAATGGAGTTATACCTTCGCTGTTTGCCATCTTCGACAGTACACTTTATTTTTTGATTATGATAATATTTGCCCGAAAGCCCTGAAGGTTGTCGACGGTTGAAATGTTTCTCCGGCTTTCATATAGAGGTGTCCATCCGAGCATTTAGACTTTTACCTGATATCTAAAGATGTGAACTGAAGACGCTTCTGCTTGTTGGAAAAATTCACTTTTTTCGGCACTCTTAGTCTACTCTTATAATGTTGTTTCGTGGCCTTTGTTTAAATAGAAAAAATTATATAGTTTCAGAGGATTTAGAGCCTTCAAAAAGAAAGTAGTCTGTAAATGTCAGTTCTTTTTTCTCCTCAGCTCTTAACAGCTTTCCTGTCCTCTTAAATTGAATATTCCGTTAGTATTTACTTCTGACTTTGTGTAACGGCACCTTTCAATTATACTTAAAGAGTGCAGGCAGAACATTAAGAGTGGGTTGTCATTATCCCCGTATTCATTCCCCTGTCAACAAAGTACAATTAACGGTTATAATGTGCAGTGACCCTTAACGCCGGCGGGCGTTAAGGGTCGTTTCTGATCTCCACCTTTAAGTGATGTTTAAAGTGGTCTGTTTTTCACACTCCATATCAATTATAAAAAAAAAAATAATAAAATGGGTCATTTGGAGTGCTGCTGAATGAACATGAGTTTTTTTTTTCCTTTTTCATTGTTTGTAAGCTTCTATTGGGTGAAGGCGCAACAAAACCTGTTTTTCCTATGGCCCGGATTTATACCCAAGGCTTCTGGAAGAGATTTCTTCTTTAGCTAGTCAAAGATTTTTGCCTCACATGTTGTGGAGAGCTACTTCCTTTGTGGACACATTTCCCTTTAGATATTGACGTGATTACTCTTATTCAATGCTAATTATTACACCTTGAAAAACTACAGTCCTTTACCTAATTTAAGCCTACCTTATTGGTGTTTCCTTAAACGTTAGCACATTATTTAATTAGTATTGTTTTCCAAAAGTTTACTGATTTACATTTAGAAAATCCTCATAATTAAATATTAGCTTTTCGTTGACTAATATCACCTGCTTTAAAAACATCTGCTTGTTGACTTCAAAATATATATATTTTTTTTATGAAAGTGAGGCACGAGCAATTCTCCTAGCTGTATCCATGGTAAAAGAATTTAAAACCGTGGTGGGAACAGTGTCTTGATTGCTACCTCAGAGAAATGGACTTACATTGCATTGGGAATCATGACTTGTCGCGTTGATATCAGTGTCTCTTCAGAGCAAGTGCATGTTAATTGCTCTATTGCTGTCTATACTGCTCTCGAGTGATGGGTACCGAAAAAAGTTTGGCATGGACGACAACTGGACATGAAGTTATCGCTTATTTCAGTGTTGCAACTTCATCGGATGATGGCTGCGGGTAAATCTTGGGTTCATTTTGTTGGCTCTGTAGGAACAACTAGGTGTACACTGAAACCTGCAAATTATTGTTGACTGTAAAATATAGCACTGCAAAACGCAGATCTAAATGTCACTTTAATTAAAAAAAAATCCATGTTAACCTCAAACTTGAACCACCATACTTTAAAAGACGTCGAAGGAGACCTGCTCTCCTGCTCTCGGAGACCTGCCGTCAAATCAGTGCATCTATTGAAGACAGTCTACTCAACGTGCTCTCACGACTGGTCGATCATAACATACAAATACAGTTCGCAATGACGACTTCAGATTTCCACCGAAAAACCCATACAATAACGGATCTAGTACGGTATTAAGAAAGATCAAAAGTTGAGACACTCTCCAAACAAAGCCAGGAGATGCCATGTGAAAATAAATCAGTGTTCGTGTGACCATAAACGGAGACCAACAGAACACAAACGCTATGGTTAAAGCGGCGAGTGTCTTCGCAACCCTTCTTTGCCGTTGGTTTGATTTCGCAATAAACGAGTTCTCGATTGGCACGATAATTGTGCGGACAGTGCGAAAAATGCGACTTTGCGTAAATATCATATACAGCAACGGAATAACAAAGAAAAAAGTGGTATGCAAGCTGTAGAATATTTGCAAAACGATCTTTCCTCGTGTTGTAGTTAAGCACACAAAATTACCGTTTTCTTCCGTTTTTACGCGGTAAATGTACACTAAAGGCGAACAGACGGATAAGCTTAAACCCCAAATTACAACTAGTTTTATGTATTCTCTGTTTTGCCAGCTTCTAATTCTGACATTAAAGGGATCCGTAAGAGCCCTAAGCCTTTGATGGCTTACAATCACAAGTGTGATGATCGAAGTTGTGTAGCTCGCCTCAAGAAGGAATCCTTGAAGTTTACAAGTGCTATTGCCGCCCACCCATTGCCACAAAAAGCCGACACTGTTGAAAACTGTAAGAAAAGTAAAGGAGAGATCCGCAGTCGCTAAATTTGCCAATAACCACATGAATGGAAAATACCTCCGTTTCAAAGTTTTGTAGCAGGTCGCCAACACCCATGTATTGCCAATGGTCGACAAAATAAAAACAGTGACATAAAACGCGCAAAACAAGGCAACAGTGAGTGTCGAAAAATTGTCACTCGTCGCCATCTTGGACGGAGTTTTCAATCAAACCTTGGATGATTGTTTCTTTGAATCAATTTCTTTTCTCTTTGTTTTCTGTTGTTGATGAAGATTCTTATTTTCGTTAGACGATCTCAGATGCCTTCAATAGTCTAAACTGACGAAGTCTTGATAGCCAGTAGCTCAGCTCATTTCAAACACCAATCCTGATATATTTTTCTTATTTTTCGTTGCTTGAAATTAGTTCTCTGTGATGTGATTGTGAACTTTGTGTTCATGTAAAAATAGAGGAGATTGTCAATTCAATTGGCGGCAAATTCACATGGCCTGAAGAGGATGAACATTTATGGAAGATTACTTATGGTTTCACGGCTCGGTGTACAAGCTTCGTTGACAAATATCATGAATGTTTCATTATTGCTTACTTTATTTTGAATACTTTCAACTTCATTTTGGAGATGATTGGCATTTGTACTTTGATAACATGCAGACTCACTGTGTGTCGCCGCCATATGGCACACTTAATTTCTTTGGTAAAAACGTTTTTGGCGGCAATTCATTGGAGGGATGTTTGTTATATTTACAAAGCAGCAACATTTGCATTCTAATTTGAAAGGACAATCTCGCCCCCAGCCGTCTAATGACAAAACATTAGACATAGCCTTTTAATTATAACTGAAATTAAACCAGACGGAGTAATTAGTGAAATTTGCCGTTCGTGGATTTGAGTTCAACAACTCGCAGCAGGTCACCGCGTTTAAGGATTTTATCTCACCGTTGTATATTAGAAGACTCGCTTGACTCGTACTCATAATTTAAAAATTCCTTTTTTTTTAACAATTAATGACCCTTTTTCATTTTTTAGTTTGCTTAATTATTGATAAGAAAAGCGCATGGGAGTCGTCAGTTGTTACAGCATCCGAATGTTTTGAAGTAAAGGGAATTTTAAATGAATAAGGCACGTTTCGATTGGCTGCAAAAGTGTTTCATCAATATCATGCGTATACACAGCCAGTAATCGATTTAATTTTCGAACACAGCAGCAAAACACGAATTGAGTAAAACTGCTTATATCTCCGTATGACTTTGTATAAACGTCGCCGAAATGAACTAACAAGGACAGTCGCAGCTGAAAGGAACGAAAGGACGAAATTACATGTTTCCGTATTTCTGAAACATGACGGAAACATAGAACTCTATATCTCCGTTACGTTCATGTGTTGCGGAAACGTGAAAATCCACTTTTCTACGATAATGTACATATTATGCCAAGTATCAATTAGGCAGACTAATTTGTTGCCATTCTTTATTCATAGGCATAAAACATGTCACAAAGCACTCGACTTAATGTGATTTTATGCCTTTTCGACTTAGCCCTAAAAAATCCCCCACCCTTGCCTACCAGTTGTGCCTTGCCTGAGCACTGTTTACTCAGGGTACTGGGACAAACAAGGTATTGTAGATGGAAATTGATACTTAGGCCCCGTCCACACTGACCCGGGTAAATTTGAAAACGCATCTTTTTTTCTCCGGTTAGGCCAACCGTCCACACTGAAACGGCGTTTTCGGTCACCGAAAACGGAGCTTTTCAAAAACGCTCACCAATGAGCGTTTGGACTTGGAGCGTGAAATAGTGTATTTTTATATTTTATTGTAAATAATCTTAGAGGGCCACTGGTTTTTTAGTATTTTTTATGTTATTTTAGTGCTACCCTCGTTAAATAAAGACTTAACTTTTTTTTTTACTTACTAATGAAGCGTATCGTTTTCAAATTTACCCGGGTTAATGTGGACATTAACATTTACATTTTACGCGGCGTTTTCAAATTTCTCCGTTTTCAAATTTACCCGAGTCAGTGTGGACGGGGCCTTAGACACAAGAGGCCAAGAGAAACCAGCGGAAAATCTTAAATGAACTTCTCGTGCTAATTCTGCCACTAATTGAAAGGTCTTTTTGCCTTAAGGCTATTATTTAAACTTTCAGTATAAGAAGTGCATTTTGTTGACGAATGTTTAGAATATATTGTGAACATCGTCAATAGTCAGCAGCACCAATTCATAAAGGTGTTAGCTATAGTGACTGTGGCTGTTAGAATGTGGGATCCAATCAAAGGTTAATGGAAAGGACCACGCGTAATGAAATCAGTAAAACGTGATCACTGACTTTCGATAAAAATCAAGCTATTTTGCAAAACTCTTAACTCAGCTGGAAGAATCGTCAAATTAATATTTTAAAAATCTGCCGTAGGGCAGATTGAAATGGACAAACAAACTCGCAACTATGGCGGAACAAAAGTGTCAAACCTATTAAACCTCGTTAACGTTTGAAAATGTTAAACCTAAATTAATTATACAGAAACTGCCTTTTTTCTGCTTGAAAACCGTTTTTTTTTCCTACATTATATACACGCTTGTTTGGAACCTCATTCCCTGCAATTTAAAGCTAAGAATTTGCTGATCAGTTTGTAGTTTTCCAAACCATAGTTCGTTCAGTATCTATAAATGGCACAGGAATCGCTTCTACTGTTTCCCTACTTCGCCAATTTGTCGCTTTAGGTTATATAATGAAATTTCAACCACCACAACTGAAACATTTGAACTTAAGTTGTCACAAGGACTTGGCTACATTCAAATTCCATAGAACCTTCTGTTTTCTCGACTTGAGTCAAAACTAAAATCTTGTATATCTCGTTATTCGCGTCTGCAACATCGTTCATGTTTTGAGCTGTTTTAGTCACCAACGCTGGATGACAAAGTTCCCCGTTTCTCGTGATGTTTTTGACCTTCGTTTCAATGGCGAAAAAGTTTACCTCAAATTCCACTGTATCCATTTTGGCGGATCAAGATATGTTCATGTTAGTTCACTCTGTGTAATCTTCTTTGTCTTATTTTAAATAATCCAACCAGCAAAAAAACTTCGGTTTTATTCACAGATTTTTTTGGCAGTGCGACCGGTCGCGCTCTGTCTTTGAAACAGAATTCTCCGCAATACAGTCTTAAGATTTTCAGCGTAATACCCGTACAGTATGGGATCTATCGCTGCATTGAAAAAAATCAAAAGTTGAGAAGATGTCCAAACGAAACGAGGAGGGAATACTTTAAAATACTTCAGAGTTCGAATGATCATAAAAGGAGACCAACACAACACAAACGCTATTGTTAAAGCAGCAAGTGTCTTCGCAACTTTCTTATGTCGTCGATTAACAAACGAGTTCTGTATCGGTACAACTCTCAAGCGAAGAGCGCGATGAATTTGACTTTGCGTGAAAACCATATACAACAAGGAAATAACAAAGAAGAACATCGCGTGCAAACTGTAATATATTTGTCGACCAGTTTCTCCCCATGTTGTAGTGGCGCAAACAGATCTACCTTCTTCGGTTGTTTGGACGCGATAAATATGTAGCAAAGGTGAGCAGACGGCTAAGCAAAGCAACCAGATTATGAGTGGTTTGCTTTTGTCTCTGTTTGGCCTGATTCTAGTCCTAGCGTTGAAGGGATCTGTAATGGCCTTCAGTCTTTCACAGCTTATGATCACAAGTGTGGTTATTGAAGTTGTATAGGTAGTCTCAATAAGGAATCCTTGAACTTTGCAAGTGATTTCACCTCCTACCCAACGCCACAAAAAGCTGATGCAGTCGAGAAGTGAAAGTAAAGTAAACAAGAGATCTGCAGACGCCAAATTTGCCACCAAACACATAAATGGAAAACATCTTCGCTTCAACGCCTTGCAGCAGGTTATCATGACCAACAAATTACCGACCGTTGACAGTACGAAAATAGTGGTATAAATTGCACAGAAGAAAACCAGTATGAGTGGAGTTAAACCTTCGCTGTTTGCCATCTTCGACAGTACACTTTATTTCTTGATTATAATATTTGACTTAAAAAACCTGAAGGTTCAGTCGACGGTTGAATTGCTTCTCCGGCTTTCATATAGAGGTGTCCATCCGAGCATTCAGACGTTTTCCCGATATCTAAAAACGTGAACTGAAGCCGCTTATGCTCGTTGGAAAAATTCACTGATATTTTTCGTACTCTTGTAATGTTGTTTCATGGCCTTCTTTTAAATAGAAAGAACTATATAGCCTCAGGGGATTAAGAGCCTGCAAAAAGAAAGTAGTCAGTCAATGTCACTACTTTTTTCTCCTCTTAACAGGTTTCCTGTCATCTTAAATTAAATATTCCGTTACCTTTCAATTATATCCAAAGAGGGCAGGCAGAACATTAAGAGTGGGTTGTCATTTTCCCTGTATTCATTCCCCTGTCAACAAAGTACAATTAACGGTTATACTGTGCAGTGACCTTAAACGCCGACGGGCGTTAAGGGTCGTTGCTGATCTCCACCTTTAAGTGACGCTTAAAGTGGTCTGTTTTGCACACTTCATATTAATTATGAAAATGATAAATGGGTTATTTAGAGTGCTGCTAAATGAGCATGATTTTTTTTTTCATTGTCTATAAGCCCCTATTGGGATAAAGCGCTTTCAAAGAACAAAACCTGTTTTGCCCATGACCCGGATGTATACCAAAGGCTTCAGGAAGAAATTTCTTCCAGTCAAAGATTTTTACCCCACTCGGTGTGGTAAGTTACTTCTTTTGTAGAGATAACTCTCAGTAGATATTAATGTAATTACTGTTATTCACACCTTGAGTAACTAAAAGCCGTTTACCTCATTTGAGATATATAGCCTTCCTTATTGGGGCTTCCTTACGTTAGCACATAATTTAATAAGTATTGTTTTCCAAGAGCTTATTAACGTTTAGAAATCCTCATAATTAAATATTAGCTTTTCGTTGACTAATAACACCTGCCTCCCTTCTTCTGCTGTTTGCAATTGAATTCAAAGAGTACATGTTTTATATTTTTTTCCCTTGATGAAAGTGAGGCGCGGAGAATTCTTGTAATGAAAATCATGACTTGTCAGGTTGATATCAGTGTCTCGCGGAATATAAATGAAATATTTTGCTTTAGAGCAAGTGTTTACTGTTTTATAGCTGTCTATACTGCTCTCAAGTGAGTAATACCGAACGAAGTTTGGCATGGGCGACGACTGGACATGCGTTATCGCCGCTTATTTCAGTGTCGCAACTTTATCGCATGGCCGGTGGGTACATCCTGGTTGCTTTACACAGAGCTAAATGCCCCTTTAAATTAAAATAACCCGAAGTCAACCCTTAGCTTGAGGAACAATTTAAGAGACGTCGAGGGAGACCTTCTGCTCTCGTTGCCGTCAAATCAGTGTATCTATTGAAGACATTCTTCTCAACGTATACTCTCACGACTCGTCGATCATAATACAGTTCTAATTTTTTAAAAAGAAGCCTTCGCAGTGAAGACTTTAGGTTTCCACCGAAAAACCCGTACAATAACGGATCTAGTACGGTATTAAGAAGGATCAAAAGTTGAGACACTCTCCAAACGAAGCCAGGAGAAGTCATGTGAAAATAAATCAGTGTTCGTGTGACCATAAAAGGAGATCGACATAACACAAACGCTATGGTTAAAGCGACGAGTGTCTTCGCAACCCTTCTGTGTCGTTGATTTGATTTCGTAAGAAACGAGTTCTCGATTGGAACGATGTTTGTGCGGAGAGTGCGAAAAATGCGACTTTGCGTAAATATCAGGTACAACAAAGGAATAACAAAGAAAAAAGCTGTATGTAAACTGTAGTATATTTGCGGGAGGATGTTTCCCCAAGTCGATGTAACACAAGCAACTTCGCCGTTGTTGTCCGTTTTCACGTGGTAAATGTGCACCAAAGGTGAACAGACAGCTAAGCTCAAACTCCAAATAATATTTGGTTTTATGTATTCTTTGTTTTGCCAGCTTCTAATTCTGGCATTAAAGGGATCCGTAAGAGCCCTTAGCCTTTGATGGCTTACAATCACAAGTGTGATGATCGAAGTTGTGTAGCTCGCCTCAAGAAGGAATCCTTAAAGTTTACAAGTGCTATTGCCGCCCTCCCATTGCCACAAAAAGCCGACATAGTTAAAAACTGTGAGAAAAGTAAAGAAGAGATCTGCAGTCGGTAAATTTGCCAATAACCACATGAATGGAAAATATCTCCGTTTCAAAGTCTTGTAGCAGGTTACGAAGACCCATGTATTACCAAAGGTTGATAAAACAAAAACAGTGACATAAAACACGCAGAACAAGACAACAACGAGTGTCGAAAAATTTTCCCTTGTCGCCATCTTTGACGAATCTTCTGTCATACCTTTGATGATGTTTATTTGAAACAAAAACTTTCTTCTTTGTTTTCTGTAGTCAATGAAGATTCTTTTTTTTTCTTTGTTGATCCCGAATGTCTCCAATTTTTTAAATTGGCGTAGCTCTGCACAGCTCAGCTAGTTTCAAAAAGCCAGATCAGATTTGTTGATTCTGCTTGATATCCTTTCCTTATGATGTGGTTGTGTCCTTTGTCTTAATGTAGAAATACACAGGGGCGTAGCCAGGATTCTTCCAGAGGTACGCATAATTTTACAAATCACCCCCTTCTTCCTCTCTTCCCCTCGCGTCTCGAATCTTCCTTTTTTTATTTTTTGTTTAAATTTTGTTTAGGATGTGAGTGTGATGGTGAGGTTAAGCGTTCTATCTTTATGTGAAATGGCAACAGTCATAAATAATCAGCCGGTCTCTCGTTACAACCACAGAGCTAATTTTCTGTCTTTCTTTCCTCCCAGCGAAATCAGATCGGATCAGAATGACCTAATCTAAAGTTCTTTTCAATTCTTTCACGGATTTCTTAATACATGTAGATATATTCCAGTTTATTTCCTTTTCCAAAATCTCTATTTTCTACCTTTACAGGTACGAATGTGGTGCGTCAGTGCGCACAGGCAGCTACGCCCCTGTCTTATCGCGGGAAAGCCAGCTTAAGCCTTTATATCTTCAAAGGCGCCCTAGTTGCTCAATTGCAATGCCACCGTTTAGCTTTGAACTCTCGCACGCTCTCATTGACCCTCGCCAACTTTTTATGTGTCGACAAAATGTTTCACTCGTCGATCTAATTGATGTTACTGGCATGCTCTGTTTCGTTAATTCTCCGTGGTCCGTAGTTAAAGAAAACACTAAAATCACCAATAATCTAAATGCAACATTAGCTTAAAATCTTTTCTTTGTCCTGAATGAACTCTTAGGGTTTCCACATGAAACCGATCGTGGCGATCCGGATCAAAGGTCTCGAAAGCAAGGCTCACTAACATAATAAGTATTCGATGTTAACTATACTTACCGATGACGTTTGATGTATATAACGGCCACGTTTCTAGCGAGGTCTTACACCAGAATGAAGGTTTAGGGTTTGAATATTGACGCTAATATTCAACAAAAGATCATCAAGAGAGTTCCGCTGGAGAATGAAATCGCTTTCACGAGCTCATGACTTCTTTACGTCCGCAAAGGTTTGCTTTTAAAGGCGTCAAAACACCAACAAAGCAGCTGTGGTAACAGAGTCGACGGCTCGTGTTTTCACAGCTTTTGCGCGAGTTTTGTTAATTAGATACGAAATAAGTCAGAGAGAAAGAGAGAGAAAGTGAAAATTAGAAACAGCTGTTGTTACACGAAATTTTGATTCTAAGAAAAAAAATGTTATTTTGTAGTTATATTGTTGATGACGATCATTACGAAAACGATAAAAAGAAACCACTATATTGGCCTTTCGAGTCATTCTCTTCTTACGGTTACATACAAATTAAGCGAAACAATTTTAACAGGAAGCGTTTTTTAAAATCGTTAGGTTAATATAGTTTGTGGTGACTTAGTTTAAAACATCGCGCTTTAAGTTTTTAGTTAATCCTTAAATTACCACGTTTCTGGGATTTTTTTAGCAGTTTTCTGGCCTTAGGCAATCTTTCGAATTTCGTAATTGCATAAAAGAAGCTCAAGTAAAAATAAAATTATGTGCTGTCTCAAAACACTGAGGGCTCAAATTTTCATTGTGACGTCAGTATTCAGCCGTTGCTTTCTTGATAAGCGAGCACACGGGCTCGAATCTGGCAAAATTTTCGTTTATTGCTGGTTTGCAGCTGACGTCACAGTAGCCATGTTGGATGACAGGAACAAAGCGTTCTCCGCCATTGGGAACTAAACTTTTTTATCATGCAAATTCCGCAAAACAATGTTTTATTGTTTTGTCAACCAACATGGCCGCCTTGTCACGTGGTTGCAAACAAGATTTTTTCGAGTCATTTTCCAATACAAAAGCCCCCAGGCTAGCATCATTAAGCTAGAATGGTGGGTAGAGGCAAACGTCTGAAAGAAACCAGAGGTGGGAGATGATTTGACGATGATTGGAACGCCAAAAACATTTGTATCGAAACATGGCGGTTCATGAGTGAAGTTGTCTTTCTGGCCGTTCTGTGGATGGATTCCGAGACCTACCAAGGCAATTTGGGCAACTTTTGACTATCAAAGAATGCAGTCGGTGCAGTATTTTGCCGGTAGGATTGGGTGGCTCGACACTTATAAAAACACATATGAAATAGAGGTAGGTGGACCTCCATTTCGCCGACAAGGCAGGATTCCTTTCGGTCACCGATAAGGAAATTACAGGTTTGCAAACATTGCTCTAATCGAATGGTAATTGCTCAGTCTGCTGTAAGATTGATGAAATTTTTTCTTGGTGAACGGAAAGGAATAGGCTTGAAGTTTGCTTTGAGGAGACACTTAAAATAATTCAATGTTCGAATGATCATAAAAGGAGACCAGCACAACACAAACGCTATTGTTAAAGCAGCAAGTGTCTTCGCAACTTTCTTATGTCGTCGGACCATATTCCGAAAGATTTCGGAAAGCTTTCGGAAGGTAGCCAAGCGTAGTCATTTCACGCGTGGTGCACAGGAATTCGATGTTGTGCTCAACTCGAAACAATAGGAAATCCCAGAGCACAAAATTATTCAAAACTACGAGATCGCTTCAATATTTACTCAATTTTGCGTTTTTGTTATACAACCTTAGAAGTTTTCAATGAACATGAAATTCAGGGATTGTGTAGTGTACTGATCAATTGCCACCCTGAAAAATTTTGGAGAAAATTCATCGACGAGTTTTGAAATAATCCCTTTTTTGCGAAAGTAGCGGTAAAATTGGTAAATAGAGCTAAACATTGAGCTTCACTATGATTCATATATTCCATATTTTTCGAAATCGCGCAATTCTACCTACTTCTTACGGTTTGGATATCGTATATGGGACATTTGTAAAAGGAATGAGGTTGAAGTGTTATCTTTATTTTACGCATAAATTATACCATCTAAAAAGAAATTCAAAGATATTTCAAAATTCCTCTTGTAGATTTCGATAAAACTCCGCAGAGCTGAAGGCAAACACCCACGGTATACGTAGTGTGGAGGATCTCGAGAGAAAATGCGGTTATGGGCTTAAATTGGATTCAGAGCAAAAACCTGTGTGACGTCATTATCACGTGTTATTCATTCCGATCTCCCAAAAATGTATATCATATTTCGGTTCAGTCTTTGTGTAATCCATGTGATATAGTGGATATGTCATTGACATTAATCCCTTTAAGTATGAGGGTTTCAAAGTTGATCGGTATCGCTAGAGAAAAACTGGGTCGAGCCACCTTAACAGCTTTCCTGTCATCTTAAATTAAATATTCCGTCACCTTTCAATTATATCCAAAGAGGGTAGGCAGAACATTAAGAGTGGGTTGTCATTTTCCCCGTATTCATTCCCCTGACAACAAAGTACAATTAACGGTTATTCTGTGCAGTGACCCTTAACGCCGGCGGGCGTTAAGGGTCGTCGCTGATCTCCACCTTTAAGTGATACTTAAAGTGGTCTGTTTTTCACACTCCATATCAATTATAAAAATTAAAAAATGGGTCATTTGGAGTGCTGCTGTATAAACCCTTTTTTTTTTCTTTTTTCATTGTTTGTAAGCTTCTATTGGGTGAAGACGCAACAAAACCTGTTTTGCCTATTTATACCCAAGGCTTCCGGAAGTGACGCCTTCTATAGCTAGTCAAAGATTTTTGCCTCACTTGTTGTGGAGAGCTATTTCCTTTGTAGACATATTGCCCTTTCAAAATTGATGTGATTACTGTTATTCAATGAAAATTATTACACCTGGAAAAACTACAGTCCTTTATCTAATTTAAGGCTACCTTATTGGTGCTTCCTTATACGTTAGCACATTATTTAATTAGTATTGTTTTCCAAAAATGTATTTACATTTAGAAATCCTCATAATTAAATATTAGCTTTTCGTTGACTAATATCACCTGCTTCAAAAACTTCTGCTTGTTGACTTCAAAATATATATATATTTTTTTAAGAAAGTGAGGCACGAGCAATTCTCCTAGCTGTATCCATGGTAAAAGAATTTAAAACCGTGGTGGGAACAGTGTCTTGATTGCTACCTCTGAATGGACTTACATTGCATTGGAAATCATGACTTGTCGCGTTGATATCAGTGTCTCTTCAGAGCAAGTGTTAAGGTGTATAGGGTTTTTGGGGGTTGGTGGGGGGGGAAGGTTTTAATTGCTGTATTGCTGTCTATACTGCTCTCGAGTGATGGATACCGAAAAAAGTTTGGCATGGACGACAACTGGACATGAAGTTATTGCTTATTTCAGTGTTGCAACTTCATCGGATGATGGCTGCGGGTATATCTTGGGTTCTTTTTGTTGGCTCTGTAGGAACAACTAGGTGTACACTGAAACCTGCAAATTATTGTTGACTGTAAAATATAGCACTGCAAAACACAAATCTAAATGTCACTTTAATTTAAAAAAATCCAGGTGAACCTCAAACTTGAACCACCATACTTTAAAAGACGTCGAGGGAGACCTGCTCTCGTTGCCGTCAAATCAGTGCATCTATTGAAGACAGTCTACTCAACGTGCTCTCACGACTCGTCGATCATAACATAAAAATACAGTTCGCAATGAAGACTTCAGATTTCCACCGAAAAACCCATACAATAACGGATCTAGTACGGTATTAAGAAAGATCAAAAATTGAGACACTCGCCAAACAAAGCCAGGAGATGCCATGTGAAAATAAATCAGTGTTCGTGTTACCATAAACGGAGACCAACAGAACACAAACGCTATGGTTAAAGCGGCGAGTGTCTTCGCAAACCTTCTTTGCCGTTGGTTTGATTTCGCAATAAACGTGTTCTCGATTGGCACGATAATTGTGCGGAGAGTGCGAAAAATGCGACTTTGCGTAAATATCATATACAACAACGGAATAACAAAGAAAAAAGTCGTATGCAAGCTGTAGAATATTTGCAAAACGATGTTTCCTCGTGTTGTAGTCAAGCAAACAACATCACCGTCTTCCTCCGTTTTTACGCGGTAAATGTACACTAAAGGCGAACAGACGAATAAGCTTAAACCCCAAATTACAACTAGTTTTATGTATTCTCTGTTTTGCCAGCTTCTAATTCTTGCATTAAAAGGATCCGTGAGAGCCCTAAGCCTTTGATGACTTACAATCACAAGTGTGATGATCGAAGTTGTGTAGCTCGCCTCAAGAAGGAATCCTTGAAGTTTACAAGTGCTATTGCCGCCCACCCATTGCCACAAAAAGCCGACACTGTTGAAAACTGTAAGAAAAGTAAAGGAGAGATCCGCAGTCGCTAAATTTGCCAATAACCACATGAATGGAAAATACCTCCGTTTCAAAGTCTTGTAGCAGGTCGCCAACACCCATGTATTACCGATGGTCGACAAAATAAAAACAGTGGCATAAAACGCGCAAAACAAGGCAACAGTGAGTGTCGAAAAATCGTCACTTGTCGCCATCTTGGACGAATTTTCACTGAAACCTTAGATGATTCTTTCTTTGAATCAATTTCTTTCCTCTTTGTTTTCTGTTGTTGATGAAGATTCCTGTTTTCGTTAGACGATCTCAGATGCCTTCAATAGTCTAAACTGACGAAGTCTTGATAGCTCATCTCATTTCAAACACCAATCCAGATAAATTTTTCTTATTTTTCGCTGCTTGAAATTAGTTCTCTGTGACGTGATTGTGTACTTTGTGTTCATGTCAGAATAGAGGAGATTGTCAATTCAATTGGCGGCAAATTCACATGGCCTGAAGAGGATGAACATTTATGGAAGATTACTTATGGTTTCACGCCTCGGTGTACAAGCTTCGTTGACAATTATCATGAATGTTTCTATTGCTTACCGTATTTTCTCGATTAAACGCCGGGCTCCGAATAAACGCCGGGTCTCCAAGGTGGAGTGGTAAATAAGCCGTTCAGGCATTTTTTTCGAGGTGTAACATGCTTCAGGTATAATGGCAAGATGCATTCATGTCACAAATAATGATTAAAAGCCCTTTCATAATACAAATTTTGCTCGAATAAACTGCACCATTCAAATAAACGCCGGATCCACAAAGCCAAGTTTAAAATAAACGCCGGGGGCGTTTAATTGAGAAAATACGGTACTTTATTTTGAATACTGTCAACTTCATTTTGGAGATGATTGGCATTTGTACTTTGATAACATGCAGACTCACTGTGTGTCGCCGCCATATGGCACACTTTATTTCTTTAGTTAAAAACGTTTTTGGCGGCAATTCATTGGAGGGATGTTTGTTATATTTACAAAGCAGCAACATTTGCATTCTAATTTGAAAGGACAATCTCGCCCCCAGCCGTTTAGTGACAAAGCATTAGACATAGCCTTTTAATTATAACTGAAATTAAACCAGACGGAGTAATAAGTCAAATTTGCCGTTCATGGATTTGAGTTCAACAACTCGCAGCAGGTCACCGAGTTTAAGGATTTTATCTCACCGTTGTGTATTGGGAGATTCGCTTTGTATGTACCTCAACCGTTAGGACTATCTTACTATACGTCAGTAAACACCCCAATGTCAATATTATTAACTCGTACCAGGAGCCCATTACTAGTAATGGGTTCCTGCTCGTACTCAAAATTTAAAAAGGGCATTGTAAATAATGCATCAACCTTATTTTTTTTGAAATTACCAATCTACAAGCCGCTAAAATATTCATTTTTTTTTTCAACAATGACCCTTGTTGTAGGCGTTCATTTTTTAGTTTGCTTAATTATTGATAAGAAAAGCGCATGGGAGTCGTCAATTGTTACAAAGGGAATTTTAAATGAAATTATGGGCAGCTATGAATAACGCACCTTTCGATTGGCTGCAAAAGTGTTTCATCAACAACATGCGTGACACAACCAGTAAACGTTTTAATTTTCGAACACAGCAGCAAAATACGAATTGAGTAAAACTGCTTATATCTCCGTATGACTTTGTATAAAAGTCGCTGAAATGAACTAACAATGACAGCTGCAGCTGAAAGGAAAAGTTATAATGTGGTTCGCAGTTACCAGGCATAGCGTATCTCTCATTTTCGTAACCCCTATATTACCATGTGTGTACTGACTCAATGCACTGCTTTCTGGAAACCCTGTCTAAAGGAAAGAAACAAACGCAATGTAAATTACACGTTCTTTGCTGATTTTAGATTTGGGAAGCCACGAAAAATTCAATTCTCTCCATTTCCTCTAAATAAGATATGAAGACATGAATCATAAAGGAGGGTCAAGACTATGGACCATCGAGCGGTATCTTTCTTTCTCTGAGTTTCCTTTTTAGCAAAAGAGAAAGTGACCGAGAGTCCTCACACGGCTTTTGTCGTTTCGATGTTAAGTTTAACCCTTTCAGTGCCAATTTCCCCAAAACCGTGTTTTGTTACCGTTTATTTGAATATTTTGGTGCTACGATCCTTAATTTCCCTTAACTTTCCTAAAAAAGCACTTTTTCACACTGCAGCAAGATTTTGATGAAGATTTCATAAAAAATGTGTACAGCATTTTACTTTGGCACATGCGCATAAGCGTTCCCATTTTTTTCTTGCTTCTCCTTCCGTTTTTCTATGCTTTATTATTTCCACCCATTACTCTACACATCCTTCCTTTTGGCCAAAAACGTTTCATGAACTCATAAGTAAACCCTGAAAAGAGGACCTCGATCAATTACAGGTGTTTTGGCCTGTTGGGAACAGCGTTGCGTATCACCAAAATCTGCTGGCGTGCAAATTGATGACGTCAAAAGTGGTTTATTGACTGCTCCTCTAAATGTCGACAAAAGTCGACTTTGGCACTGAAACGGTAAAGACGAGACCTCACGAAACCGATTAACAACAGCTAGTGCCGCTTCTACTGATGCAACATTTGGCATCATCGCCAATTGACTTTACATAGGGAATTCCAACGTATTAAAGACCTTGCAAAAGTCCAGAGGCAACAAAATTCCAGTGCTTTGGTCTTTTTTCATTTGTTCTAAAAGATCGCTTATAAGCCTACTTTTCTTTCAATATACCTCTCGTTAACAAATTCCGTTTGATCAGAATGTATCAGATTGGGAAAGACAGGTTCAATTCTCTTCACTATTGCTTCCGACGCTATTTTGTAATCTACTTTGTAAAGTGTAATCGGTCTCCAGTTTTCTAAGTTAATAACGATTCTTCTTCTTTTGTTATTAAGGTTATCTCACCCCTGCGTTGAGAAATAGAAAGGAACCCTGTTTCATGAGCAGCGTTGAGACATTCGACAATATCATTCCCTAGAATGTCAAAAAGACTCTTTATAAAATTCCAATTGTAAAGACATCTTCTCCAGGTGATTTTCCATTGCTGAATGAGTTCAATGTTTTTTTCCGTGCATCATAACTTAGATGACCCTCCAATTTATCTCGTTCATCATAAGAAAGTTGTGGAATATCAACATTTTGACAGAATTAATCAAACTCGGACTGAGTTGCCGAGGTTTTTGATGTATAAAATGTTCTTGTTGTATGACTCAATTGTTCGCAAGATCAGCGTTGAGGAAGATTGAGAGTTGAGACACTCTCCAAAAAAGTCCAAGGGAAGCCAAGTGAGAGTAAATCAGTGTTCGAGTGATCATAAAAGGAGACCAACAGAACACAAACGCTATTGTTAAAGCTGCTAGTGTCTTTGCAACCTTAATGTGTCGTTGATTTGATTTCGAAATAAACGAATTACTAACTGGCATAGAGTTTGTTCGGAGAGCACGAAAAATGCGGCTTTGCGTAAAAATCATGTACAGCAAAGGTATGACAAAGAAAAACGTCGTGTGTAAACTGTAGTATATTTGGGGAACGATGTTTCCCCGTGTTGTAGTTAAACAAACAACATCACCGTCCTCTTTCGTTTCGACGCTGTAAATGTAGACTAAAGGCGAACAGACGGCTAAGCTGAAACCCAAAATCATAACCAATTTGATGTATTCTCTGCTTGACCAACTTCTTATTCTAGCATTGAAGGGATCAGTAAGGGCCTGTAGCCTTTGATAGCTTATCAGTCCCAAGTGTGATGATTGAGGTTGTGTAGCTCGCCTCCAGAAGAAACCCCTGAAGTTTACAGCTACAATCGCCGCCCACCCATTGCCACAAATAGCCGACGCCGGTGAACAATGAAAGAAAAGTAAAGGAGAGATCCGCAGTCGCTAGATTTGCTAATAACCACATAAATGGAGCACATCTTCGCCTCAATGTTTTGTAGCAGATTATGATGACCCACGTATTACCAACAGTCGACAAGACAAAAAGAGCGGTGTAAAATAAGCTGAATAAAACGTAGGCGAGTGTCGAGAAATTGTCACCTGCTGCCATCTTTGCCGATTTTTTGTCGAGTGCGAATAATTTTCCCCTTGATTTCCTCTTCACCTTGGCCAAATAATACAAGTGTAAGAATGGCGAAATTGAGCGAGATTGAGTGAGATTGGCGAAACTGAGTGAAATTGCTTTTTTCCGCTTTACATTATTGTTAACTTGCTTCCTTTACCAATAACTGAATATTTTACTATTGCTTTCTTTATTCAGCTTGAAAAAGACGAAAACAAAAATATAAATAAATTTGCATTTTTATTGTACTTCGATGCGATTAGCTGTCATGTTGCTTCATACAGCACACTACTTTGTTGGCAATGGGTCTTTTCGGCGATTTCTGATAGGACGGGCGTCTTTGTTCAGCTTTTTTTGCAATTTCCAGTAGAATAAGTGAAATTTTGACTCCATTAATATAATAACATTTAGCGTTAAATCGTTTCTCTCGCAAAACAAAATAGGTAGGCAGGGTTTGTTATTGTCTTTGACAAATATACCTTTGAGCACATTAAAAATTGTATTGAAGGTCCAGGAACATCTGTATGTTACTAAGTTCAACGATATGTTTATGATGTTGATTCGTAAAAAAGTAGCCTGCGCCATAGACGAAACTAAACCCTTGGTTGCCGGGGCTAGATTACGCCTGCGACGTAGGCTATAAAAAGCCACTTTCTCTAATATTCACAGAGTATTTTCTTGATTTTTATTCCAAAAACAATGATATTTAATTAAACGTTGTTGTTGATGCAGTCAGGTAAAACCCTTTTAAAACTAATTATTATTCTAGATCAGTCATGTTTACGAACTGCCCCCTTGTACTGTTATTTACTTAAGCTCGTCATCTGCTCTGTGCACAAGTTTTCCATTTACCAATGACATCTAATCCTGAACGTATTGACCTACTGAAGCGTTCGTGTAATATAAGTGTTTTTAGTGATTAAGTCTAACAGTTTTCCAAAATGAAAGAAGGAAGCGCGCAATTGTAAGACCCGCCTTGTAATTGTTTGAACGTAATAAATACGGAGGCGACATAAGGGAGCAAGCGAGAAAAGTAGTGTTACACGTATTTTGATTTCAATTTACTTTGGTGGAAAAATGACATCTTGTTTCCGCGACAGTTTACATGTACTGATCGGTTTTGCAACTCCGTGTGACGATACAAATTGTAGTGCCTTCACTGGTTGCGTTGAACTTGAGCAGCATCAATATCAGCAGGATTTGAAAATATAGTCGTTGGATTAACCACAGAATTTTATTATGCTTCAATGCAATGTATCGATAACTGGGTTAATAAATAAAAGAAGGCATTGTGGATGAAAATTGATACTCAGATAAAAGAGGTAAGGGCCTGTTTACAAGAAGGTCTCCCTTTTTAGGAGGGTTACCCTCCTCTATTGTTTTCCTTGGTTTCGTTAACATGCGTAAAAGCTCGAGGGTTACCCTCCTAGGAGATCAGGTTTAGGGCGATCAGATTACTGTTAACTAATAATAAACATGGCTACACACAGTTATAGCTGAATAATCCTGGAGAATGTTTTCGGGGGAACTATGCTAGCAAAAGCGGCAAAACCAAGCCGTAACTTTGCAGAACGTCAGAGCGACAGTCAGGACAACAGTTTGGCTGCTGGAATAGAACATTCTCCTGCCCAATTAATAGGCGAAAATCTTGACCAAAACAAACGTTCCACAGACGGAACCGTACTTGATCATCCACAAAAATAAAACAAACGGAAAAGAAAAAGCGGCCAATTGACCAGACTCTTTAAAAAAGGCGAAAACGCGGACATGGGCGCCCGTGGCCGTTGAACGGATTCTCAAATTTATCAAAGTGTACAAGACGAAGTGAGAATTCAACGGCTTCAGTTATATACAAAATACAATTAACGGTTATTCTGCGCAGTGACTGTTTGCCGACGGGCGTTAAGTGGTCTGTTTTGCACACTTCATATTAATAGGCCATTTTTGAGTTATCCTTTGCCTCATGTTTCAAAACGAGTCTACGTGCGAAACCATTCAAATGAAAATGAGTTTCATCTTTTCATGCAAATCAAACTCATTTTCATTTGAATGGTTTCGCACGTAGAGTCGTTTTGAAACAGAGGCAAAGGGTAACGCGGAAATGGCCTATTATGAAAGTGATAAAATGAGTTATTTAAAGTGCTGCTAAATGAGCATGATTTTTTTTTTTCATTGTCTATAAGCTCCTATTGGGCGAAAGCGCTTTCAAAGAACAAAACCTGTTTTGTCCATGACCCGGATGTATACCAAAGCCTTCAGGAAGAAATTTCTTCTAGTCAAAGATTTTTCCCTCACTCGGTGTGGTAAGTTACTTCTTTTGTAGAGGTAACTCTCAGTAGATATTAATGTAATTACTGTTATTCACACCTTGAGAAGCTAAAAGCCGTTTACCTTATTTGAGATATAAAGCCTTCCTTATTGGGGCTTCCTTACGTTAGCACATAATTTAATTAGTATTGTGTTCCAAAAGCTTATTTACGTTTAGAAATCCTCATAATTTTAAAAATATTGGCTTCTCGTTGACCAATAACACCTGCCTCGAAGCCTTCTTCTGCTGTTTGCAATTAAATTCAAAGATTACATGTTTTTTTTTTTTCCTGGATGAAAGTAAGGCACGGAGAATTCTTGTAATGAAAATCATGACTTGTCAGGTTGATATCAGTGTCTCTCGGAATATAAATGAAAGATTTTTCTTTAGAGCAAGTGTTTACTGCTATATTGCTGTCTATACTGCTCTTAAGTGAGAGATACCGAACGAAGTTTGGCATGTGTGACGACTGGACATGCGTTATCGTCGGTTAGTTCAGTCTTGCAACTTTATGGCATGGCTGACGGGTATATCCTGGTTGCTTTAGGCTTTGTAGGAACAATCAGGTGCACACTGAAACCTTCAAATTATTGTTGATTGGAAAATATAGCACTGCATTTCACGGAGCTAAATGCCACTTTAATTTAAAATAACTCCAATTCAACCCTAAACTTGAATCACCATCCTTTCAGTCGAGGGAGACCTTCTGCTCTCGTTGCCGTCAAATCAGTGCATCTATTGAAGACAATCTTCTCAACGTTCTCTCACGACTCGTCGATCATAACATAAATTATTTTTTTCTGAAGCATCTTTCCGGTCCGGAATCCGGAATCCTTGAATTTGATTGGCTGTTGACGCGCGTTCCGCCGGTCCAGTTTTTTCCTATCCGCACCGGCTTTGCGAATTTTTTAAATTTGGTCGCTGGACTAACAAACACATGAAAGTTTCGGGGGTGGAAGAGGAATAATGTGATGTTGATTATTCCATTATTCCGACTCAAAAATTTCCGTTATTCCATTATTCCAGGCACGAAAAGATCATTATTCCGTTCGACAAAGTCTATTTATTCCGCAAAAATAAGCTTAACTTACCTTCGTTTAACCGACAGTCGTCTGCAGTATTCTTGAAGTTATCTGGATTATGCTAATTTTAAACTCAAGAATATTAAAAAAGTAGCTTTTATTCGATTATATGGCAAACTTCTACCTTTAACTGTTTTCCAGTTATTTTTTTAGGATATAAACAAGACTGCGTTCCATTTATAACCACTAGGTAACAATAAATCGTCGTTCTTCAGTATAACTTAGCTGTGAACATCAAAAAGGCACGATTCCGCTCTACAGGTTAATGCTTATATTAGTTTCGAATGCGGCGATTTCGGCCACAATGAAGTAGATAACATAACAACATTCGAGGACAAAATCTAAACATTAATCGTCAGAAATTAAACCAGTAAAAACCCATGCACTTGTTACTAACTTTTCCTGTCGTTGCCGCCTACCGCATTAGCATCTAACGATTCTCAAGCTGAATAGTCGTCTTTATCAGCCTCTCTCTTAGGCAAATCTGGAGTCAGACTATTGACATCGTGTATCGTGTTAACGTGATATAAAAGTCAAAACAGTTTACAAAATCTTTCCTTTGATCCTATAATAGCAATTGCATGACAAAAAAATCGGCTAACAACTTCAATCGTAAAATACTGAGTAGCCTTAAAAACCATTCCACAGTACATATCTTGACGAGCCACCGAAAACTGAGTGGATAAGGAAACCTATAGATCCGATAAATTAAAGTCAAATAACTGAAACTCTACCGATCGCAACAATCATCACCACGACCATTCTCATTTGTTACATACTGTATTCTCGACTGACCTGGTGTTGCCATTTCATCAATGCACAAGTAATGTACACTGTCACGAGAAACTTTGAATAAATACTCAACAAAGCCTCAGTCTCGAGGTCAAGCGACCACTTCTAGTTGTTACAGAAACTCTTGGTTCGAATGACTCGGGCTCACCGTTTTCTTCATCATCGGATGATTCTGAAGCGACGTCGCTATCTGGACCTCCTTTCAACTGCCTCTCGAGTCTGTCCACGTCTGCCTGGCAAATGATGTAAAATCTCCCTTGATCATCTTCACCTAATCCTACGTCAACTTTGTCAATGACGGTGTATGGCGAATTATGCGTGTCCCTATTTCCTTCGCGAAAGACAAATATGTCATCTGAAGACGAATTCGCAAGCCATGTGATATCCATAGCTCCATCTAGGAAAACAATGTCAACGGATGATCTTTGCTTTACAACTAGGTCTTTGTTCAACAATGCCAGGAGAAATTCCCACTCTTCCCTTTTTCTAGCATGTCTGACAGCCACTACATCACCTTTCGTAAGCCAGCTGTGTTGGCATGGGATCATCTTCGCGCATTAATGAGAAGAAAGACTCTATACCTAGGGTAACCAAAGATGCAAAACAGATTTTCTGTGTAATGGAACTTACATGGATCTCTTCAAAGAGGTTTACCAAGCGCCCAAGGGACTTGTACATGAGTACAAATGATCTTCGGGTGGAATATGGAATGATTTGATCAGGGCCTTGCGTTGACCTCCTTCCAGTTATTTTACGATTCTCTTCTTCCCATTTGAAAAGAAAGTCGACCACTCCATCCACCACTTTCATGCCTCCTTCAAAACTCCTTGGAGGGTTACCATCATTAACGCGTTTATGATCCAGACGAAAAAGGTTTTCGTATTCATAGAAGACGCTGCAGATCTTTCGCAATGGGTCGCCTGAAGTAACAACACGAATAGCCCCGTTTCCACTATCACATAAAACAACAGTATTGCCAAAGAGGGTAATGCCATGAGGACAGTTCAGCTTAGCCGAGGGGCCAGTGCCATCTACAGTCCCTGAGTTCTTGTCCTGACCGACCCAAGCATGAACAGTGTAGTTGGGCTTCCCCCATTGTTGAACTTCCAAGACAACATGGGATACAGAATCTGTTATGAACAACTTGGTTCCCGTTTTTGGCATGGCGATTCCTGACGGGCAGCGCAAAAGAGGCGATGTGATGACCTGCAGTACAGCACCGGTGAACGCATGGCACACTAGGACTTCCGGCTTTGCTGGATGAGAATTTGCCACCAACAGTCGTAGGTCGATGTATTGGACAGAAACGGGAATAAAACATGCTTTGCCAACTGGTGCCAGGGTCATCTGGGATAGTCTTCCACGTAATTTCGCTTTTTCCAGAGCAACGACGTCTTCAATTCTGAAAATACACAACTGTTTCGTATCGGTGACATAGAATTCCGGATACTATTTATCCATTCGTCTCCCAGAACAAATCCCAAATGGCCACTGCAAACACACCGCTGGACGTTGCCTTGAAATAAGCTCAAGAGTACTCACAGGGGCAATTTTCTCTTTTGGGTCACTGGCCGGGTCACAATCCTCCTCTTCCACGTTTTCTCCAGACTCAATTATATCTGCAGCATGCTGACTTCTTCTACCCTTGGATACAAATATTTCAATGTCAACCACACGCACAGAACCGTTGGATGAGTCACAGACAAAAAGGAGTGTTTCCCAAATGCAGATTCCAGAAGGATCTGCGAAATGAGCTCGTCTTCCATCTTTCATCCCTGGTTTACCAGCTGTTCCAGCAACTACAGCTACATTTGATGGACTGTGAAAGTCACTTGTCACTACTTGATTCTTTTTTAGGTCTGTAAAGAAGAGACGCCCAGTTACCTCATGAACGGTTAGGTCTACAGGACATTCAATGCATCCAGGTCGATTTTGCCTCCAGAAAGTGTACACCTCTGGTATTAGTGTCACAACAATGGGTCCGCTTGGGATGGCACGTTGCACTTCTGGACCTAAGACTTCAATTGCTGTTTCAACCGACATCCTGTCTTAATTTTTAAGTGATTTTAAGGACACGGCCTTTCTCATTAACTGCGAGATGACTGGGTTGGAATCTCTTCGAAGAACCAGCAAAATTCGTATGTTGACAAGTGATTATCTAGCATAAGCCAATACCAAAACATCGCAGATCTTACGGACTTAATATTGTGAGGTGGATCTGGGAGCGGAACTGTGTAGCATGTTGGATGTCTCTCAGAGAGCCTCTCCATGAACGCTTTCTGTTTTGATTCACAGTCTGAACACCAACCAAGCTGTATCATTCTGTTACAGTGAATTTTGTTAGTATGGCATGTAATACACGGCCGGCCAACAGGGTGCCATTCTTTAAACCCCGCTCCTTTGCATTCGTCACACAGAGCCCTTTCCCTCAAACAGCATTCGCAAGAGAAGACACAATCTGTGTTGGATTCTAGACAGGCTTTGAAGTAGCCAACTTTTCTAAGTTTGTCAAAAAGTTCTTCAACTGATCTCCAGCCTCCTTTGGAACCTGCATAGAACACTGCCACAGGCTTGCTAATAGTGTTGGCCATTGATGTAACATGTGCTTCAATTGCTTGCAATGAAAATGTTGTCTCCTGTAAGAATTTTACAATCTCACTAACTGGTCTAATACTTAACTGCTGAATTTGTTCCAAAGAAAGAATAGGTGGATCATTTAAACCAATAAGACCTTGGTCCTGTACTGAAACTTGAAGTGAGGGTTTGATTGCCATGCCGTCGATAGAAGTGACAAAAAGAAAACTTGTTACTCCAGTTTTGTCTATAGCTACAGGTTTAGACATGTTCAGATACTCGTACAGATGCAGCAGATCTGTAACATTAACACTACTGAAAACGTGGGGCGTGGGATTATTGGCTGTAATGAACCGCGGTGAAAGGCCTGCAAAATTGTGTGTTGCTATCCATTCTTTAGGACTCATTGTTGTGTCTGCCAAGTTGCCTTTACCGAAACCACCTTTTCCACAAAAAAAGTAAGATGCTGATTTGCAATGGAGAAGTTTCCTCATTGCCACTTGAAATAAGCGTCCGAACCTCTTTTGCGGAAGTGGCATACTTCTTTGAAGCAACAATTCGACTGCGGCTGATTACACTTGTTCCGGCAGGAACATTTTCTTGTCGTATTATTTCTGTAAGATAGAAGCTGCATACTCTGGCGATCGACGCATTTGCCGGCAACGTACTCGTGCGGGCGTTGGATTTTCTTTTCTTAACTTCGGGAGCCAGTTCACACTATTCAACTCTACAAATGAGCCTACCTTTTTTTCTTGTGTTTTCTACGACTTTGGCGATCAGATTTTCCGCGATCGGTTTGCTCCATGTCACTGAGATAATGTAAGATAACTGCAAAAATTGAGTGACAAGTAAGGTAACGATTTAATGGAAAAATATTTAGAAAGAACGACAATGCCTTTTAAAAGTCACTGAAACTAATCGAAGTCAGCAATGCAAAGCGACTGCCGCAAGCTTCAATTCAATATCTTGGAGAAAAACAGCCGCATTGCGAACGGTCCACAGATATAGAAAGTCTCTCCAGCAATGAGAAATGTGAAATAAGATGTCTAAGAAGTGTTCATTCTTTTATAATTATTTCCATTCGCTGTTTTCACCGTTCCCATAATACATCTTGTTTGCCCCCCAAAATTTTTGCATAAGCATTGTTTTCAATTTCTCTTGGGATTTACAGTGACGTGCAATCGTCCCCAGAGAAATTGAAAACAATGCCTATGCAAAGATTTTGGGGGGTTATTTAAATAAAACAAGATGTATTATGGGATCGTGAAAAAAGCGAATTGTTTAGAAAGACAATAGGACGGACCTTTTGAATTGAACAACCTTGATCCGGCCGTGGTCTTGTCGAGTCTTGTGTGATGACGCGAGCGTCGACGAGCGAGCACATGGCTATGGGCCTGAATGGAAGACTGCGATCATAGGGTACAGCGTTCTCACACTCACCACGCAGTGGTTTGCAAAATCGCAAAACGGAATAAAACTGTTTTATGCTGTTATATCGGCTCTTCGCTTCATTTTCAATCATTTTAAACTCACCACTGGACATGGCACAATTGTACTATCATTTATTATTTTAAAATAAAATCGTTATTCCATTATTCCATTATTCCCTCCAAAACTCGTTATTCCATTATTCCTAGAAAAATAAAGCCATTATTCCATTATTCCAGCTAAAAAATAGCCGTTATTCTAATTCCGTTATTCCTCTTCCACCCCCGAAAAGTTTTGCTCTGCAAAATCGAAATTGCTTCTTAACAACCGCTGTAGATGTGAAAGGACAGAATTACAGTAGAATTAAAGGCATCAAAGTTCTTCAAAAGGCGAGTATTCATTTCTTTATCGACAAAATCGAGTTCTACTTTACCGTTCGTAGTTTGTAGTTGTTTATTTGTGCAGTTCGCAATCATTTTCACGCCATTGCGGTAAGCTGCACCGGTTTTAAACTTCAATTATTCAAAAACTGCCTTGTTAATCAGCCACTTTTTGCCAAAACAAAACAACAGTTGCCATCATTCAAGAAAAGGAGATTCTTTAATTAAAAACAGTGAAAATAATTCTAGCAAAATTGTGCCGTACGTCCAAACTACGCAGTTTCATTCAGTTTCATTTTCGCACTGTCTTATCACACACAAAAAAATTCTGCCGGGAATCAACGTAGAGCTTATTAATTCGTTAAATACAAATGTGTAAAGTTATAGAACCTGACTTTCAGTTAGATTAAGTATTTTGTAGTCAGAGAAAATAATATCCTGCGAACAGGAAAGCGGAAAGCGAAATAATTCTAGCAAAATATGTGCCGTACGTCCAAGCTACGCATTTCATTCAGTTTCATTTCGCAAAAAAATTCTGCCGGGAATCAACGCAGAGCTTATTAATTCGTTAAATACGAGTGTGTAAAGGTACAAAAACTGTCTTTCAGTCAGATATAGTATTTTTTAGTCAGAGAAATTTATAATATCTTTCGAACAGGAAGGCCGAAGTCGATTTTTAAGTGTTTAGTTTTATGAATGAGAATGCTTTGACTCGATTTTACATGTGTGCTATATTTAGTACTTCAGTTTCTTTCTTGAATCTGTTCAGTGTTAATTTAATATACTGAACCTTTCTGCGATAATATTTTCGGAATTAAATAACAAACAGCATTTTTCACTCTCTCTAACCAGTCGATCGACTCAACATTGAAATGACGCGCGTATACAAACAAAGATTTTGTGACACAATCTTTCCAGGTTCCTTTTTAAAAACATAAATAAAGTACGAAAAAAATAAAAATGTTATTTGCCGGCCTAGGTCGGTCCGTATAGGGAAAAACTGTGCCCTCGGTCTTGAGCACGGCCCTCGGCCAACGGCCTCGGGCCGTACTCAAGACCTCGGGCACAGTTTTTCCTTATACGGACCTCCCTGCCGGCAAATAACATATATATACAGTTCTAATTTTTGAAAAGAAGTCTTTGCAATGAAGACTTCAGATTTCCACCGAAAACCACATACAGTAACGGATCTAGTACGGTATTAAGAAAGATCAAAAGTTGAGACACTCTCCAAACGAAGCCAGGAGATGCCATTTGAAAATAAATCAGTGTTCGTGTGACCATAAATGGAGACCAACAGAACACAAACGCTATGGTTAAAGCGGCGAGTGTCTTTGCAACCCTTCTGTGCCGTTGATTTGATTTCGTAGTAAACGAGTTCTCAATTGGAACGATGTTTGTGCGGAGAGTGCGAAAAATGCGCCCTTGCGTAAAAATAATGTACAACAAAGGAATAACAAAGAAAAAAGCCGTATGTAAACTGTAGTATATTTGCGGGATGATGTTTCCCCAAGCAACTTCACCGTTGTTGTCCGTTTTCACGTGGTAAATGTGCACCAAAGGTGAACAGACGGATAAGCTCAAAACCCAAATAATAACTAGTTGTTTGTATTCTCTGTTTTGCCAGCTTCTAATCCTGGCATTAAAGGGATCCGTAAGAGCCCTTAGCCTTTGATGGCTTACAATCACAAGTGTGATGATCGAAGTTGTGTAGCTCGCCTCAAGAAGGAATCCTTGAAGTTTACAAGTGCTATTGCCGCCCACCCATTGCCACAAAAAGCCGACACTGTTGAAAACTGTAAGAAAAGTAAAGGAGAGATCCGCAGTCGGTAAATTTGCCAATAACCACATGAATGGAAAATATCTCCGTTTCAAAGTCTTGTAGCAGGTCACCAACATCCATGCATTACCAAAGGTTGATAAAACAAAAACAGTGACATAAAACACGCAGAACAAGACAACAACGAGTGTCGAAAAATTTTCCCTTGTCGCCATCTTTGACGAATCTTCGGTCAAACGTTTGATGATGTTTATTTGAAACAATAACTCTTTTCTTTGTTTTCTGTAGTTGATGAAGATTCTTGTTTTTCTTTGTTGATACCGAATGTCTCCAATGTTTTAAATTGACGTTACTATGTACATCAGTCGTTTCAAAAAGCCAGATCACATTTGTTTTTTTCTGCTCGATATCCTTTCCTTATGATGTGGTTGTGTCCTTTGTCTTTGTGTAAAAATGCAGGAGATTGTTAATTTAATTGGCCCGCAGGTTCACATGGAAGATTACTTACGGAAAGTGTGCGGAAGTTACATTTCGGTTCACGGTTCAGTGTACAAATACTGCTTCTTTAACAAATATCATAAATTTTTTATTATTGTTTACTTTATTTTGCATCCTGTCAACTTCATTTTAATTTTGACTGACATCTGTACGTTCATTAAACTTTGATAACAGACTCACTGTCTGTTGTCGCCATTTGGAACTGTTAATTTTCTTTGTAAAAGGCGTTTTCGGTGATAATTCTTGGAAGGGGTGTCTTTTAGATTTACATAGCACCAACATTAATATTCTAATTTGAAAAAGAATTTCTCGCCCCCAGCCGTCTTATGACAAACCATTAGACATAGCCTTTAAATTAAACTGCATGGAGTTATAGGAGAAATTTGACGTTCGTGGATTTGATTTTAGCTACTCGGAACCAGGTGACCGCGTTCAAAAGATTTTATCTCAGCGTTGTATACAGGAGATCCGCTTTGTTTGTACATCAATAAAATAAGGCTATTTGACATCCCAACAGTATTACTTCTTGATTCGTACTCAAAATTTAAAATTAAAAAAGTGTAATGTAAAATATGCACCAACTTCATTCAAAGCTATTTATGTTACCAATCTACACGCTGCTGAAATATTTATTTTTGTTTAACTCTGACCCTTGTTTTAGGTTTGTGTACTTAATTCTTGATAAGAAAAGCGCACGGGAGTAATTAACTGTTAACTATATCCGCGCGTTTTGAAGTCAGTGCGAGCCAAAAAAATTGACAAGTGAAGAAAATTAGAATCAATTAAGAGCAACCATGAAAAACGCGCGCAGCGATTGGCTGCATATGTGTTTCAACAGCATCAGGTGTAGACACAGCTAGCAAACTTTTGAAACATGAATCAATGAAATCGCTGATATGTTCCACATGGCTTTCTATAAATCGCTGAAAGGAAATAACAGTGGCTCAACAACCACTGGAAAAAAAAACGCGAAAATATGATTTAGAGTTACCATGCATAGCGTATCACTTCTCACGTTGATAACTGCACTATTACCGTGTACATTACTGACCTGCTGCTTTCTGGAAACTTTGACGCAATGAAATTTAAACGCTCTTTCTCTGATCTCTGAATATTGGTCTCGCTATTTTTTCCTTAGGTTTATGAATTCGGATTCAAATAAAGAACGAAACCAAATATCCACAAGTTACAATCATTGAATGCACCGATACATTAAGGCCCGGGCAAAACGTCGAACTTCACTTGAGTCGAACCTAATGCAAATAAGCAAAACCTATTGTTTTTGGTCATTTGCATTAGGTTCAACTCATGTGAAGTTCGACGTTTGGCCGGGGCCTTAGTTATATGGAACTCTCTATTACAATGCCGTCATTCTCGTTTTCTCTTTTCTCCTCGCACGTTTATTGCAGTAAGGTAATCAAATCTTGCAAACCGAGGATTTTAATTTAGACAAGACAAGACAAAACTTTATTTAAACACGGTATAAAAACATCAGTATAAAGAGAAGATAACAAAATCTAAAATACTGTTTTACGTGTTTGCCGTGTGGGTGCCCGTTGAGGAATATAGGTAATAAATTCCTTTCCTAAACCTTGTAAGGGTTAAAGGCTTACGTAATTTAGGTAGCAGTCCATTCCAAAGAACAGCCCCGGAATAACCAAAACTTCGTTTAAGATAATTGTGGATTTTGTGACACGTCCGGCTGCAACGCAGGCTAGGAGATAGAATCTATCCCAGGAAATGTGTTCAATTTCAGTTCAATATCATCCTTATACACTTGCTTGACTAAGAGTTTACCTCAAATTCCAGTCTCAACATTTACTTCTGTTTGATGGTTACGTCGCATTATAACGTACGTGTCCTACTGTCGTGGAAGAACTCTTCGCAATGTAGATTTGAGATTTCCACCGTAATAGCCGTACAGCAGGGGATCTAATCCGGCGTTGAGGAAGATTAAGAGTTGAGACACTCTCCAAAAAAGACCAAGGGAAGCCAAGTGAAAGTAAATCAGTGTTCGAGTGATCATAAAAGGAGACCAACAGAACACAAACGCTATTGTTAAAGCTGCTAGTGTCTTTGCAACCTTCCTGTGTCGTTGATTTGATTTCGTAATAAACAAATTACTAACTGGCATAACGTTTGTGCGAAGTGTGCGAAAAATGCGGCTTTGCGTAAAAATCATGTACAGCAAAGGTATGACAAAGAAAAATGTCGTGTGTAAACTGTAGTATATTTGGGGAACGATTTTTCCCCGTGTTGTAGTTAAACAAACAACATCACCGTCTTCTTCCGTTTTTACACGGTAAATGTACACTAAAGGCGAACAGACGGCTAAGCTCAAACCCCAAATCATAACCAATTTGATGTATTGTCTGTTTGGCCAGCCTCTAATTCTAGCATTAAAGGGATCAGTAAGGGCCTTTAACCTTTGATAGCTTATCAGCCCAAGTGTGATGATTGAGGTTGTGTAGCTCGCCTCCAGAAGAAACCCCTGAAGTTTACAGCTGCAATCGCCGCCCACCCATTGCCACATAAAACCGACGGCGTTGAACAATGAAAGAAAAGTAAAGGAGAGATCCGCAGTTGCTAGATTTGCTAATAACCACATGAATGGAGCACGTCTTCGCCTCAATGTCTTGTAGCAGATTATGATGACCCACGTATTACCAACAGTCGACAAGACAAAAAGAGTGGTGTAAAATAAGCTGAATAAAACGTAGGTGAGCGTCGAAAAATTGTCACTTACTGCCATCTTTGACAATTTTTGTTGAATGGGTACAATCAGTTGAAGGTGAATCTTGTTTTGCAGACTTTGAATGCTTAAAACTTTATAAAATCATAAAACCTGTGTAACCACCTCAGTTCAATAATCGAATCCTGTTGAATTTGTCCTGCTTTTATATTTTTTCTTCGTAAAAACGGGTACCTATCGTTTGTCTCGATAAAGCCAACCCACGAAACGCGATTTTGGCCAGAAAATGCAGGAGTGAGAAATGCGAAATTAAGCGACGATCTGGCACTTTTCTTCACCACTCGTGATACTGATTCTTTTCTTGTTTCTTTCACAAACAATTGAATCTTTCGTTTTTGCTTACTTTATTCAGCTTTCATTTTTATAATAAGACGACTAAATGAAATTAAAATAAATTTGCATTTTCATTATACTTCGATAAGAAGCTGTCATTTTGCTTCATACCGGCAGCACAAGATTTCTTTAGCGATAGGCCTTTTCGGCGATTGCTGTTAGGAAGGGCGTCTTTGTTTAGTTTTTGCAATTTTCAGTAGAAGAAATGAACTGTTGATTCAAGTTAAATGATAACCGTTACACCTAGCCTTAAATTGTTACTCATATTAAAGCAAAACACATACGCAGGGTTGAAAATGGCTTTGAAAAGGTACCTTTGAGCAGATTAAAAATTGCACCGAAGTTCGCCGGAGTATGTTTTCGATATGCTAACGATATGTTAAGTTCCATGATATGCTTATGATTTTGATTCGTAAAGAAGCCACTTTGTCTAATATTTCCCAGAGTAACTTTTTGATTATTTATTCCAAAAAACATGATCTTTAATTTGACGTTGTTAGAAGTGTTGATGTAGTCAAATAAAACCCCTTAAAAATTAATTGTTTTTCTAGATCAGTCTTGTCTTCTAACTGCACCTTTCTGCTTTTATTTACTTAAGTTTATCATCAACTCTCTACTCAAGTGTTCCGTTTACCAATGGCACCTGCCCAGTCTAAACGTATCGACCTACTGTAGCGTTCTTCCAATATTCGTGTTTTAAGAGATTAATTCTAAAAGTTTTTCTAAATGAAAGAAGAAATCGCATTTATAATTGTAATTGTCGTGAAAGTAATAAATACTGAGCTGAAGTACGTGAACAAGCGAGAAAGCAGTGTTAAGCGTATTTTTGTGTTAATTTACTTTGGTGGAAAAATTACATTTTGTTTTCGAGACAGTTCACATGTACTGATCGGTTTTGGAACTCCGTGTGAGGGTGCACGTTGGGCACAGGTGGCGTTGAAATCTACATCATTTGAAAATATGGCCTCAACTTCGATAAACACAGCACAGAAGAAGACAGACAGATTCTATGTCCAGTAGCTGCCGTTGTAAAAAGGCCTAAATCCCTCTTACAATGCTGTATATTTTCTCCACCGTTGGGGACAAAACAGATCTTCTCAAAACTACTGTCTAACCCTCAATCGAAAACAACTTATTAATTTGAAATTTCACTGATCAAATGTTTTCTGATTCGAATTAACGCTTTGAATAAATGCTTCGAATTAATATGAGGCATGGTTATGATATCTCATAGGTTTGACGGCTGGCGGATATTAAACAAGTAGATACGAAAAAAAGCAATATTTGATTTCTGACAAATCAACGAATGTTGTTTTAAAATTATTCAATCGGTCGCAAATTACTATTTACATAGCCTCTACAGTTCAACTCTATCCACTGCGATTTTCTATTACCAAACTTAAATTGTTTAATTAAAGTACAAATAAAAAAGACAGGGTTTGTTTGGTAGCACGTTTTGCTGTTTGTGTGGTCAGAGAAATAGATAATAGATGGAAGTAATATTACTGACGTGTGAAAATATAATGTGCTGTAACTTAGAATCATATATTTTATTGCCAGGGGTTTGTGTAGCATGCAACCCATGTTTGATGCCGCTCACAGAAAACAGAATTACTTGTCGAAAAAAAAATGAATACACTCGTTTTTATATAAGATCGAATTTATTTAAAAGTTAGCGAGGCTGAAATATGCGAATTTTTTTTTTTGAAAAGAATATATTTTTGTAAATTTGTAAACACAATAATAATATGTGTTTAACTAAGCCGTACAAAATTCTTCCTTTCTCTGAACGACAAACTAGCCAAGAGAACGATAAAAATCTGCAAATAATCTAAACGTACAATGCATGTAAATATATTCACAAGAATATTTCCAGCCTAACATCGGCAGAAAAATAAAAATATTCAGCCTGGGCCGGAAAAACAATATTCTTATAAAAAGAAAAGAGTGTAGTAAATAGTTTAAACCCAGTTATGTTAGAAGTAGTGGGCTTGTTTGTGGTTGCGTTTCAACAATCGTAAAGCGAACTCATTTACATAGTCAAGTGAAAAGATTATCTTCCATTCGCAATCTGCTAAGCCTGGGATCACTGATCTGTTTGGTCAGTTTGTCGCGGAAGCTATTGCTCGGCAAGGATCAAGATGGTCATTGGCCAGTTATCAGTTTTGATCCGTCGTGCTTGAATCAATGACAGTCAACTCCGGGCTGTTATTCTTTTTGTAAAAAGAGAAAAAGCGCCTAGATTATGACTTGAACTAATTATAAGCAAAACGTTTTACAAAATGAAAATGGCAATATTAACCGATATTTTTTATTATACTATTTTATTTACACTACTAAACAAATCAAAAAAGACATACAAAACGATACCTACAAGCAGTAATATCTAACTGCTTGCAGTAAAATAAACTACATCAATAGTAGATGGCGGACTTAAAATGGCGGTTGTTCGTCAATCAATCATGACCTAATTACAATGCTGTATGACATCATCATATCTTGTTGTCGGCCTCTAAGAAAACAGTTTAAGCGTTTATTAAAAAAGTTTCATTGTTGTAGTTTCAGTTATAATACTCTGAATTGGGTAAAGTTATCTAACAATAAAATTGCCAACAATAAAGTTTCTCATTAGTGCTAAGCATTTTCTCCAATGAATTCTAAATTTAGGTTCAATTACCATTGTTTTGTTTGCGATCCATCGTTTTTCACAATTATTTTCCAACATTATCCCTTTTTTACAGTCAAAATACTCATCGCGTACTGCCTAGAATTCCGGAATGGTTTTGATTAACGGCGAATGGATTGCATTATTCGTTTCAAACATTCAAATTTAATTTAAATATTGTAGATCATCCAACCGTGAACAAGTGAACACGTGAACCTGTCAAAAGTACCCCGCGGAAGTATATGATCAAAGCTATCATTTAAAGCGTAATGTTTTTTTTTCTTCTACAATTTCATCAAGTCATTATGTTTCATCAACACCCTGTTTTCGTCACTTGAAGTTTCCATGGTAGCCATGTTTTAGGCTGCTGTTCCCAAATTTTTTAACTCTTCTGGTTTAAATTTCGTTTTTCGAGTCTTTTGTCAATTTTTTCGCTGCAGTATGTTTAGCCTTTGTGCAATTATACTTTTCAATTTTTAATTATTCAGATAATATAAGCAATAAGTAAGTGAGTTTATTAGTTGTTTCTATTGGATGGTTTCTCGGCCAACGTTACAAATTCAGATGAGAATACACATATAAATGCTATGAAATAATCAATCTACTATAAAATGCTAAAAAAATACATCACATGGCTCCTAATTTAAAAAAAAAGATTCTAAAAACTGCATTTTTAGCCCATTTTTAAAACATGAGAGGCTATCTATTCTAGCTTCAGACTGGGAGATCGTTCCAGGGACGGACTACTCGAAATACAAAAGGCCGCTGACTAGCGGCAGATCTAAAAAGTTGAAAGTCAAACTTGTTGTTGTTTCTAGTATTGCGCTAGTGCACAACCTCTATCTCTTTTCTTAAATCTATCACTGAGATTTTTTATACTATAATTCACATAATTAGTTCTTATATCGTTTTAATACAATTTTATCTCGTTTTCATGTACATATAAATTTTATTTAATTTTTAAATAAAATTTTTTAATCTTTTACATCTGTAAATTTAGTTAGGATCGGGCAGGCGAAGAGCCACTCTGTGGATATACTGCCCGATGTGCCATTATTATTATTATTATTATTATTATTATTATTATTATTATTATTATTATTATGACAAGTGAAACCGGTAAAAAACAAAATATAATTATATATCTCTCCCATGGAAAATAGCGGCAAGTGAGAATTTTTGGTGTGTGAATCGGCTTGTGTACCTTTATATACAAATGCTATATAATTAGGGTGTCATTGGGTTATGGATAAAAAATAAAAAGACCAGTTTACATAACCTGCAATCGCTCGTTATGTTATACACATAATGGTAAAGTGTAGTGGTTGTTTTTCTCCATGAAATTATTATCATTACTATGAAAAATAGAGTTTCTGATTGCTGATCGTTTGTTTTAATTGAAACTATAATAGTAAATGTCCAGTTTTATTTTCAGTTTGTTAGAGTTTGCTTTTTTGGTTTATATCTATAGTTACAGCAAAATCAAAGCAAGGGAAAGCTCTTATGAGTTTCACTTCTGAATTAAATTAGCCAGCCCACTACTGGACGACTACTAGAACAGGATAGATTGCAAACATTATAAAGGGTATTCAATGAGATCCATCTTGGCAAGTGCAGGAAAAGGTCCCTAATAAGAAGCACTAACCATTGAGACCCTAACCCCCAGATAATAACAAAAAAGAAACTGATGAAAGCAACATTTGTTATTTAATAACATAAAATGTCCACTTGTCAAATGTTGATTGTTTTACAGCATTAGGAGGTTTAAAAGAACTGCAAAATGATTTAGTGGCAGCCTCCACAGCTGCTACCATGTGAAGACTTCCGGCCACTTCCAAAGGACATAATAAGTACTTTTAACTACATTTGTAGCTAATTGGTATTGCTGGTTTTGTATTACCAAAAACTTTGCAGTGTAAAGAGAACAGAAAAGCAAATTAATTGAAGTGAAAAGTGAAAATTTTTGACCTGACCCAGCTTTAAAATGACATGTATAACCATGCAGAACAACAAATCTTCTGGAATGGCCATTGATTACTTCTGACATTATTGCTTTGTTAGATTTTTTGTCTGTTATGACAAATGCCTCACTTGGTTGGCTTAGCACTCAAGAAGACTGACCCTCTGCCGTACACATGTACCTCAACCCAAACAACTCTTTTCCTAGTAATTAATTAGCCTTCACTTGTGGAAACTATTGTATAAGATAAGAAATTTAATAGTCAACTCCCCACAGGACTTTTCAGTGCTATTTACAATAAAAATAAAACTACTAAATTATAATATTTACAAATAAAATTGAAGTTAATTGAAATTAAGAAGATATACACATCCTTTACAGTAACCTATACTTCAGTCTTTTACAGCTACCATATTTCCTTAAGCAATAGTCATCCCTTGATTTATCCCTCTCCCCGAGTACCGTTAAATTGTGGTTATAAGGCCAGGGCTTATACAACTTCATAAGGGGTTTTGGATGGGCTTATAAATGGAGGAACTTTTATCCGGGGGGAGGGGGTTGGCTTATAACTGGAGTAAATAACAATGTTAAAAGACCCATGGAAGTGTTGAACGAAATAAGTTTTGAAGCAACACTTATACCTGTTCAGAACTGTTATCAAGCAGAGTGGGACTTATAATTATCCGCTGGGGGGGAGGGTTACTTATAGCCGGATGTATGTTCTGTTTCCAGGCGGATGGGCCTTTGATATGTGGGGCTTACAACCAGAATTTATGATAATCGGCCTCCTCCTTTTGATAAAGATATTTGAAATAACTGCAGGGTTGGAAATTCGCACTCGCCCACTGGCCCGTGTGTGAAAACTGTCGGGCGAGTGCAAATCGCGGATCACTCGCCCGGTTTGGCGAATACAATTTTCATATCCAGAATATATATTATTCAAAATAAGCGTTACTTTTTACTTTCCACTTTTAAATAATCTTCACTGTTCACAAGCCGATAGCTTACCAACGTTTTGAAATCTTCAACAAAGACAACAAAGCTGGTTCGTGTTCGTAAACAGACAAAAGTGGCTTCCGCTTGGTGATTGTTACATGATTGACGTATTTGTACAAAGTAATACCTCTGGTCATAAATACCCTTGACTCATCCAACGAGTTTCCAACCCTGTAACTACCTCTCTGAAATAATCATCCCTCACCCCTATTACATGTACCTCCCTTTAAAAATTCACCCCCTCTCTTTCTACCTCCACTTTACATGTATATCACCAACTGGCTTAGGAATAGCTTTAGCTCTGATGCAGAGCAGATATCGAAAACCACTAGTCAGACCCCAGCATGAGTGCAGTGTACTGGATGACATGTGATTCTGTTATGATTAAATGGGATAGAAAAACAAAATATTTATGACACATTTTCCAGTTATTCTTTTTTGAAATAATAATCACAATGTATTTCAAAAAGGGAACAATTATTGTCCTCTTGATTAATCACCAATCTCAAATTACTGTCCCCTTTTGGTGCCAAGAATAAAATAATCCTTCGCCCCAGAGGAGGAAATACAATACTTTTAAACATTCTGTTATTGATCACTACCTGTTAGTCGCTAAACACGAAGCACTCAAAGTTTTTAACTGTTATTTTCACTTCCATATTATTTTCAGAAAAAATAATAATGGCAATGTTAACAATTTATGTTCAAAACTCTACATTTTGGCTGAAAAAGATCCTTATTTAAGGACTTGAATAAAGTTTTCAGGCGATATAAAACATTCAACACGTTCTAATCACGTGACCGATGACGTCATAGTAAAATATTATTACAAATCGTATCTTTATAAAAGTATCTATCATAATACAAATTTTTGTTCCCTTACGTTTTAAGCGAGCTAAGATACGAACTAGTACCCAGACTCCCACTTTTTTAAAATTGTGGATAACTCCCTTAATTTTCATACGCCAGATGTAACCCGTCAATTTTAAAATACCCCAAGCCAATATCCTTTTAATGAAATTAACTGCTTTTGAATTGACCAAGGATTTTTCTCATAACGGGCAAAAACGCACTTTTGAGCATATTCACGTGACTGATGACGTCACCATCCTAAGTTTTATACAAGAGGTAATTTATGCTTAGGGTTACTTCTATGTGACGTAGTAAATTTCTTGGCTTTAAATTAAAAAAGTTATTTGACATTTGAACTTTTTCTGTCGCAAATAATATTATTATTATTATTATTATTATTATTATTATTATTACAAGTAAAACCGGTAAAAGCAATATATAATTATATATCCCATAGAAAACAGGTTTAAATGTGAAAATAGATTAGTGTGTATCAATCAGATTATCTGCAGCTTACTTGCCTACATTCTGCAGTTCCAGAAAATATCCATACCAACCCCAAGGATGGTCATTGGGAATTCCGAGGGGGATGGGGGTCTCAATAGTTTAAAAGAAAGTATGAAGCTAAACTGGAAATCCCAGGGGGTGGGAGGGTCCAAACCAAAGAACCATCCTTGGGGGAGGTACATGTATGGATATTTTTTGAAACCACTCCCTGTGGAACCAAGCCTGTGCTGCAAAAAAAACTTGACACATTAACTGGACACATTAACCTGGAGTAACATTTATGGTCTGCCATAATAATAATGTAAATTCTCTATTCTATTTCATTATTTTTGCATGTTTTTATTGAAACAAAAAAAATTTGTCATGAACCTCAGAATGGTTTTAAAATTTACATGTAATTGTCAGTATTTACATGTAGCCTTATTGGGTTCTGTGATGTTCATATTATATAAAGAGCCATAAATGTCACTAAAGTATATTCAGGTTTAAACTGGCAACATGTGGGAATCAATCATGTGACAATTTTATTACATTGACACGGTGTGTATTTTTGAGTTCATTTTGACTTACAGGAATGCCCTTCCAAAGTCTTCAAGTCACCCGTAAATAGAAACAAAACAAACAAAAAACTATTTTTTTTTATGAAATTGCTATTTTCGAGCATGCAGACTGTACATTAAAATTAAATGGCCTTTTTCAGTGTGTGAAAAAACCTGGCTGCTTATATGTTGGGCTAGTGGATCAAATACTTTTTTCCACTTCAGTTGCTAGATAGCCAAATGACATTTATGGATTTTAATTTTTTGTTGTGCTTGTTTCGAAAGAAACATGGGACTTTGGTTAAGCTTTTATTTATTTATTTATTTATTTATTTATTTATTTATTTATATGTAATGGTTTTACTTTGCCCAGTCTTCCTGGATCATGAAAAGAAGAAATCAATTTTCTTTGCACACCTTCTTTCATTAAGTATTTCAGAAAAATGTCATGTATTAAAAAAGAGCCATTCCACTATAAATACGTAGGACATTGGTTAGCCTAAAAAGCTCCCTGGTTAGCCTAAGCAGTACTCCAGTTAGCCTGAGTATAGTTAGCTGAGGTGGCTTGAGGTATTGATATTAATTTTATTTAAGTTAGGTATTTCTGACTTGGATGGCACTTATGTGTCATGAAACATGCGAGCCATGCAAGCCATTCAAGCCATTCCAGTTAGCCTACATAGGATTCCGGTTAGCCTACATAGTACTCTGGTTAGCCTTAAAAGACCTTTGGTTGCCAAAGGATACATCATGTTACTTGCAGTTAGCTTTATATTGGGATTAGGGTTTTCTGGCTTGCTTAACTTTAAGGCCTGACAAATTTTTATATTGCTACTTTAAAATGCTACTGAAGGTCATCCAACAACTGAAAATACAGGCCTTAAAAATGTCAAACAGATTTTTTATCAAGTAGACAAATGTCTGGTAAAAAGCAGATCTTAAATGCCTCAGGTAATGAATGTGTGTAGAGAGAACTGGAAGGAAATTGCTAGAATTGACTGTCACATTAATATGTGTAAAACTAAGAGATCAACAACTACCTGTAGTGAACTTGTTACAATCCATAGTTTCACTCACTGAACAGTAATCCAAAATGTTCTGTCAAAACATTAGGCATTTTATTAGTCCCAAAAAATACCTGTAGACCACAAAATGCAAAGGAAAGGTAATATATATACAATAAAACATCATGGGAAGAACAAATATTAAATTAAGAAATGGTCTCAGATATTAAACTTGCCCAAAGAGGCATTCCAAAACGTGAGTAGCACTGTTTAATTGAAGTCTAGATTAGCTACCAGGTTGACTGCGAGAAGTCTATAGTCTAACTTAAAAAATAGAGATCACACTGAGCTGAAATGTTTCTTCCAATTTCAAAGGGAACACATCAAATTTTCCTGACTTAATTTTTCTTTGCAGCCTAAAATGGCCACTTGTTCAATATTTTGAGAAACATTTCCGCACGTATAAATAATGAAAGGATGCAATTCTTATTAATTTGAAAAACAGTAGCTTAAAATTCACATGACGAACATAAATAAACAGTTGCATGCCTCGACGAAATGACTGCCATTTAATACTATCGTATCGTTCGAATCTCACTATCTACTCTTTTAAATTACGCCTAGCCCGGCTTTAATTCCAGTAAGCTAAATTGATAATCATGAGAAACGTCGAAGACATCAGCTTTTACCAGTCTAAAAAAATCATTGTTCAATGAGAAACGCTCACCTGTAAGTTTCTCTTACCCACGTTTTCGCACGTTTCTACTCATTCCATATTCTTCTTTATCGGGAATACAAATGAAGGAGGTGTACCCTACGTTTGGGGACCCGTTTTGATCGCGTCAAGAAGAAAAACATCGACAAAACTGTCCTCTATAACTCGCAGAGTCGACCGCAGAGTCGCCATTTTGAAAATAACATGAGCCCACAATAGGGTCCACGGGGAATCCGCTGGGATGACCCCCAGCAGAGGGGAGGGGGAGAGGCAGCTATTTAACTTCTCCCCAGGCCCACTCCTTTCGTCTGAAAGAAATTACATCCATCCTCGCCAAAAGCAATTAAAATGAAAAGAAACTGACAACGCTATCATAAAGAGCATACACTCAAGCCTTTGGCAAAATTTTCTTTTATTCCAAATGCAAATGGTCGTTGAGTAGGAAGCCAACAAACTTTTCAATTGTATTTTTTACTGCCGTACTTTTTCAGGAAAGAGTAATAATGGCCATTTTTTAAAAAAAAAATTAAAAACTACAACTTCGTTCAAAAATATCCTAAGAGAGAGGTTCTAGTAAAGTTTCCAAGCGAATTTAAAAATGTGATCCGTTCTGGTCACGTGACCGATGACGTCATAAAAATGGGATTGATTGAAAAGTACTTAGCATATAAGTATCTACCAACATTTACTTTCTTGTTACCTCACATTTAATGCAACGCCAGATACGTACTTGTACCCAGACTCCCATTTTTTGAAAATTGTACAGAGCCCCCTTAATATTTATATTTTGTTCGGTACCTCGGCAGTCCAAAATGCCTCACACCAATGTGCTTCAAACTGCAATGACTGTTTTTTCAGTAACAAACTATTTTCGTCACAGTGAGCAAATACGAACTTCTGAGCAAAGTCACGTGACTAATGACGTCATTGACATACGACTTATACAAGAAGTACTTTATGGTAAGGGATATTTCTAAACGACGTACTACTCCTACTCACTTCAAACTGACCAAGTTATTTGGCATTGACGATTTTTCAGTTGCAAAGGATTTTGGGAAGGTTTTTATTATAATTATATATTACTTTTATAAATAATAATAATTATTATTATTATTATTATTATTATTATTATTATTATTATTATTATTATTATTTTTATTATTATTATGGGGCGGAGCAAGTCCTTTAACACATTTGAAAGTCATTATGATGTCTCTAATTTTTGATAACTGCGCGACTGGTAACCAGTGATGCTATTCCAAAGATGGCGTTATGTGATCGTATTTCCTTCCACCAGTTACAATTCGAGCTGCGAATTTTGCACCGCCTGAACACATCCAATGTTCCTCTTTGTGGGGTTTGCCCAAACAGAGGAGGGATAGAAGGGTTTGCTAAAGACAAGTGCATTCAATACTGACACAAGTGTAGATTTATGAAGCAGATGCTTAACACGGTTGATTTGGCAGACTCCCTGTACATTTGGAAACTACCTCAGTGATATGCTCACTGAATGTCAGACTTGCATCCAAGGTAATTCCCAGGCTCTTTGCTGACTTTGATGGTGTTATAGACTTTCAAAGCAAGGTGATGCTAATCTTGAGGCATCTTTCCAATCAGTTCGAATTCTACTAGCACCAAAAATCAGTCTACGTAGGGTTTGAGGTCGCCAAAAGCAGTGTGCATAAACTGGCATGGTTTCAAAACGAAATGGGCCGTTGTTGTGGTCAGGTTACATTTACGGTTGTCCGTTCGGTTAGAGCTTTCTTTATTTGTTCATTGAATGTCAGACTTGCATCCAAGGTAATTCCCAGGCTCTTTGCTGACTTTGATGTTGTTATAGTCTTTCCAAGCAAGGTGATGCTGAAGCTAGTCTTGAAGCATCAGCTGAGGCATCCTTCCAATCAGTTCTGCTAGCACCAACAAACAGTCTACATAGGGTTTGTGGTCGACAAAAGCAGTGTACATAAACTGGCATGGTTTTCAAACGAAATGGGACGTTGTTGTGGTCAGGTTACATTTACGGCTGTCCGTTCGGCTAGAGCTTTCTTCATTTGCTCATTGAATGTCAGACTTGCATCCAAGGTAATTCTCAGGCTCTTTGTTGACTTTGATGGTGTTATAGTCTTTCCAAGCAAGGTAATGCTGAAGTCTTGATCATGAGGCATCCTTCCAATCAGTTTTACTAGCACCAACAAACAGTCTACATTTTGTTTGTGGTCGCCAAAAGCAGTGTACGTAAACTGGTTTCAAAACGAAATGGGCCGTTGTTGTGGTCAGGTTGCATTTACGGTTGTCCGTTCGGTTATAGATTTCTTCATTTGTGGATTTTTTCATATGATTAAATCATTTTCAAACGTCAGTGAGATGTTAACTAGCAACGTTGTTCAATCTTGACCTCGTAGAGCTATTATTTCCAATTCGCCTCATAGGTCTTTCTAGTGTAAGGCTCTCCACTGCTGCAGAAGTCTCGGAACGCGTAGTACACGTAAAGAAACGTTTAAGAAACAACTTCAAGTTTTCTCCGTAGATTCCGTACAGTATCGGATCCAACGCCGTGTTCAAGAAAATTAAAAGTTGGGATGCTCTCCAGATGTACCCACCATCTGTGAGATGAAAGTACATCAACGTCCGAACAATTATAAATGGTGACCAGCATGTTACAAACGCAATAGTTAGCGCCACTAAAGGTTTGGCTGCCTTGAGATGTCGCTTTGAGCATACTGTAGAAAAAGCATTTTGCGTGGGGAAAACGCTTGAGCGCAAAGTTAGGAAAATAGAACTCTGAGCATAAATTATGTAGATAAGAGGGACGAGAAAAAATGCAACGGCATGAATACTGTAATAGATCTGTCGACCTAAATCCCTGAATTTTGCGTTTGTGCAGAGCACCACACCAAGGCTATCCTTTTGTGCTTGATAGGCATAAAGCAATGGCGAAGCAGCAACCACGCTTACAACCCACAAGGCCATCAACTTTCGATATATGCCTTCTGGAGCACTGATTCTTCTACTGAAAGGCTCAACCACAGCCTTGAGTCGTTCAAAGCTTATAACAACAAGAGTCATAACTGATGCGGTGTAGCACGCTTCGATCAGAAAACTCTGCAACTTACATGTTACCTGACCGCCAACCCAAGTCCATAAAAAACTTATCAAGTCTAATATAGACAGGATCGTGAAGGTGAGATCGGCGACAGCCAAGTTGGCAATGAACCATTTTAGCGAAGACTCGGAGGGTTTTCTCTTTACTGCTCTATAACAGACAGACAGAACGAAAGAGTTTCCTACTGTGGACAAGACGAACACCACGGAGTAAAGGGATACGAATGAGGCGACTATCACAGTTGGAAATCCTTCGCTGGTTGCCATAACTCGTTTCGCAGAGGTTTCCTTTAATTAAGAGTCTCCAAAACCTGTTGACGCCAAATTCCTTTCTTTTCCTAGAAGGAATACGTGTTGGCTATAGTTAGTGTTAAACAATGCCGCGCAAGCTTCGTGTTCTTCAGTTCGATGAAAGGTTGAGAGGAAAACTGGAAAAAATAACAATAATTGTTAATTATTATTCTAAAATATGAGATCATTAAGCACAAGAACAAGACACTGTCATCGCAATTAATGGGTTGAATCTGCGCAGTTTTAATTCGGTTTCCTTCCAAAAGTAGCTTATATAGTTCTTACTTGCTTTCTATTCAACAAGCTTGGTGCAGCATAGGCTAGCCTCAGCCTACGGAAGCAGTTCGACTCTAATGCAGCGTCTTCGTGTTGGCCCAGGTGTATTTTTATTTCCAAGGAGAGTAGAAAGGCTGTCGTAAAAGATATGAAGGACAAAGCCAGTAGATTACAAGATGAATACTCTCAAAGGAAAAAAAGTCCCTATCGAGTCTTGATCAAGGCCTATTTCTGGAGAAGATTAATATTTTGTGCGTATTTGCGTGATACCTGACTTTAAAACTTTTGCTTTCAATCACCTACTTAAATATTCATATTTTTTTCGATTTCTAAAGAAAGGTGTTTTCAGTAGTCAATTTGCGCATTGTGCTTAGCAACGATATGAGAATATTAAAAATCGAAACCCATTTTAACTTCTCCAATACAGATCGCAGTTAGGATTGGAATAAACACTCAACTGAAAACAATGGTTATTTAAATTGATTTTCCATATTTTCTTGATTAAACGTCGGGTCTTTAAGGTGGAGTTGAAAATAAGCCCCTCAGGTAGTTTATTTGAGGTATTATAATAATGTTTGTCAAAAAAAAAAAGAATAAAAACCCTTGCTTAATGAACACCGGGCTCGAATAAACTGCAGGAGTCGGATAAACGCCAGGCCAACCAGACTAAGCTTGAAATAAACGCTGGGGGCTTTTTATCGACAAAATACGGTAAGAGGGTTCAAAATCATTCTGAGGCTAAAGAGTAGGCTATTATAAAATGTTGTCTGATAACTACTGACCATTAAATTCCTCGTACTCCTTATCAAAAATGGCCGGGCATTTCATCCAATATGCTTTAAGATTCAATGGGGTCTATTTGAAATACTTCTTTTCTTTCTTTCTGGTTTTGTTGGACAGCTGTTTTAATTGTCAACTTTTAGTTTGTTGATGTCGCTTCGTTGTTAAAACAGTTAGAAAGCGTGAACGGCTTACCTTTCGTAAACGAAAAAAAAGGTTAGATTCGAAGTTGTTCGTTCAGGTAAAATGAATAAAAAAAATGGATTTTGACTCCAGTCATTATTTGCTGACAATTTCTCCTTGCATATTTGTAAGATGGTTTAAAATTTAGGTTGGATGAAGAAAACAATAAACAAAGAGCACTTAAAATCACACGAGCGCTTTATTAACTCTCTACTCAGTTTACCGAAAACATTTCTTGTGATTGAAGTTTAAAGAAAAATGACGTCGATAGAATGCGTATTTTTTAGTATTCTGTCACGTATTGTGGTAATTAGTTTGTTCAAGTGGCAATAAGGGAATAATTCGTCTTTCATTTAAGTCAAATTAAAGTAGATAGATTGCATATCGTTATTAGAACGTGTTTTGTTTTTGCTTACTTTGAATTGCCCAAGTGAGATTACTTAATTAATATTTTAATTTTAAACTGACCAGAATATTGTCAGTTGTTTGGATAGTAAATGGAACGATGTCCGTCAAACTGAAAAGTTCAATTAACGCTTCTACCATCACTTACATTTGCACCAGCTTGCTCTTCCTCTGACAACAGGTAATTGAATAATATACGGGTTGTTGGATGGCTCTTTATTTCAGACTAAAAACAGTTTGCGCAATTGCCCTTTAGGGCCCTTTTTACTCGTGAATGCATAATGAACGAGTATAGTGGGGAAGCTTAGCCATCCTTCCATCCTTCCATCCTTCCTTCCATCGATGTGTTGTAAACATTATGCAAATTAGGTATGCTCTCGGGTGCTTTCTAAATTTCTTTTCCCTCGGCTGTGAATAAGAGTACAGCTTTACAAAGGTATCAGTTCAAAGAAATAAGTGTAGAAAATACTTCACCCCTGTAAATGAGAAACAATCGTTTACCAAACGATCATCGCGAATATTCGGAAACGATGACCAGTGACTTTATGTATGTGTTATTAAAAGACTTGGAAGGTTAGAGCACGGCACGATTTATTAAAAGACAATCGGTAAAAGAGTAGCGCAATTCTATACAAGACAGATATGTATATAATACCCGTGGAAAAAAAATTAAAAGAAAAAAGAATTTTAGCCACATGCAGGGTGCGAGAGTTGATCCCGGGTCACACGCTTTAGAACGCTGAGCTTTACCACTGAGCCATCGGTTTACTAAGTAAATAAAAAGTCGAAAAAGGTAATTCTTATACCTAAGCGACCTGTTATGTGTTCACCCTCTTTAAATAAAGTTGATTATTATTATTAATCCCTATAATGAATATTTTCCATCGATACTATGCTGTTCAAAGGAACGATTCAAATATATCTAACGCATTCACGAGTAGGTCATAGACCTCTTTGATTTGTATTTGTGCCGTTGTATTGCATCTATACTGATGACGTATTCGCACTTAATAAGTTCGGCGCTGATGTTTACGTTTAGTTTTAGCTTTAACTTTTTGTGTGGCGAACGTACCTACTTTAACTTTTCGTTCGTTCGCTCGTTCGTTCGTTCGTTCGTTCGTTTTCTTTCGTTCGTTCGTTTTCTTGCAATTGTTCGGTCTTTAGGTCGGTCGTACCTTGGTTTCTTCGTTCCCTGCCTGCCTGCCTGCCTGCCTGCCTGCCTCTCCTCCTTGCTACCTATCTTTGAATCTTCCTTCATTTTTGCCTTTTTCGCTTACTTGCTTTTTTTATTATTATTCCTTTATACTCCTCGGCCCGTCAAACCTCTCTCTCTCACCCTCGGTGACTTCTTTTTATTTACTTAAAGACTTCTAATGATTAACTTTGTTTGGTAATTTTTCTCTGAAAAGAAAAACAAATAAACAAACAAAACAAGAACAAAATCAACGAACAAACTTAAAGTAACAATGCAAAACAATTTAATTTGTTGTAAAAATGCAAATTTGACTGTGTTGCATTTGATAAAGTGTTTCTAGACTGTGCTATCGCAATTATAAGCATTTCAGTATTGTGAGGTGTACAGTCGAGATCAAGTTGTTAATATGAATAACCAAAGGGAATAAATTTTATTGTCATCCTTCGCTTATAATTCAATATGAAACATGCTTACCCGTGTTTAACATATCTATCAAACGGAACATGGCCCTATCAATGTTTACATTATAGTTTAGAGCCACATTTACCCATTTCTTTTTTACAAAGATTTAATTTTGTTATTTTATTAATTTAATTATGGAGTTGTGTTGTGAAAGGAAAATTACAGTTCCGTTTAAACCTTTCGAAATTCCTTTTCAAATACAGAATAGTAATTATAAATCAGTTGAAACAAAAACCTTTCTCATGAGCACATTTTTCTCTCTACTATTATCTTTTTCCTTATCAGTTTTTTTTTTGGCATTTTATATTCTGAACACTCCTTCAAAACATGACTCGTTCTTATTACCAAGAAAGGAAGAAAATTAGCTAAAACCACTTATAAGCACGTTGAAGTCAATGTAGTTCCTTATCCTCAGGTTGTTGAGATTCCTCCGGGAAAGAGTGTTATATTTTTGGCTTTTACTGACCAATGTCTCCACATTAATTCAACTTACAACCCGAATTGAATTTCAAATGATAAATCTTATAAAATTTTAGTAAACTTGAACTAAATGTTGTTGAACATTAACCCTTTTCAAACATAAAAGACTTTTAAGTAGACGTAGTAGAGCCGTCTTCATTTATTCTCCTCGTCGTTTGTCTGCGGTGTAACTCTCGCGACTCGTACAGAAGACTGAGACTTCGCGTAGGGGAATAAACGTTTAAGAAAAGGCTTAAGTTTTTCTCCATAAATCCCGTACAGTAATGGGTCTAACACCGTGTTCGAGAGAATTAAAAGTTGGGACGCTCTCCACGCGTACCCTCCATCTATGAGGTGGAAGTACATCAACGTTCGAACAATTGTGAATGGTGACCAGCATACTGCAAACGCCACAGTTAGGGCCACTAGTGGCTTGACGGCCTTAAGATGCCGTTTGGAGTGCGCTGTCGTAATAACGTTTTGCGTTGGAAAAACGTTCGATCGTAAAGTTAGGAAAATGGTACTCTGGGCATATATCATATAAATTAGAGGAACAAGGAAAAAGCAAACGGCATGAATACCGTAATAAATCTGTCTTCCCAAATCTCCGAAGGTGTTGTTCGCGCACACCACCGCACCGCTGTTATCTGTTTGGGCTTGGTAGGCATAAAGCAAAGGCGAAGCAGCAACAATGCTAAGTACCCACGACGAGATCAACTTTCGATAGATACCTTCCCGAGTGTTCAGTCTTACACTGAGAGGTTCCACCACACCTCTGAGACGCTCAAAGCTTATGAGAACAAGAGTCGTCATGGAAACTGTGTAGCAGGCCTCGATGGCATAACTTTGCAGCTTACAGGAGATCTGACCACCAACCCAGGTCCAAACATAACTTATCAAGTCAAATGTAGACAGCAAGGCGAATGTTAAGTCAGCGATAGCTAAGTTGGCGATGAACCATTTGAGAGAGCACGGCCGTCTTTTTATGGTTCTATAACAAACAGAAAGAACAAACGCGTTTCCCGATGTTGACAAAATGAAGACCAGGGAGTAGTAAGTAACGCCGAATACAACTAGTGGTATTGCAAGAACTTCTTCGTTTGTTGTCATGGTGTGCTTTCAATTATAAATTTCGCTGAGATCATTTATTGTTTCCATAACGATCAAGCTGTTCTTTATGTTGTTGTTAGCAGTTTCTTGTCTTTGCACAAAACGTCTGATGCAGCATAAGTCCTTTCTGTATTTGGCAGCTTCTTTAAACTGGCCTTGCCCTGTGAAAGAAAACTGTCATTAACAATTATTCAAACCGACACTGCAGCTATATATCAAGTGTTACACTATGTAGTAGAATAAAAATACGGCTCATATGATTAAAAGATAACACGTTTTGGTAGTTAGTTATATATTACGAATGTCTCATAAGACAGAAACGTTTCCAGCGATATTACCATACGATTAAAACAATTGCTAACGCGACAGTTACCGCCGTTTATAGTGAATTTTATAATGGTTCATAACGCATAAATGTTAACAGTAAATGTTACTGCGACATAGAAATATTGCTAGTGGTTATGAACAGCTGGCATATGTCGTATTTCCTCGCAAGCGCCCCTCCTCCAAACAAGCGACGCCATTAATGGAATTAATCACAAATTTGAAATATATTTTAAAATAGCAGCCACAATGAATAAGAGGCAGTGGAGGAGGCAAAATTACTCCAGTTTTTTTTTTTTTTTACCAGAAATTAAGTCGTGTAAATGATTAAGCTGGTTCATCAACCGTGGAGTTTGGCAAGCAAAAAAAATTGAACTAAGGATGCCCCGAGCGCCAAGTCAAGGATCGACCGGCGATGAGTCAACAAACGTATAATATGTAAGGAGAATTATGTAAGTGGAATTTTCACTCTTGTTAGAACCTGTCCAAAAACAGATCGGATACATTTGAATTTTGGTATATAAACATACACCTGCTTGCATTCTTTTTTTTTTTGCAAAACTGAATGATTAGTAGCTGCCGTTGATCATGGCAAATTAAACCGAGTTGAGTTAAAAAAAAATGTAAAAGAGTTTTCTAAACCATATACGATTTTTGACGAGGGTAAATATCGACTTATGCGTGAATTTGTAATATTACTGTCACCTGTAATATTTTTTTTGTTTCCAGGGTTGTGATCCAGGTAAATTCTGCGGTCATATAACCAGACAGTAGACCGGACCTTTGAGTAATCGATGTGTACAGAAGCAGAAAATATTCGTTATGTTAATCACTTTGTGCAGTACTGGTTGATATATTAAGCATGATGGTATATCGTGGGGGATGAACTGAAAAGAAGCGTCGTGGTCGGCATAAGTAAAAAATATTTTTAAAATAATTAATCTTTTTTTTAATTTTCGTCTCTCTTTTGCGCAGTTTGACGCATCTTCAGTAAATGTGTGCGTATAAATTATTGTTTGGGATAAAGATATTATTTTGCAAACAAACGCCTCAGTAGCACTTTGTTCCAACTATCGTATTTTTGTTTCCGTTCAGATCAGTGTAAATTTTATTATTTTGCATTTTACTACGTCCTTGAAAATACATTTCAAAGACAGTTTTTCACTTCACGACTCAAAGTAGCGATTCAAAGCTTGAAGACAGGAAACAACTTAAATTGTTTCCCTCCTTCTGAACGCATTGATTGTTCGAGATTTGCACCCTCGTGTCTTGCTTCACACGAAAATTGAGATTATTACAGAGTTCAGCTTTTACCAACGGCGTCGGCCAGTCCAATTTTCTTTTAAAAGCCCAGTTAAAAGGTAAGAGAATTGCTAAGGTTATTGTTTCATTTTTTTGGAAAGTGTTCAAGCTTTGCACAACAAGTGTCCTGGTTCACACGCAAATTGAAATTTCTACAGAGTTCAAGCGTCGATCGGTCAAATTTTCTTCTAGCCCAGTTGAAAGGTGAAATAATTGCTAAGGACTTATTGTTCTATTATTTTGGTAGAAGTAATGATCGAGGTTTTCAACCGAGTTTCTTGGTTCACACGCAAAGTAAGATTTGTTTTTACGATGGACGCTTTTACCTACCAGGTCGGTCTGTCCAATATTTCTTCTAAAAGACGATGTTATTTTTTTTTTTATTTTCCTCTAAAATATAAATTGCAAGGTAAAATATCGGCCTCCGCACGCTTTAGAACACTCTATTCAATCTTTGCAGAAGTGATAAAAAATACTCTTTAATCTCCATTGGTCTCCGCTATAAGCAATATTGATACATGAAGTGAGAATGGTATCGTAGGAGGCTGAATTGAAAACAAATGGCGTAGCCATTATAAAAGATTAATTTTAAATTCCACTTTCGCGCTACGTGTTACGGAAGAAGGATAATATTTCCCAATTTATCAGCGGGGTTTACGTTCATGGCCGTACATATTTTGCCTGCAAACTTCGTTAAAGTTACTTGGTGTGAGTAAAAGCTATTTTAGTATAATTGCAATAATATCAAGAGAATAACAATTACTGCCTGATTGTTATTATAACAAGGATATCAAAGTCACGTGTAGGAACTGTTATGCAATAATATTAATGATTGTTATGTAATCATGAAAGGAACGCGGATAGGCTAGTGAATAAAGGAGGTATGGGAGTATAATGTATTAAGCCCCAACCTACATTCAGTTAAAACACGTGACATTTGTCTTTTACTTTAGATTTTTCAATGGACGATACATTTGTTTCCATAAATCCTACAATGTATTTTATGACGCCCTTTCGTGACTCGAAACAGGCCGTCAACTTCTGCGTAGGAACGGAAGTCCCTGATTGGATGTTTTTAATCGAAACTAATAGTGTTCAGTTTTATTTTTAGCTGGTTGGGTTTTAATGTTTTGCTTTTCATAGCAAAACCCTAAAAGTAAGAGGTTGATAGAAGAAAACCAGGGCTGATTGGGAACATTTGCCTGTTAGAATCCCGTGTTCATTTCACAACAACTCGATACAAAATGTTTCATAGGTTTTTGTTTTTTGGTTCTGAGAACAGGTGACACTGCTCATTAACATCTCATAACTTTTTTCACTGAGCTTCACATTTGATCTCTATCAAGTTTATTAATTCACAGAATGTTTCAACTTTATGCACTGGTCAACGAATTAATGACAAAAGTTTACGAACTATCGACCAACGACCAATCAACTAACCAACCAACCAACCAACCAACCAACCAGCCAACCATGTGAGTGAATTCGCCTTCAGCTATGATACTCCTGTTTTGCATTCTGCAAAAACATATCGTCAAGAAATACATATTCAGTTTCCAATACGAAATTCAATTCAGATCAAGTCCAACTTCTTTTGACAACCATTAACCTTTACAAGTACAATAATCAAGAACAATATTTAATTATAGAGTTCCATGATCAGTGTCTCCAAATCAAAAGCGTCGCCGGCTTCAACATGCCAAGAGAACTGGAATTTAAGATTTCATTGGCCAATGTTTTGTTTTGGAAGAGGTGTCGTTCTCCGTTGAAAAAAGGCTTGGAATGCCGTTCGTTTGGGATCAATCCGGTATTAAAACATGCAACTGGACTCGACGAGTAAGCGTTCGTTTGAGCAAGAACATTTGGAATAATGTAAGTAAGTATTAGTTTGAGGAGTTAGTATCATTCCGGAATGCTAAGATCTCGATTTCGGCTTAAGGCGGAAAAATTTCAGAATACATCATAAACGAATATGCCCTAAGCTTCAAAACAAAAACAAAACAAAATATCAAATTTCAAAAATTGTATTGAATTCTGATGACAGCGTAGAACGCGCGTACGTGTGTCCATCTTGCGGCAACTTGCCGCATTGTTGCCGCATTGCGTTTAGTCAAACGGCACTGTTTGCGTCGACGAGCACGTTAATATGCTATGAACAAACGGTGAATGCTGCGTGCACCTGCGTGGACTTGTAATGACTTAGTCCTGGCCAAACGGAATCGCTAGATACTTATTACTCCATTTTGCCGGGGCTTAATCTCGGATTTGTCTTGAAAAAAGCATATTTTGGACCAAGAAAAGACTTGATCCACTAAATTTCTGGTCGTGATGTGGAATTTAAGTTGCGTATTAAATTTCCTAAAATCGTCCCATCCTATGTTTCTTCTTCAAAAAACGTATTTTATTAAAAGTGTTTATTTGAGAACTTTTCGCAATACCTCTGTTTTTCTTACACGATTTACTTTTAAGCATTTTTTGTAAATGTTTCTCTTGGAATTATCCTTCGGGAAAAATTAAGATCAGTATTTTTTTTTTAAAAAAAAAGTAGTATGATTTTTCAAAGAACCGTCATACAGAAGTTCTTGGGTTTTTTTAGTTCTCCTGCGATTAATCTCTCTTGATTTTACCTAAAAATAGAAACAATCTAAGCAGAAGAACGATAAGAGCTATAATTCCGCATCACAACTGTATGCGTTTTAGAATATTGTGGGTTCAACGTAAGTAGACAGAAAACAATAAGGTGCCTTCATTATTTCGGTAAACATTCTAGATTGCATCAAGGTGTCTTGATTCACACACGTTAAATTTTTATAAAGTTCAACTCCTACCTTGCACTCTCCCTGAATCCAATATTTCTTTTTAAATAATCACGGTGACTGCAAACACTACAATCTTAGTAAAATGCAACGTCCTTTTCCTGTGTCATAAACCACAAGAGTAGTCGTTGGGAAGGAAGTTTCATTTAATAAACCGAAGGGTTTGGCATTTAGCAGAAGACAGTCAGGAACCACGTAGTTCTTATGTTTACATAACAATTAACATATTTAATTTATTACTGCTCTGATAGAGTTTGGACAAAAAGCCATTGAATGACAGCCTAAAAAGTGTAAAAAATTACAATCAGCTTCAGGCAATTTATGCTGATTGGATACACAGTTTGATACCAATCAGTTAACTTTTCAGCGTTATTAAACCATCTGCCATTCTGTCTTTTAAAAGTTAATAAAATTAAATAAACCTAAAGTAATTTATGTTAATTGGATACACATGTGTCCACCAATGAATCAAGTTTCCCGAGTTAAAAAAGCGCCCACCGTTTATTTACACTTCGTGCAAATACTCTTAACTGTTTTTTTAGTAAGGTTTCAAATCTAAGAGTGATTTTTCCGTCTGTTCATTGCTTGACTGGGGTTTCTTAGAACACGAATAGCTGGGATGTAATAACCAGGAACCGTGCAGTCTGAAGTTACAAGTTAGGAGGATTGCGTCTACTTAGAAGTTTCGAATTAAGAACCCATGTCCAATACTGTCGCACTTAGGAACGGACCGTCATGCATTTACGATTGACGGTCCGAAATTTAATTTCGTACAGACCGTCTTCCTTTCATACGGATCAAAACTGGCAATTGCGCGGTCCGAATACGAAGCGTGCATCACGTTAAACAACGGCGCAGTGTCAGAGTTAACGCTTTGTACGATTCGTACTGTCCGTAATTCGCGCTTACAGTTCGAGTACAGGACGTGCATCTTATTATCGCAAAAGGGACAGGGTGGGCGTTTACGGACTGTACTTTTCATATATATTTGCATACAAAATAATTTTATTTGTTCTAAAGTCTCATTGAAAATATAACTAAACATTGCAACTCGTGTAAGAGAAAGTTGGTAAAGAAATAAACCATCTGATCAGTTTTAAAATTTTAAAAGAAAGATGTCGGAAATCATATCAGTCTTTATTTTTCACATGGCTCGTTTTCCTTTGTTCTTCCAGGCTGATTATATTGAATAAACCCCGCTAATTAACAACTGTCTGAAAAGCTGGGGGCGGCTTTGATTGTAACAGGGGAGAGCGGGGCTGATATTCTAATATTCCCCTAGGGGAATTATTACGGTAATATCCCCCTCGTAGCACAGCCACAAGCCTCGCATTACAAACAAAACCACAACTTTACTATACGTTACATATTTTTTACCTTGACTGTCGTTACATTTTAAATACTACTGAGCAATTGCTTAATTGAAAACATGCGAAATGCGTTCCGGAACTCTTGCCTCGACGTTTGCTTTTTCAGAATTTCGAAGCAGTTCAATCCGTTCTGTTGCTAATTCATTCCAAACATTCAAACACCAAAAGGTTACCTTTTTAGTGTTCTTCGGGATCTTTTCTTTGTTCATGGCCAGCAACTTTTAATTTGTCGTCTTCGACGATGATATCTCTAGCCTCATCGACGTTTTCTTTCCATTTGTTTCCGCCTGGTTAAAGCTAAACAACCTTTCTGAGCGTTTTCTTAGTCCTCTCCCAGATTCTTAGAGGATAATAATTTCTCCAAGTTATTGCCTGGATTTGTCGAAAAATTAGAACTTTCCTTCGCAGACTCACTCACTTCGAATTCTGGCAACTTTGCAGTAAAGTGGTGAAAAAGTTGTTTACATGCAAAGTTGCCGGAACTATTAGGCAATTACTTATTACAAAATCTCAATGCGTACTTTCGGAATCTTTAATCTATTCCAAAGCTTGTTTTGCACGCATATTGATTGTTTTGGTCCGCGTATCAAAAACGAAAAAATAACCTGTTTATTATAAAATTTAACAATGTGGAAACCCCAGTGCGTCTTTTCGGAACCTTTTTCCTGTTGTTAAGTGTGTGTCGGGAAAACATTTCTTTTTTTTTTCAGCGTACCTACATCAAAACAAAAAAGAAAAGCATGTTTCGTATTGTTTTTAGCCACTGTTGATACCTCGCCCATGTGAAAAAATAATTAATAAGCCGGTTATTTTTAGGCACCTTGGGGATGTGATTTATTCACCTCGGGCTGCGCCATCGGTGAATAAATCAAGCCCATAACCCCTCGTTGCCTAAAAATAACCCTCTACTTACTTTCCATCTGCACGAGTAGCAATAAGAATCAGAGTATAATGGCTGCGCGCTCGACGATCGACAAAATCGCGATTATAAACACTAATCGTTGATTAGCCACAACTTAATTTTCGCGCCTAACAAAAAAAAAAAAAAAGATAACCTTTCGTCTTTTCATTCCTGTAGTAGCCATTATATTTTAAATCAACTCTCAGTGATAGAAGTCCTAGCGCAAAAAAGACAAAACTTTAGGTAGAACACGTCCTAACGATACAGAGGTCATTAATCGATGCCATATCTTGGTGACCGTCTTGGTAAAAGGGTCAAGGCGACCTAACTTTACTTAAACTTTTGTTTGAATACGTAAACGCTTCGCAAGCCGTAATTATAAAGGCAGCAAGGATAGATTTGATTACAGACATCGTTTGCTTCAGTTTTGAAAATTGTTTGCATCTCTCTCTAATTAACTGCAACTATCAGTTCGTTTATTGCTTTATTTATAGCAAATGACACAAATGACAGAGAAATCCTCTAAGTTTACTTTTACAATCTTAATTAAAAACAGAACCTCGACATGTGATTTAGGTGATTCTAGTAAGTAAGCTTATTGTTTTCACGTACTGAGTTTTTATCAACCTCATGCAGTGGAACCATATTGCCCGCAGCGAAGTTTTATCGCTTCCGTCTAACTGATCCTTGAACAACACACAACAGTATATTTCACATTATTTTAAACTAAAGATTTTATCCGAACTGTTTCTTTTAAAAAAGTTTATAGCAATTTGAATTACAAAAACGCTGTAAAAAAATTGCTGCTAGCACCTGGTTCCTGTAAACATTGTTGAAATGCTGTCGAATTCGGCAGAATAGCACTTTTAATCTGTTCTTAACCGGCTTTAACGTTATGTAAATTGAAGAGCTATTTTTTTTTTAAATTATTATTATTATTTTAGTTTTGAACTTGTATTGGACCATCTAGTATAGTCGTCTTTCGTTGACCTGCTAATGTGTTATAATTTTCCGTGGTCGTTAGCTTAGAGCAAGCAACACAATGCATTATTAAATTGCAATTATGCTAAATTGACATTTCGTTTGCGGCCGAGATTTGCTGTTAATTGTCATGGCGCTCTAGTCATAAACAAGAGATATTTTAATAAGAACATGCGAATGCATTTGGTGTTAATGATAGACCATAGAAAAAAAAAACGTTCTCTGACAAACCTATTTCCTTTTTTAACATGTATCTTTTGGCTTTATATCATTGCTCCAAACCGTTTGTAAGTCTTGAATTATAAATCGTGTCAGTAGTCTCGCATGGAGGTCGTTATTCAAAGTTTTCCGTGATAATTATAACTATAATATAATTCGTTTACGGAAAGTTTTTATCTGGTCATTTTCTCGCGTCTCCACTAAGTCTCCACTCTCTTCTATTGTATGGCACCTACTTAATGTTACCAGTTCGAAATTCAATTGGTAACAATTGGTTGTTTGTGAGGAGATAATTAGATGTTACAAATGTCTTGCTTTCACCTCGTTAAGCAAGATCAAAAATAACGTTTCTTTTCCTATATAGGTTCATTTTACCACACAGATACCTCAACAACATTATGTCTTCAAGTGACGATTTTTCGCTACCTTTGGTAATATCATTCGTCGTGTTTTATTTCTCTGTATTCATTTTGTCCACGCTCGGTAATACTTGGGTAATAGTGACGTGCTGCAAGACCTTGAAGCGAAAAAACGTTTCATTGATGTGGTTCGTGCTCAACTTAGCGACTGCAGATCTCCTATTTACTTTGCTTACGATTTTCAACGGCATAGCATTCTTGTGGCGCTGGGTTGGAGGCGAAATCGTTTGTAAGTTACATGGTTTCCTCGTGGAGACGACTTACACGGCTTCGATCACTACTCTTGTGGTAATCAGCCACGAGAGGCTAACAGCCATCGCAGATCCCTTGAACGCAAGAGCAAGGAACTTCTCAAGCAAAGGTTATCGGAAAGTGCTGATAATCTGGGGAGTTTGTTTCTCTGTTTGCTCACCCTTACTAGCCTTGTATCAGCTGAAACTTGACGAGCAAGGTGAAATAGAGTGCAATAATACAACATGGGGAGATATTGGTCGACAGGTCTTCTATAGCCTACATGCTTTCTTTTTCTTTGCCTTCCCATTGTTTTATATGATATTTTCGCAAAGTAAGATATTTCTTGCCCTTCGTACAAGAAGAGTCGTTCCGACTCAACTTTTGCGGCGTGTGGAGACATCTAACGTACGACATAAGAAGGTTGCTAAAACACTTCTTTCTCTAACAATTGCTTTTATTTTCTGCTGGTCTCCGTTTATGGTAAACAGAACTCTGATGTATTTTTATTTAGCTCAACCCGGTGTGATTTGGAGAAGTGGCCAGCTGTTGATCTGTCTGAACGCCGTATTAGATCCAATAATGTACGGCGTTTTCGGTGGAAACCTCAAAACAGTCTTGCGAGGATGTTGTTGCAAGTCTTCTCAAAGAAGGCTTCAGGGCGGGTCTGCTAGTGTTTTGTCCCATAACAAGACACGCTTTGCAACGCATATTAATTCTGTGGAAGCGGAGCACTCAGTTATGGTCAGAGAAATGAATTCGTGCTTATAGACTGAATCTATGCAGAACACCTTCAGTGAACGGTATTAAGCATATTGTCGGCGAATGAGGTCGGCACAGCTTGATGTTTGAGAACATCTCAGACGACAGAGTGGGAGGAGAGAGTGGAAAGTTTGGGGGGAGGGGCAGGGTAGATGCAAAACAGTCGATCTAAGTTTTCAACAAACGAAAGTGGATGGTAGGAGAAATAAAGTGAACGCCAACTATAAATGGATGAGGGATGCATATTAACAGCGAAACCATTCGTAAGGGAGAAGTATGCGACCTACAGAAAGTGTTCAGTGAAGAACAAAACGAGTTGTTCGAAAATATTTACAATTATTATATGTCTACAATAGTACGCGCCTGATTGCTGAGTGGGACATGACCGGCATGACACCGGCTCGACGGTGAGTGTGAGAAAAGACAGCGAGGGGGCAAAAACAACAAAAGCCGACAAATACTATCTTTCAACTGAAAGAAAAAAGCACACCGAACCAGAGAGCGACGAGAGAGCCACAGAGGGCATAGCCCCTCGGTTATAAGTAGTATATAAAAGCTTCCAGGGACAGGGCTGAAGTTTGATGTGGCATCAAAATAGAGAAAATGGGTCAAATGATAAAAAACAATATGTCATTTTTGAAAGCTTTCTGTTGCGCTGCATGCGCTCTATGTTTGTTAACTGCGGGTCTTTATCTAACATACCATGACTCCTGTAGCAGTCCCATACATGTATTTGACAGAAGTGATATATAGTTGATTTATTACTTGTATAGATTTAACGTTAATATATGATATAGCTCAGAATTATTGCTGATAAAATAGTAACTAAACCACGTGAGTTATTTGATGGTTATGACATTAAAGAGCAAGTCGTACTCATTAAAACATTTGATTTGCAAAGCTATCGATTGATTTGCCTTGTTATTTTATAAATTGACTTAGATTAAATAAGCTCAAATTTGAGGAAATAAACTCACACTATCAGTTTTGTTGTTGTTGTTTTTTGAAAAAGCTTATTATCGAAATTAGTCACTATGCAATTTCATTGTAACTCCCGTGAGAGAATTTAATTTTTTTTTAATATAATTGTAGCACGTCATCACGTGCCTACACTGAATAAAAATAGTATACCTTAGTCTACCGGAGGCTAAATGTATGAATATATGTGTCATGGGCGCATGTATTAATATAAAATTTATAAAACCACATTTACGTCTTGTAATTTACTGTAATGAGAACTAAAAATGAGATTTTAAACGTATGATTCACCCGTATTATATCAAATTTTACCATCTTAACAAGAACCTGAATATATGCACCTTGATTAGTGAATAATTATTGGCAATCATTAAGAAAATGAGACCCATGTTCTTTGTTTGTTTGTTTTTGTTTTTTTTTTCTTTTGTTTGTCGGAAAATACAATTTCAAGTAAATGTTATTCAGGGAAATAAAACCATAGTTTTATCCACCGCCTCAGCGGCCTCTCCTTTGAAAAACGTTTTCTGCCATGTAGTTGATCACGTTCCCTGCAGGCCGGTATCGACCCACCACAAACGTTAGATCGCCGTCCGCGGTTTTAGCTCGACCCATTCCTAACTCTTTACTGTCTTTCCAGACGACCTGAGTAAAATGTCCAGTCCCTCCCTGCCATCCACCTCGACGGAAGTTGTAATCTTTATACTCGTCATACCTATGATGATAGAGTGAAACACGTCAGGTCACTGCTGTTACAGAGTTTGTCGTAATTTTGAATTATAAAATATTACAATTCAATTTGCATTTCCATGACGATTAAAGAAGCCAAAGCTATGAAAAATCACGGCGGATAGATGTAGATGTTATGAGAAGTGATAGTGATAATAAGTATGTACTCAAACAGTGGATTGGCTACTCAAACTCCGAATATCCTTTGCTATTCACCTCCGAGCAACGCGCGCGAGAAAACTGTAATCTTTGACAGGAATAAACTAGTCAAAAATCATTCTTTCGGGCTATATTATCGTACTGTTTTAGTATATAGCCTTTCGGGCTATATTATCGTACTGTTTTAGTATATAGTATATACTAAAACAACCATTCACCTCAGTGTCTCCGGGTGGCTAGCGGTGAATATTTACCCCGCCGCTTCACCCTCTGTAAATATCCACCATTAGCCACCGCCACTTCGGTGAACAGTTGTTAAATATTATGAGAAGAAAGAGACTAATAGCAGTCTAGTGACAAGCTATGGTGACCCAGTTTTAGTTAGGCTCGTGCCTTATCACTCTTGTTTTTTATTTGTTTGTTTGTTTTTTTCGCTCAAGAGGATAGTATGCTTACCACATGGTAGTGGCTTGCTCTCCAGCAGAATCAAATTTTCCAGTGAACATTGCTATATTTTCTCCTGCTTCCTTTCTTTCGCTCTTGCTTGAATGTTGCAATGTACGGGCTCGTGCAAGTTTCTCGGCCCAGGCTTGTGCTTCCCTAGCAAGGTCGTCTGCCCACTTTAAAGGTGGAACGCCGTGCATAGAACGAAATTTGTTGTGTGTGTCCAGAGACTGCTTTGGAAATGGTCCTTTAGGAGATGATGTGGCTGAGCTGGAAGGTGTAAATCTGTCCGCTAAAAAAAATGAAAACAAATGAAATTCGTTGTTATTCATGATCTTTGATTTGTAACCAAAGGAGACCGCATTCTTAAAATGGTTAAACGTTTCCCATCTATTTCTTACGTACATGGTGTCAAGTTTTCACTACTTTATGCTAAGTGATATTGCTTTTTTTTCTAGATAAGCGATAGTTACTTACTTACTTGCCTGCTTATTTTTAGATGAGTAAACGTTAAGTTTACCACGAATACTGAGCCTTTTCGAACACGTTTTTAGGGTGAAATTGCCGGTAAACGTGTTGAAAGCTACCACAAGTATGCTGAAAATATTGATATTGTTATGCCTATTTTTGTTCTTATTAGTTTTACTTTTACCCAGGTCTCGACTTAGTAATCTTTCGAATAGGTTGGTCAGCGCGCTTATAAGATTTTGAATTAATTTTAAGAGCGTTTTTTTTTTCTACCTGGTTTGGTGTCCCTGGGTTTTTGGCTGCTCCATGAAGTTGAGGAAGTTGTTGGCTGAGCTAAATTCATTATATATAACATACTATTAGTATTTTTGTGTATAACAAGGAGTAAATAATCCAGTTAACTGAGGTTGTTTCTTATTTTACGGTTACTCCAAAATCTTAAAAATAACAGTTACAATGCCACATTTATAACATTGTTACGTAATAGCTAACGCTGTTTCAAAGAATCAATTCCTTTTATTCTCATCAATCCATTCACATCCCCTCCTTCCATTTCGCAACTTAGTTACAGAACTTTCTGAATTTCTTACGTGGTGTAACTGATTACAACTGATGCACAGTCACCAATCCCTTTAACCAAGAAAAGCGAAAAAACCCATTAAATAAAAACCATTAATACATTACCATTTCTTTCCCATTTGTCCTTCCTATCCTTGAAAGGGTCTGTAACAAAACGAGAACAGTCACTACCTGAACGATAAACAAACAATGATGAGGTCTGTTTAGCAGCAGACTTAATTAATTGTGAACGTAAAGGGCTAAAAGGGCCTAATAATGCTGATAATAACCTACTCGTGAATCATGTATGGCTGTCACAACTGAAAATGTATGTAAAGATTTAAAGTGGGAGAGGGTATATCGGCAAGGAAATTAATCAATGTAGTCATATCTTTTCCCCTTTTCAAACAAAGAACCATGTTATATTACCATCTCGTTCCCATCTGTCTCTTCTATCCTTGAAAGGGTCTGTAAAGGAAGAAAACAGTCGTCTAACACATTGTGCCACTGTTCCCTAACCTTGATCTGTCCTCTCCGCACAAAAACATCATCACCGCGAGAGAATCAATGTTCTCTTTTGTTCTTTTTGACATTCCACTTCCGTTTTTTATTAATAATTCAGCAGAATATTTTTTGTAAAAGGACTACAGTAGATGACAAATAAATCATTATTACTTTCCTATTTTTACCAGGAGGACAAAAAAGTAAAATCATATACTAATATAAAATGATATATTAATCTATATATATAATAGTATGGTAGATGAGAATAGTACAGAAAAAGAACATATAATTTCAAATAAGACTAAAGGGTCTCACTGAAGCAATACTTACCTTCGTCAAATCTTTTTCTCATATCTCTTGTAAAGCCCTCAAATGAATCTAGAGAATATTAAAAAGTCGTATTTATACGAATAAACCCTTATGCAACAGTGAATTCGAAAATTAAGACCACTGTGTTTCGATATCGAGTAAACATGGAAACGGGCCAGCCACGAAAGAAGTAGCACGAAAGTTATTGACATTGCTAAACTACGTACTAAACCGAGAAAACTATCCACAACTCGGGACGTGGAGTATCCAGGGGATTAGGGAATTAACAGTCAAGGACAATAACTATAGTAGCACTACCTTGGTGATTCGCCACAAAACCTTTGTTCAATTTTATTTTTAACTTTTTTTTTTTCAAAGAGTATGCGACTGATCTTAAAACCAACCTCCTCTTCCCCCGTCGGTGATGACTGTTTTCGTCACTGTGGTTCTGACACCGTCACGGTCATAAGTTACCTAAAGCCACAATAACAAAAAGTTGCGTTAAAATGCAATAACAAATGGCGAAACACCTTATACGTGTGAAGTATCGTTTTGTTAATTTCATACTGGCCAGTTAACTTAAAATTTAGATGTCACTCGATCGCTTGCTCGCTTGTTTACTCGCTTATACTTCGTTCCTCGCTTGCTAGCTTTCTCGCATGCTCACTCACTCGATCGAACAGATTACCCTCCCTTATAATTGATCAGTTATAACTTTTACAATTAATTCCTTAATTCTTCCTTATCCCTTTAAATTAATACTCCCTTAGTGTACTCACTATTGTTTTTTCATGCCTGCCAATTAACTTAAAATTTACGTCTCATTTATTTTAATTAGCGTTTAGACGTCACTCGCTTGCTCACTTCCGTCTTCCCTCACTCACTCGCTTCCCTGCTTGTTTACTCACTCGATCACAAGACCAACCGAACAGCTAGTCGTCCCTTATAATAAATCCATTAATCTCCCTTATCCCTTTAAATTAATACTCCCTTACTGTTTCAGTTTTCTGCTGGCGATTAGGAGACCTTCTACCGTCATCAAACTGATCTCGCTTTGGTTCCAGTCGGCTATTGAACGCTCTAGTATCTCTTTCTCTAGAACTGTAACTTACTGAGCCACCAAGCTAAGATAAACATAGATCGATGAATTAATAAATTTATTAACCAATTACTTTGTTGTAATCTTAATTAAGACGGGAAAACTAAGCTCGCTGTTCTTTTTATACAAGTTCAACGCTGTACAAAGAACTCGAAAAACTGGTAACGTTCAATAAACGCCTAGACTGCAAAACAGTCGTTTTTTCTCTTTCTCTAAAGTCGTTGGAAAAAGCGCCTATCGAAGGCGTGAAGCGCTGAACGTTGAGGCGCGAAGCGGCAATCGTTTCGCTCGTTCGAAGACCGAGCGCGTTCGCAAAAGATCCGACTGTGTTGCAGTCTACTCGCTTTCGTTCGAAGACCGAGCGCGTTCGCAAAATATACGACTGTGTTGCAGTCTAATCATGAGCGCCCCTTTGCCATTAAGCGCCTTATTCTATTACAAATATAGCACCGTCAGAGTACATTGATAACAATCGTAGTTCATCTTCCTTCTCAGAATTACTCAACGACTGCGGAGACAAATATCATTCTCGTATTCCAAAAAAGGACTAAGTGCCCCGACTGTTATTTTCATGAGAGCCGCGATTCCTTTAAACGAAAGGTCTCTTTTTCGTATAACGCATTAAAAAATTTATAACAAAAAGGAAATATGCGCCACGTCGGTAATAAGGGCCTTGTCTCCAGTAGGCGCCTTTCCTTGAGCTACCCCTGACGCCAAATCGAATAATTGCGGTCTACTATTTGTCAAACACTTATAAAGAACAATCATCAAATGATTTCAATGTACCTTTGGCCTCACATTATCCTGAAAGTGATTGAGGACATTTCCTGGTGGTCGATATCGAGCAACAACAAAGATCTTTCCGTCAGAATTTTTGGCCTTGCCTATCCCCAGTTCCCTTGACTCTTGCCACACGATCTGTGTAAAGTGACCAGTGCCGCTTCTGAACCCTGGACTTCGAAAGTCATAGCTGTTTTACAAAACAAGAGAAAAAAAGAAAGAATTAGTTCAGTTTTAATGTCATGATGAATCGGGCATCGTGATAAAAGGGGAGAAAAGAGGCTAACGGCCATGGTAAAGAAAGTTGAATCACTTTCGTCTCAATCCTTATATTGTGATCTGATGGGAGCTGGTCTCAATTCATTGGCCCGTAAGTTCCTAATAACTTTTGTAAATTGTTTTTTCATTTCAAACTTCACTTGTTTTTCAATGCCTTTTATGAATTTGTAGTACTAAAGCGTAGAGGACAATCTGAAAAACTTAAGACGCACTAGAACATAGAATAAAAAATCCTTAAAAATATGCACAACACAAACATGTCTCACATGGTCGACTTTTTAGTTTAATCAACAAAGATGCATATGCGCGAGGTATGTCGAGAATTTTAGAAAAGTCCATTTCCCTCACTTTTCCCTCCTTTCTTATACTTTAATTTCATATGAAACCCGCTTCTCTGTATTTCGCTTTCGCAATTTCTCGAACCAATTTTCGTTTCTCCTGGACGCTCGAGAAATCGAAATTCCCGTGTATTTTGAAAGGGCCTTGAAATACATAAAGTATTTTTTTTCCAATCCCTGTCTATACTCCAACTTGTGTTATCCCTACCCTTTTAAACCACTCCAGCTTGAAAAAGGTACCAGCCCTTTGCGGCCGGAGTCTCCCCATAAAGTAGGGCAAGGAGTTCCCGGTGTTGTGGGCTGGCCATGTTTCACGGGTTGGTGCTTCACATAGGGTTACCCTCATTGCGCCTTTCCCTCCTTGGAAAGAATTGCCCACGAAAACTTGCTGTGACTATGACTATATATATCGTGCTAGCTTGTAAACCAGTAGGTGAAAAGAATATATACTAGTTTTTATCTCCTTACTTGTCAACTTCTGCATACCAACGATCTACGACTTCTCCGCCCGTAACATCACTCTTCCCCGATATGGCGTACACATTCTCTCCATCGTCATTATCTTCATGTCTAAGTTTCCCTTCTTTAGCCAGTTGTTTGGCCCACCTCTCCGCGTCCTTTTCCAGAGATCTTGACCACGCCAGCTGAGGGGCCTGGTGCAGAGACCGGTATCTGTTGTGAGCCTCAAGCGCCTCTTTGCCAAATTTGTCTGGCATCTTTAACCTGCATCAGGTAAATACAATTTCAATATATGCAATAATTCCTTGTTATATAGTATTTTGGTGCAGTTATTGCAGATAAGGGCATTATGTAGATCAGTATACGCTTTGTCACCTTTACTGGCAGAACTATGCAACATTTAGTCGTATGTTGTCTTTCAATTTCATAATTTTTTTTTACATTAGTCAAGATATAGTAAAAGAATCATCACTCAGACTCAATGTAACTCAGCCCTCTTGAGCCCTTGCTATATCGCTTGGATATTGCACATGGAATAAACTCCACTCGAACAACATCGTCTTCAACCCCCGCCCATGTATACACCCCTGGGTATGTTTCATTGCCCAAATATTCAAATTAACTTCACCGTTAATTAGTTTGCAAAAGTTTTTCATTTACTAACGTCATCCGTTGCACGTTTTGCGTGCCACAGTTGGTCTCATCCGTTAAAATTGCTCAAAATGAGGAGTTTAATTAAAGCAACCTAAACAACAATTGGCTTTTAATAGTTTTACGATCTCTATAATCACTTTCCGTCATGTTGTTGTTTTGTGAGTATGTCAATTCTTTAAGCCGCGTTTGCACGAGCAATTTTTATGTGACAAATATATTTGATCTTTTTGATGACAACAATTATTTTTCGGCAGTTCAAGGTTAATCGCGCCATTAATGACCTTGGACAGTAGAGATACGCACAGAGATACGCCCGCATATTGCCCCGTGGGAGATTGGGACACTAACAAATAAAAATTGTCACATATTAGGGACCGTTCATTTTTTATGGGGTAGGGGGGGGGGGGGGGGGGGGGTGTTTTTTTTTTTTTCCCCCCCCCCCAAAAAAAAAAAAAAAAAAATAATAAGTAAATTTTTTTTTTTTTTTTTTTTTTTTTTTTGGGGGTCCCCCCTGTCCCTAAACGTTGCTCGTGTAAACTACCACTAGCTCATATTTTTCGAGTTAAATTCGTAGGTCGGCAACGTGACTACAACCGAAATGTAGGAAGACATAAATTGAAGGTATGATAGCAATGCACTTAATTTGTTTGGTTGCTCCTTTACTTTGTAATCTATAGGGATTCTTACTGGATCCGAAGCTATTCAAAAACAATTTAAGTGTATGTATTCCTTTTTAAACAATGATTACTTGAAACTCATATTGGCCCGCAAGTTTTCCAATATTTTGATCTTACGAACAATAGCTGAAACTTACACAAACGAGAGCTGATCGTTTTTTGTTTTTCAAGGATTTGGTTGTCTCGAGTTCCAACGGGCTGAATTAAATGCTCAATTGAACCTTAACTAGTATACGTTTTTTTTTTTTTTTTTTGCTATAGCTAACTATCCGATGAGTTTAAGAAAGGGGGGGGGAGGGAAAAAAAAAAAACCTGCCCCCCAAAAATGACAACGCTTTTTAGTTTTGAAAAATTTTTTGACAGAAACCTCTGCGATCGTCAAATACGATATCTACGTTGTAACTGATGATGACCGAGACGGTTCTTCAATATATTCACGATTTGCCCATAGAGCCATGCATCTTGACTTTGATTGATGTAGATTCTGCCTTGTTCTATCATGCAAATAGAGACGTGAGAGATGTCACCTGCTAAAAGAATGCAGACGTAATGAGTTGAAACAAAACGTTTCGGTCTTTTGTTAATCTAACAAGGATGTGGTGACCTTTTGTGCCCAAAGTATCCCAAATATCGTAAAGCTATAGGCTATTTGCATTTGTGGTAACTGAAGTTGAATTTCATTTTCGTATTTAAGCACACTCGAGTACGATAGAAGGCATTGCTTTGCTATAAAGCTGGGCGTCCTCTTAACTTGAAGTGACCATTTAAGCACCGATACGTTACGTATAGGCTTAGAAAATTTTCAGAAGTGTTAGATAATACTTTGTAAACATTACATATGTTTTCATTCGGAACGACGGATTGTAGACGTCAATTATGAGTGCGGACGTTTCGATAGATCGAGCTTCGCAATTCAGGGCTTTGGTCGTTTTAATTTCATTTAGATTCGTAAATTAGCACAAAGAAAATGAAAACGTTTAAGTCGTCTTTGTTTTTCTCCCCTTGTGATTAAGGTTATTTAGCTCAAAAACACTTAATCGGTCGCCGTTGAACTTATATTGGAGCAGCGGTGAAACAGTGCATTTACCTTCTTTTCAGGAGTTGTTCAGCCCTTCTATCTCTAAGCTTGTTGTCGCTACTGTGTCAAAGCGTGCGGGTCTTGCAGGTGCAAGTTTCTAAACAGCCACAGAACAAAGTCGTGCTGACAAGTGCTGGCGTCACCCACCTCATTCCGATTATTTTACGTGAATGCAAATCATAACGGGGAGTGTTATTAAACAATAGCGCTAATTACGTGTAAAAATAGATCGAGCAACATATACTTACTGGATAACAAAACGTTTGTGAACTTCTTACGACAATCGTTGAAAGAATAAGTTATGGAAATTCGGCTCAGTTAAGCCTGGGTCTACGTGCCTCTTATGTCGATAAGACGTCGGTGAAGCTGCCACTTGCACATTGCTTAGTTGTCAAGGATATTCATTCTGTTTGTTTTCCTTGTCCAATATTAGCATAAAGACTCGAAGGATATAAGGGCCAATCACGCAAAGAAATGGTAATTACCAATAAGTGCTTTCATTCTTTTGTTTTGATTTTATTAGAAAGTGCTTGAGCGGAAGCCAGATAACAACCAGATCAGTCCGGCCTTTTTGGGGCCAAGAGAATGTTATTTGCCGGAGTTTTGACAGTAAAAAAGATATGTTTGATAAAAGCAACTCAGTTCGTGTAAATAATTAAAGTCAATAGCGTTTAATTTGGCCTCAAGCCCTCAATGATCACTTCGAGTTATCTAAGGTCAAATCTAATAGCACTATACAACGAAAGTGTTCTCGAAAAACAACCCACTTATAATCGGATATGTTAAGTTCATTGCGGACGGTGTCTGCCCGGCCATTGTTAAATGACTGCATGGTGCTCTTTTCTTCTCTTCACACTAGCATATTGTGTTTATATTACAACTTGGCGTTTGGTCTAGACTGCATGTCTATTGACAAGTTGTTAGTCCAACGTCATATATTAGGATGACATCACCGTAGCGTTTTAGATTTATACCTTTCAAAGATGGTTTTAATACACTCTACTCCCTCGTGAATTTCTGTCTCTTCTTGTTAGCCTGCGCACCTTGTTAAACTTTTTTAGCTGCAGGCTACATGTTTCCTTTTTTGGAAGCTAAGCCATAAACGTCATTAACAAGGTCACAACGAAGTCAAATAAACCTTTATTTCATGAAACTACTAGCGAAAACAATTGTTAACAATACTCTTATGTAAACACGCTTTCATAAAGGCACACAAGAATGCTAGGGATCGTTGAAGTCATTGTCCATAAAATACAAAAGAGATTGACGCTGTGTAGCCGAATATGTCGAATATAACAATATCACATAAATTCCACTATTTCGGTGGTTCCACATGAGTACTAAGGGACGGACCATTATTTTTTTGGAGGGGGGGGGGGGGGGATGAAAAATATTGAAAAAAAATTGTTTGCAAGGCCTGGAAAGACAAATAAATTGTTTGCAAACGCGATATGTATGACAAAAAATAGTAAGAATTTCGAAAAAAAATGTTTGCAGAGGTGCGTAAACTAAAAAAAAAAGTTTGCAGAGGAAGATTTTTCATCCCCCCCTCCCAAGAAAATAATGGTCCGTCCCTTAGACAGTCACAAGCTTCCCTAACTTGTATCATAATACATTTTAAAGGAAAAACTTGTTATTAATCAAATATTAGGCAAAGCAAAATCATCGAACAAACTACTATTCGATTTTTGAGCTTTTAAGTGATGGAATTGCTTTACAGTTACGCTAGATGATTGTGACATTCTCAATTTAGTCAACCATATAAAACTCTACATTGGTCTTTTATATAGAGGATATTACACGGCGGCGCGAAGATATGAATTTTATTTTCGAGTGGTAAAGCAATATTTTACGATTGAGCGCAGCGAATGACATGAGTAAAATATTGCTTTTACCACGAGAAAATAAAATTCATATCTTCAAGCTATCGTGTAATTTTCTTTTTGTTATATAGACAAACATCATGCATGAAGTAAAAGTAACAAGAAGCTTGAGAAGCTTGAGAAGCTTAAAATCGGGCGCTTAATAATTAGCTATCTGTTTTGACTTGAAAGGCAGGGTACAGTACAGTAAAAATCACTGGAAAAACAGTCACTTAAACCTATTCAGGCCGGAGGGGGGGGGGGGGAGGGCTTTTGAGGCCCCCGCTGACTTTGGACGCTTATAACTTTTTCAAGATTCAACCAAACGCTGCCAAACTTTGCGCGTTTATCTAAAATTTATCTCGCAATAATTTGGTAGGATTAGTTATTATGCCAGTAACTTGAAATCACCATGGCAACGTCATTTTGACAGGCTTGTTTTCCCAAATTTGAATTTTTCGTGTTTCTATTTAATAATGAAAATCTGGAATGTTTTCAAGATTGCATTATTACTTAATGACATAATGGTCTTAAGTTATAAAAATATATTTCGCACAATACAAATAAACGATTGAACTGAACTAGACGTCTAGAAAATATAAATTTGTAACACTTAGCAAAGTGCAGCCTTTTCGCAATACAGTAAAACCCCGGTAACTCGAACTCGCATAACTCGAACAACCCCGCTAAATCGAACTAACTGCCATTTCCCTTGGATTTGACCCCCACTTTTCAGTCATTTTTTACTCGGTTAACTCGAACTCGGATAACTCGAAAACCCCGCTAACTCGAACTAAATTTCGTTTCCCTTGAACAAAATTTGGGTCAAGTTTACCCCGATAACTCGAATTCCGGTTCTTGCAACTTGGCACGGTTGCCCATTGATTAGAGCAACGAACAGATCACGTATTTTACAACCATTTTCCACTCTTATCAGAAGAATGTATGGTCTTGTTAGAGTTTCTGACAAGTTAAGTTCAATTTGCACTGTACCGTATACTGAAGTGGTGAAAAATCAGTTAACTATCAATTATTAACTTGGCAAATTAAATATTGAATCGACCCCGATAACTCGAAACCCCGGTAACTCGAACTGTTTTACGTTTCCCTTCAGAGTTCGAGTTACCGGAGTTCTACTGTAGTTAATAAAGACGGGGTTTTTACCTGAAGACCAATTTTTCCAACGCTTAGGTGGCTGACGCATTTCAGTATTTTCCAGCCCTTACACTTTAATGGAACAGTATACTACTCCTAATCAGGTAACTACTATTGTCAAGAAAATGATCACAACTTATTGACCAATGATTGGGTATTTGTTTCATACTATTACTGTAATAGCAACTGGTGAAGAATAGTATAGTACTGACCCAAAGTATAAGGGCTGGAAAACAATGAAAACCATTTCAGCCGCGTTTCAAGGAATCCAAAAAAGCTTTACTTATCCCATATATATTTGTTTTGCAGTATTTTGTTAATTTTTAGACGATTTTGGGGGATGTCTGGGAGGCGATAGTTTTTCTCAAAGGATTCGTAAAATTTAGGCAAATAAGAAATATTGGAGATTTAATGTGATTTTAAAATTTGAATTTGAAGTTAAAAATTGGTGGACGGACACCAAACAGTCTCCTGACAACCCGGAGTGCCCTTGCGAGGGGGTCAACTGTTTGGAGGTGTTTCAAATCTTTTCTTCAATCCCTTCTTTAAATCTCTTAAAGTTCCATTCAAATTCAGGTAGAACCCCACCTTAAGTTTTGTTCTTGTGAGAAAACAACAGAAGTCAAAGGTTGCGTGATATAACCAAGCATGGATTTTAATTCTCCCTCCCTTTCCATCTCCTTAGCCTTTCACCCCCACCTGTCCCTCCTTTTCTACTCTCATTCACTTTAATGTTTGTTTACATTTCCTAACCAATTCAGTATCGTACTAAGCTGTGCCAAGCAATCAGATAATAACAGAAATTTGCCTTAATTTTGATCTCCCATACCAAGACTTTAGAGTATAAACCGCTAATAAAACAAAACACACTTGATAATAATTCTCTGAGGTTTTACACCTTGCAGTATTAACGTACTAACGAACTTGATAACAAACCCCATGTCGTACTAAGGATTTTTACTGATCAACATAGAAAATAAGTTCACAATGGTTTGTTCCTAAAACGTTTTTTTGCTGTACAGAGGGTCCGGCTGTATATTGACCTGTTACTTGTATACCGTATTGAAAAATCAGATCGAACCGACTTCTGCCCGCTACCATGATATCATGTTGAAAAATTAGCTCGTTCGAAACCGTAGCAAAATCGTTAGAGACAGACAAGATCCAGCCGTTTACTGGCAGTCTTTGATCCAAAATGATCCAAAATGAGCCAAAATAAAGTTTTAAAATTTCCTTTATCAATATGGTTCTTATCTTTTTATTCAAATCTATGAACTGCTTTTATGCAGTACTGTCCACAAAGACTGTGTTTCAAATGGATAAAAAATATTTCGTGCAGAATGTAATTTGATTAAGCGAATGTTTTCACGTCTATAAATACTTCAAGCAGTGAATGAAAAACCGTTTTGTTTTCATCGATGAGAACCACTTTCAAATAGTTAATGCATTAAAAATAAATATCAGATCAGAATACAATAATTATTAATGTAAGGTCTCGCTATTATGTCTCGACAGAGATACTTCTTTTTTTCCATTGTCTTGTTTACAAACTTTTTCTTAAGAAAGTTGTATTTTCGTGAATAAAACCCATTGGTCTGTTTTGTTTTCTGATCATGTTTGTCTGTGATTTTCACAAAACATGTGGTCTTTTTTTTCGGAACTTTAAATTGTACAAAAATTCCTATTTTGAACACAGATGTCACTTCCGGAATTTCTCATCTAAAATTCAATTGCTATTTAATTATAATTATTCGAAGTTTTCATTTTCAAGTCATCTTTTCATTCGATAGCTTTATTGATCTCGTAAAAAATTCCATTCAAGTTCACACCCACACTGTACATTGCCAATGTTTTGCTGACGTCTTGAGAAGTGTCTTACTAACGTCACTAGTCAAATCTAAAATATATCCAAACCAAGTTGTGCAAACATTCTACTCTTTGTGACAGGCGACTTTGACGCCCAACTGTGGGGAAATGAAAATCGACATACTTCTTGCTAAATATATAAAAAATAGTTTTAAAGTGGAGTCCGCCTTAAAAAAAATGTACCGCCAGATCACACTGCTATTTGTAGAAACCAGCAAGGCGTCTAGTTTCAAAGTTTCCCACAAAAACATTGCGTGACATGAATGACGTTACCCCTTTTATTTACAAAAATAAAATAGCTTCAACTTGTCAAAGCAACTACAGTTTCACAATGGTGATTATAAGTACTTTACCCCTTAAGCTTTTTTCTCTGTCCTCCCGCCGAAGCAAAGAAGAGAACCAGATTGCAGATTAGCCCAAAAGTCGACCCAGTGTTCCTACAACGATTTACTGTCAAAACTGAAATGAAACCGATTGGCCCAGGCTATCCCCGTCATTTTTAGCCGACAGGAGACTATCGTCTAGGACGACCAAAGGGTAAACTATAAATCGGCCAAGTCCGATTAAAAAAAAATATTCATCAAGAGGTTAAACACGATCGACGGTTAAATATAACAATTGAGCAAATTGCCAATCTATAAGGCAAAATTTCGCGAACTGAAGCTTTCAGAAGATGTATATCGTAAGTCACGGTTAAAACAGCCTGTTTATTAGCTTTCATCAATGTCACTGATAATATATAATTCACCGTTTTGAAATCTGTTTCTGCTCAAACTCACCGCTTTTCTGTTTTTTGATCGCAAAGTCCTGAGGTTCGGCAACTGAAATGTCTTAATTTTCCCTCCTTTCGTCTGACTCTCCACAAGCAAGAAGCTCTTTTCCTGCTCCTCAGTGAAAGATTTTATTTTGGCTTCAGAGAACTTCACGAATCGGTAGCTCGCCATTTCCAACCGGCGTTGGCAGCTTAGCACAAACAACCGTGTAAAGGTAGGAAATGACGTCATCGATATCCTCACTAGTGAGGATATGGAAAATACACCACTACAGTCTCGGCTGTAGTTTCGTATGAATTTTACGAGTGTCTATTTTCCAGTAAAACACTCGCGGTTATATAATAAAAAACCATATAAAACTCTACATTGATCTTGAATTTCGTGACTTTTCTTTGTCACTATGTTGTGTAAGACATACACCAAGCATGAGGCCACGTTCCCAAAATGAATCTATAATGAGGACCCAGAATGCTTAGCACAATACACAGAACACAGGACAAGGTAAAAAATATGAACCGTGGGCAATGTGACAATCGTTAGCGAAAACATGATGTAGGTTTGATCTGCCTGAGTGTGACCATGCCCAATTCATTATGACGTGTATCATTCTCCAGAGTTCCTTTCCATTAATAGTTACGACATTTATCCACTTTTGACGAAAGCGGGAAGTCCAAAAAACAGTGTGACATCAATTACGCTCTGCACGCGTACGTATACTCACTGTGCCATACGTGACTTAGAAGCTAAAGTTTCCTCATTCAACCTATTTTTTTTTTTCGATCGTTTTTTCCTTCAGAAATTCGGCTATATAAGATGTTTTACTTCTTTATGGTTTTGCCCGTTTTTTCCGCATCTTTATGAAACAGTTGCCAATTAATGCCGCGACACTCGTAATTAAACTTTAAATTCACTAATCAGTGTACAACAAATACAGATAATGGTAAAACGATGTATACTAAAAATATTCTACAAGTCAGCAGCCTGTATAAGTTACAAGCCGTTCACTAACAGTGGAAATGCAATATTATCGCGGTGAATTTTTTTTTTTTTTTAGACTTCGTGTCGCGATCGGTGACTGAGCCATAATTAGGACCGATCGGCTATCTATAGCACTTACTCAAGTCTGGGACTAAAGTTTTAAAATGCACGCCTTACTATTTACTTATTCGTCACACAAGAGTAAGGTCATCAAAACTTGATAATACTAAGTAGTTGTTGTTTATTTAACCAGTTTCAATATTTCTATATTATTTTCTGTTAAATTCAGTACATTTATTGGCTATTATTGGATATTAACATATCATTTTTAATCCAGCGCCCATAACCACGTAAATCATCTGAATTGCACCGAGCACTTCACGGTTAAAAACTCTCACGAAGCTTAAATGACTATGTATCTTAGACTTATATTTCCCTGGCCCAGTGGTTAATTAATATTTTCTTTAAAATAAGTACTACTAGATTTCTACAAGATTAAAACAGCCGGTTATTAAAAAATTGAAAGAAACTTAGATTGCTTTTGCATTTAGAAGTGTGGCTATATAAAATAAGAGTAATGAGACACCAAAAATCTAGGAGGGCGCATTATTTCACTTACTTGTAAGGCAACTTGCACTACACGCACATGAACTGAAAATATGTTGTGATCGTCAATTTAACTTGTTAAATGTTTTTTTTTGTTTTCTCTTGTTGTCTATTAAGTTTCTTTTACTTTAAATAACGGCTACCTACTACATTATTATTTCAATACAGGGGGCCAACCAGACCCTGCTATTGTTGGTTGATGACTCTTGTAAACTTATTTAATCATGAGTAACATATATACGTTCGTGGATCCTATTTTTTAATTTTTTTCAACTGTAACAAGTTAACTGAGTATACCTTTTGTGTCTTGTTTCTGGTTAAAGTGTTTCTAGCAGATACATATATCTATTATTATAATAGATGTCACATGTACGTGAACATTTGTTATGGTTCAATTTTATCCTTGGTTCAAATTTTATTTTCCTTTGTTTTAGACTCATTATCGTACATTACCATAACCAAAAACAAAGAAAAATACAATTTGAACCAAGAATAAAATTAAACCACAACACATTCACATGGAGCATGCACATCATTTATTCATTGTGGTTATCCGACGTTTGACGTCTAATATTCTGAACGCTATTTTAATTAAAATTTAATTAAATTTCCCATATTCTAAAGCTTTGCACTATTACTTGATGTCAGAATATAAGCACTGAAATGAGATTTGATTATCTCTTATTTTAGTAGCAGTTAGATTTTTTTATAATTATTATAATTATACTAATGCCTTATAGTATTGTGTAAGGTAAATATCGATAAATGTTGCATATTAGTGTCATTAGAAAATGTGTATACATTGTAAGACTTTAAAGTTATGATTTGATAGGTGCAGTTGTCCCCATTTTACTACACCCAGGCATGTACTACACACAGGAGAAAATTACACTACATAAATATTGCAATTTTATAGATTTATAAGCACATAAAAGCATTTTAGTTTTGTTTTTTAACTTTTTCACCAGAGCGTTAAATGACTTCTAAATAGGTTCATTGAGATTTCATTTTGGTTTTCATCCTTTGAAAACGTTCTCCTGAAAATGATTTAACAAGTTCCCTGCTGGCTTGTACCTAGCCACAACGAACGACAAACGACCGTCAGCAGTCTGGGCTCTACCCATTCCCAGTTCTTTGCTCTCCTTCCAAACCACTTGCGTGAAATGTCCAGTGTTTCCCTGGAAACCTGGCTTATCGAATCTGTAATCTTTAACCTCAGCATACCACATGTTTGTTGCTTCTTCGCCAGCTGATTCAAACTTTCCAGAGAACATGGCGATGTTTTCACCAGTCTCCTTACGCTCGGACTTAGAAGCGTGCTGAAGGCTACGGGCACGTGCCAACTTGTCGGCCCAGGCCTGCGCGTCCCTTGCAATCTCGTCGGACCATTTCAGTGGTGAAACACGATGCTTGGCGCGGTATTTGTTGTGTGCATCGAGGGCTTGCTTTGAAAAGGCACTTTTTGAGCTGGAGCTTGGCGCATGTGAAGCTCCTTAAAATAATAAGATATAGTGTGCCGATAAACTTAACGTTAAATTCATGTTAACTACGCTGAAGCTCTTGGGGATATCAGGTGGGAATTTCAATCATGTTTATACTTTGACTGTTGTGCGGCTTAGCGCTTAGACGTATTTGGGACACAGAAAGTAAATCTCTTTGTTTGTTTCTAATTAGCAGCGCTCTCAGTTCACAACAATGTAATAGATTGAGGAGTTCTGTACTGACTTTGTTATTATTAATTTAAAAGCTGTGAGATGACATAAACAACAACCACCATTGAGTCAATGTCAAGTGAAATTTAAAAAAAATTTTTTTGTTATGTTTACCTTCTCCTTTGGTGTCCCTGGGTGCCTTTGAACTTGGGGAAACTGCAAAAAAAAAAAAAAAATTAAGATCGAAATCTAAATGCATATGATTCATGAATATGTGATATTTTGTTATAATTATACACGACCAACTCTTTTAATATTTTTTTCTATGAAAAACTGAGGCTTAGCTTACAACCTTGGTCCGGAAGCGCTGTTTTCATGTCTCTTGAAAATGCATCTTGTTTTCTTGTCTCTGCGACAGTAAAAAGAAATATATTGGATCTTGAATTTAAAGCTTTTAACAAATAATGCAATAAAGGAATCAGTTTTAAAAACGTTTTAAAGTTTTATTTTGTTGTATTTGTTAAAAAAATATGTTTTTAATACAGTTTAGTAACGTTAACGACGGTCGTTTTATGATATATGCACTCCTCTCACCAGTATGATATGATTATTAGTAAGAACACGACAAATCTGATACTCTTACCATGAACTGTTGTGACCGTCTCCTTAGAATAACCACTTTGATCTGAAAAAATACAGAAACAGACTAAAAAACCTTTCATAAAAAATGTTCAGCCCATTTCTTTCGTGTTTGATCGTCGAAAAAAACTTGAGAGGAGTTTAGAAAAGTTTGTAATCGTTATGTCACTACAAATTTAGCTTGCCTTTTTCACTAACCACCACACATTAATTTTCAGTTTCTGCCAGTATTATTCTTATAATTTTAGTTCTTAATTTTGTCGTGTTCTCTGCTTATTCTCTTCACCTGTACATGTGTCCTCAGCGGTGTATTAATAACGTAAGGAGAAATTAAATGTAATAGACGTTTTTTTTTTTACGAAACACCGCTGCTTACAATTTCTTTTCTTATACTTCATTACATTATACAGAATACGATGCCCGACATTATTATACAGAGATTGCTTTCCTAAATTGGTGGTAAATTGAAAAAATTGAAAACATTTAACGGCTTGAAAACGCGGCAAAAAAATTAAATTAACAACACATTATTTTAAACAAATACATTAAAAACTGCGTTATCTTAAAAATTAAATCAACGCAACAAAATTCTTTTCGAGGTTCAATGCGATCACAATACAATAAGAGGATTCTGTATAAGAAACTTTATTCGTCACCTTGGCGTAAGAAATACAGTGATGTTAAAACGCTTTGGTTTATCTCACTTACCATTTCCTTTTAAAGTCACAGTTACCGTGGAAACAACAGTCTTCTTTGTACCGTCCGGATAGGTCACAACCTGAGATTAGAAATGCTTCTTGTCCGTTATGTGTTTTTGCTTTTAGTGTGTTGGTTTAATTCCGGTTTCCTTTGGTGAATCATTTTTAGGTTAAAAAGTATTAATATACTTTATAACACCAGGCCAAGAAGCTAAGACCTGAAAATATTTTTTCTACACTGATTTAGAAATGAGGAAATATAACACAAAGTGGTGGTAAAAAAAAAAATTAGCGTCTAATTTGAAGTAGAAAATTCCAAAATCTAAAGTTTCGACCGTCATTAGGAATTGTGGGTCTAGTATGCGTTGTTAGTGTGGCATTATGTGCAAAACAAAACTTGCTAAAAACCTAGTAATTATAAAACAATGATTATAAAGTATGAACTGACAACCGACATCAACCTCTTGAAACCGCTGACCTATTCATGTATCAAAAGCGAAAATATTCAAAGTTTGATATATAAGCACTGTAGTAATTACTTTTGGTATATAGTCATGAAGCTTTACTTTAGTTACTCATTACCGTTTCCTCTGTTCGTCGCTCTCTGCCTACAGGAGGTCTTTCTTCGTGTTTCTGCCGCTGGTAAACGGGCGCAGAGCCTTTCTTGGCGGGTTCCTTTTCAGGAATTTTAACAGGCCCGTCCTGCAAAAGATGTGAGTTACATGGATTATTTTTTAGAATCATGCAGTGTTATTATAGTAGATGGACTGTTATATTAAAGGTCACTTTTGGAGAAAAAGGACAACAATTTTCCATTTGCTGCTACCAAAGTTATTTTAGAGAAACAAGCTAAAAACAAAACAAGATAAGTAAATAAATAAATAAGAAAGAAGTGAGTAAGAAAAGAAGTAATTAAGTAAACAAACAAAGAAATAATAAGTAAGTAAGCAAAAAAGTAAGTATGTAAGTAAGTAAGTAAGTAAGTAAGTAAGTAAGTAAGTAAGTAAGTAAGTAAACAAACAAGTAAACCAACAAACAAACGAATGAATCAACGCATTAAAAAACAAACATAAATAACACAATGTCATTTCTTTGTACTGTTCACTTAAATGTTCTTGTTTGGTGTTGGTTTTTCTCCAATTTGGTATAAATTACCTTCCCCATCGCCACCTCCCCTCCTCCCCCCGCCAGTTAATGTGTCCATAATACACTTCTAAAGTTCACTTGAAAACCAGGGCTATCAGACGTATCAGTATCAGCACTGTTTAGTCTTACGCACCTTTGAGGTAAAGACATTTTCTTTGAACGCCCTCATGTTATTTCCCGCTGGCCTGTAACGGCCAACCACGAACATCTTCCCGTCAGCACTCTTGGCCTTGCCTATTCCCAGTTCCTTACTCCCTTTCCAAACGACTTGCGTGAAGTGACCGGTGTTTGACTGGTACCCAGATTTACTGAAGTCATAATCCTTCACTTCACTGTACCAGCTGTTCACGGCATCGGTTCCGTCAATTTCCCGCCCAAACACCATAAACACATTTTCGCCATCTTTCGTGTCGTCGTGGCGAAGGCGGCCTTCGCGCGCTATTTGCTTGGCCCAGGTCTCGGCGTCTCGAGCGAGGGCACTGGACCATGTGAGTGGAGGCGCTTGATGGGCTTTTCGAAATTTGTTGTGGGCTTCCAAAGCTTCTTTACCAAACGAATCCATGGTTTATTTTACTGAAGAAAAGAAAGTGAAAAGTTAGTTCGATATGTGTGTTTCCTTGGCTTACTGCATTATTCATTCTAATGGGATGTCTGGTACGTCCCACGAATTCGAAGTCGGCGACGATTTTTACTGTCGGTAGAACTGCTAGACAACCCCAGAGATTGGAGAATGAATTTTACTTAAAAAAAAACTACGAATCCTAATGAAAAAATATTCAAACAAATTAAGCAGTCATTGCTTGTCGATGGAAATAAATTATACCCACAAAGAGTTACGTAGTTTTGTGAATTGCAGTGTATCTAAAGGGCGATGCGTGTCGTCTTCAGGCTGACCAACCAAAGCTGCTTGACAGGCTAGATTTCCAGTTAATGGGTTCACTGATTTAAGATCTTCTCACAACACTGTGAATCAATTTATCCGTGGTTCTGATTTGAATATTAAAAAGCGATACAACGCAACGAAAATGAAATGAAGAATAGCCACATGGGAATTAAAAACATTTCTCTTTCGCAGATGGATCAAAATTTTACGATGGTGGTAACAATTGGGATTGTTTTGTGTGCGATAGATGTTCGAGGTGCGTTGTTCAATATTTAAGTTGTAGGCGGAAGACGAATAGGCCAAACTTATCAGCTTTATTGTGTTGAAAAGAATTGTATAAATTACGGAATTAGAAACGTTACGTCGTCCAAAATAGTGCCTTTCCTCTTCACTTTCGTACCCGGCTACAGTTGGAGTAGCACACCAGTCACATAATACCTGTCCATGCGAACCTTAAAATTCCTTTTATTTAAGTATCGAAGTTAACTAAGTTGAATTGTAAGGACATTATACGTTTGAAAAGGACTTGGAAACCTAGGATACAAAAGCCTTTCATCGGAATATTCTACTTAAATAAAATAAACAAGATATCCTACAGGTATATTTGTTGATGTGTGCAAACCGTTGATCTGATTGGTTGAGGAGATGACATTTACAAGTGTTCGGCACGTGATGAAGCAGCTGTAGAGCGGTCCTAGGCCTTGAGGCGATAATTAGCGCAGGAAACATTATTAAACGACCCAGTAAAACATGCACGATATTTCGCTGTTAACATCCGTCATTGCCACTAAGCCGGGCGGCTTGTGTACAAAAAAAAAAAATAATGTAGAAAAAATAAATAAATAAATAATCCTCCCGACTGAATTGGTGAACAAATGTATCTTTTTCGAACACATGCACTTACTCTGTAAGAACCATTATTTTTATCAGCAACAAAAACACATGAATATTACATTTTGTATTCACTGTTTTTTCTCCATTTAGATCTAACAGTAGCAAATTATCGTGACAGTTTTTTTTTTCTCGAAAAGCTTATACGGCTGCACTTATTTGGCTTTCATCAGCGCTCCAAAAGAGAGCTGTTTCAGTTGGAAAAAAAACAAGAGAGCAATTTGAAAAACGTTTCTGGGGGCTACTGCAGGTTAAAAGATGAAAATATGCAAATTTCCGAACTAAAGGCTGATTTTGTAGCCAGTTACTAAATAACACGTTGGCGTATTAGAAAACCAACAAACGTTGACAGTTATATTTTGAAACGTTGTTGAAAGCTGCAGTCTTTAAGCAAATTCGAATTGACCTAACTAATGATAAACCTGAATAGCATTCCTTTTATTTCTGAATAAATAAAAATCGTTTCTCTTTGCAAGCTACGTGTGGTGATTTGTTTACAGTTTAAAAGAATCGAGGCAGGACGATATGACGTTAAGGGGTATCACATTTAACATGTAAAAGAATAACATAACAAAAAGAAAAGATTTGTCACTTGGTCGCGTGTTTATGATCGTAAATGTCCTGGGGTTTTTTCTTGTTGTTTTGAATCGAGGCCATTCAAGGAAAATAAGAACCGCCATCTAATAAATTATTTGAATATCCTGTCTTTGATCACAACATGAACTGCGAACAACCCTTGTTACTTACCAGGCCAAAAAAAGGGATCGCCACTCTCTTTCGACTGCTACAGTAGGTAGACTGGATGGTTTGAAAATATTCCGGGAAAACAAGAAACAAATCAACACCTCGCGCGATTGCCTTCTGTCTTCTCAAGGCAGAAACGCGTACGTGTCCGAGAGACCACTGTATTCAAACGAGTTCTCTGCAGGGACACAATGACTGGTTTACCTGTGATCACGAATTTATAATTGAAAACCAAAACAGGTTTCAAATTTGCATACAAATATTAAAATATATTTCGGACTCTATGTTAAGTTCAAGGTCAGCCACGTCTTTTTACCGACTGCCTTCTATATTATTTTAGTTCGGCGGCTTTTTATTACTTTTTATTTTAGTTTATTATCTTGGAGAATCTGTTTACTGCTTGTTGAGCCTCTCTGAGGGACTTTCAATAGTTGTAATTTATGCCAGCTTATTGCTTCCCTATAGGGTGCGCTCTTTATATTTTATTAGGTCTATCTTAAGTATGCAGCGCTAAAAACAATATCAAAGTTTACAGAATTTCTGGACGAAAATGTTCGTAATATATTTTGTACTGGTGACTAAAGGAATAACAAGTTGTATTAACTCTTCACAGCTTTTTTTTTTATTCAATACGTTTCAATGTTTAGTATTTTGAACAGAATTTTGGGCTCGGTTAAATAGCTTCAGGTTTTTCTTGGTGCGAATGGGTTCATGATCACAATAAATTATACCGGTTTGATTTTTCTCGTCATTGATGAATTGCAGGATGCGGTATTCTATTTTCTAGTATACGCAGTATGGACTAAATTGATGAAAACGAAAATTTATTTGTGAATTTTATAGTTAATTATATCATTTTTAAGACATCATATTTTCAAGAACCGTCAAATTTTGTGGCTTTCTGTAATTCAAAACATTTTGAACTTCCCATGATCATGCGATAATCGCCGTTTGAACTAGCACGAAACTATTTTTTTCCGTGATCATGTCTGTAAATCAAAGGGAGAAAACAGTCCAACTATATAAAAACAGATATCAAGCATGGTCTGCCTAAAACAAGTTACTGAAAGTTCGGGATATATTTGTTTTTGTAACTCACTTTTTAATTTTCCACTTTATAGGCTAGAATCTTCACTTCTGTTCAGCAGCCTCAGGGCTTTCCATTCACGCAATTTATGCCACTGCATGTTTTCAATCCCATTTTGATCTATTTTTCGTTTTTAGTTTCTGCGATGCTTTTTGGCTTGTATATATTCAAAGCACGACAATAGAAAGTATTTTGGTTATTATCATATTAAACTAGCAAGAATTATAACTATTTGAGTTTGCCCGTTTTGAGGATTTATATGTATTTTATCGTAATTTTGTTTTAGGCAGCTGCATCTCAAAAATTACCAATTCAAAATATTGCAAGGTAGCTCCCATGGTCAAGAAATCAAACCTCCATCAAAAATAAAGAACATTTTAACCTTTTCCGTTTTAATTTTTGTGTAGAAAGACGGAGCGTTTTAACCAAAATAGAAAAACCACTTGCATATTTTTGTCACGCAATGGGGAACAGTCAATAACTTTGGGCGTGGCCAATATTTGTTGGATTTATTTATTAGAAAGGCGAACGATTGGGCTTGTTGCTCAAGGAAGAGTTGATCAATGCAGCATATCTTCAGCTTTAGTTTAAAATTAATATTGTGGAAATGTATTCAAGCTCCTTGAGGTGTGCAATTTTGCCTCATGTTTATAGATAAGGTATATAAGCTAGTCAGAAAAAAATGGCTGAAAGGCACGAAAGCATGAAGGAAATTATCTCTTCGTTTTTCAGGATTATAATATTGTCCTTTAGAAAACTCAAAGCAAAGGATATTCAAAATTATATCAAAGACCGAACATGGATCGGAGTATATACACATAATTATTAAAGTTTTTCTAGCTTAAACACTTGGTAGCGAGGTAGTTATACGATCACGACTAATTTTCGATTGTAATAACTACGTGCTATGTTATTTGTTAGTGTTTGCCGATTATTATCTGGCTTTCAAGCTATTACTATCATTTGGCTTTTAGTGTTATTAGCTCTTTGCAATAAATAATTTATCGGTGGGAAGACAAATACACTTAATTTGCTTCATCTTTATTTATTTAACTTCCTCCGTTTTGGCTATGGAAAACGGGATCTTTTAAGCTTTGGTGGAAGAATAGGGGAGTGAAATATATTTCTCTTCTGGACCAGGCATCAACAAATCTGCACCAACAATTTTCAATTTTAATTACTTAAAATGAATGGCCTGTCAATTGCGAAATATCCGAAGCAATATTAATTCCAAATTAAAAAGTTCTATTCATTGTCATCTGGTTGTGGTACTCCTTATTTTGTCTCTTGTGCTAACATTACTTTAAAGTCCTTTAATTAAAACTATAGTCCATGCCATCTCTCCATGTAGAAAAACTATGTTCGCGAATACACATTTTTTTTTTTTTTTTTTCTTCACTTAGCCATATTGTTGTGCGCGTAAATGAAGTAGATGTTTATTATATGATTACATTGTATTAATTTTAACCAATAGAATAACGAGTTTTTGCGTCTTGTCGTTTCCTTCTGGTAAAATTTCACCTCGTATTTCTATGATTCTTCTATATAACACACAGTTTTCGCAATCTTTTTCACTTTGTAATGTGATATATATATAGGTAGCTAACAGTAATGACAGCTAACATGGACTTACTACATCATAAGGCTTGACTTTTCTGTTTTATATATATAAAATACTGAGAGATATTTTAATGTCTTGCAGGTGTTCTACGATTTTTAGCTCAGCTATTCGTTTTCAGAACATTTTCATGAAACCTCTCCAGCACATTTCCAGCTGGGTTATATCTAGCTACAATATACATTAGTCTTCCATCTCGACTCTTGCAAGTTCCTACTCCAACCTCCGTGGTATCTCGCCAAACGATCTGAGTGAAATGACCGGTGTCAATACTAAAACCAGGCGAGTTGTATTTGTAGCTGTTGATCTCCGAATACCAGATCTTTACAGCGTCAGAGACATCATAATGGTTAGACATTCTGCAGATGTTTTCCCCTTTAAACTTCCGTTCTTCCTTACTCGCGTGGCGCAGTTCACTATTTCGAGACAACTTCTCGGCCCAAGCTTGCGCGTCCTTTGACAACGCAGGTGACCATTTCAGACTGGGTACGCCATGAAGGATGCGAAGATCGTTATGTGCTTTTAGGACAGCGTCAATAAACGAATCTGCAAGGTAAGAAAAAATGCATCCATAAATGGCAATTCTACGATAATGGTTTCTTGGAAGAAAAACCCGGCAAGATTTAGTTAAGGAATCTGCAACACAAGAAAGTTAATTGCAATCGCACCCATAATTGACAATTCCAAGATGGCGGTGTCCTAGGAGAAATGCAATTAGACACTCCTACTGCCTAATTTATAAGAGATAAAACACCACTAGAATAAAAGTAGGACAAAAACCAAAAAAGATTGCTCGGATTGATTCTTACTATACAGATTTTAGTTCCCGTACCTTTTGGAATAGAAAAATCTTTCATCTTGATCAGATCTTCCTGTTGCGGAGATGACTTCTCTGTAATAGAAACCACAAAACTTTGCCTTAACCACTACTGATCAGTTGATTCAAGTACAACATGTAATTTCAGGGATGATTTAATTTGTTTAAATGACTTACGGTACCTGGCATTTGATGTTCTTCTCCCGTTGACACCTGAGTCAGACAAAAATAAAGTTACGTTTAAGTTTTGTAAGCTTGAACTATACAGCGAATTCGTGAAAGGTTGTCGGAAAAAAGCACAGAAGTGCACGCAACTAGACCGAAAGGTAGTTTGGGTAGAAGTAGAGAGCTACTGTACGTGCTGAATACTAATAAGATGGCGACATGACAAACACGAATTTTCGCGTTTTCTTTCTCTTTAGACATGTGGAAACAAAGAACTTTAAGCCACGCTGAATTTTAGATGAATTTTCAAAACTTAAAGACATGCGACAGTCAAAGTAAAGCTACAGAGAAAGGCCTTCTGAGAGGAAAAACAAAATCTTCCGTGCAAACTAGTCCAATCTTGTACATTTAAGCCTGGTTTTCACTAGCGACGCAAGCACAAGCGCAATCAGGCAAAAAGAACCAATTTTTTATCCTTGTGTTTGTGCTTGCTGCAAGCACAAGCACAAGGATCAAAATGCAATGCGCTTGCGCTTTTGCTTGAGTCGAAGCCGTTTTTACGGTGATTAGAGCTGTTATCCTTGCGCTTGTGCTTGCGTCGCTAGTGAAAATCAGGCTTTACTGTAGGCCAATATGCAAAATTCACGAGAATATCCAGACCACCTTTCGGTCTTGTCGCGTGCACTTTTGTGCTTTTTTCCCGACAACCTCTCTCGAATTAGCTGTATACACATACTGTTCTCACTGTGCCGACGAATCACTTTTGTTAGTTAATATCTACGTTTTGCAAGAAAATGAAAAAAATCTATCGAGTGGAAGTTTGATTTCTTGTCACACTGACGGTTTGAAATCCGCTTTGTGAACTTTCCTTTTTGCTGTACGACAGTTTCAAATGCGTTTTTCCAGGGTTTAGTTTTACAAAAAAGATGGCAAAACTAGGAATTATTTACGCAACAGACGTCGCACTTCTACAAAATGTGACTAAGATCGTTAGCCTCCGTTTACTCATCTTTGATATTTTTAAATATAAACCCTGTAAACCATGCTGAATAACGTGCGCCAATTTTTCAAAATCAGGGTAGTTTTCCACACACTTTCTCTCTGAAACGAAGTCGGTGACCCCAACGTTTTTTGCATTTCTGACACAAGTAACTCATTATCTGACTGCAGCAAAAAAATTAAAGAAATCTATCGAGTAGAAAATTTTGGCGCGAACGTCCTTAAATAAGCTGCTTTTAATTGTGCTTTTAATTTAGACTACCAACCTTTGGAAGGACGTTGCCGTTGAAGGCGTTTAAGTCATTTCCCGCAGGACGGTATCTGGCCACCACATATACACTTCCATCTGAACTCTTGGCTCTTGCCATGCCCAGCTCCTTAGAATTCTTCCATACCACTTGAGTAAAGTGGCCCGTACCGGGCTGATGGCCCCCTGTCTTAAAATCGTATCGCTCTACCTATCGTTTAGGGTATAGCATAGCGTTAACATTAAGGGCATAGCTGCAATGCATCACCTATGTACAGCCCAACATTTTTCCGAAATAATTAAGTCTCATCGTGAGTACTACAATAAGCTAGCAATATGCGTTAAGCCAAATGCAAGGCTGATCGGACAGCTAAAAAGGCTCAATAAAAATTATTTAGCCTTTTAGCTGTCCGATCAGACTTGCATTTGATTTAACGTTTTATTCCATATTGCTGATCCTGATCTACGCCAAGATCCGGCTTCACTTCGCTGCTTTTTGTACAAGTGATCCTTACATTATTCCAGAGGTACATTATGCGTGTCTACCGTTACAATAGTATGAAAATTTTCACGAGATAACTAGCCTGCGTGGCAGGCGCCGTAAGTTTCTAGCGCGCGTATGGGAGAAACGCGAAAGGCGCGAGAGGGCCACGCGAGGAAAAAATCGAGGAGGCGCGTCTCCTCGATTTTTTCCTCGCGCGGCCTTCTCGCGATCGCGCACTCTTTTACGCGCGCTAAAAACTACACAGACGCCTGCTACGCAGGCTACGAGATAACCTGACTCGGTGTCCTGAGCAAAACTTTTAGTGATCGCCAAACTGTAAGTGATAGTTCGTTTCACAACACTAAAGATGTGGCTGCCTTCTTAAATTGGGCTACCTATAATCCTCGGTGGTTCAGGTAAGTGCAAATATTTTGTAACTTGATAACTTATTTTGCGGGGCCGCTCCACATACAGTATTCACCTACATCGTCCAATTCACAGTTGGGCCTAAAATTATTCCCTCACCCCCACCCCCTAATATCCGCGTTTCTGTGTTTTCCTTTCCCGGCATGGTCGACTGTGCCACAATCCATGCCATAATTCCCTGGGACACTCATTTCAACAATCATAGCGTGACATTCCGTTACGAATTCTCAGAAATGGAGAACCCCTCTTCCCCCAAAACCAATGTTGCAAAATAGACGGCAACGGAAGGCATTGTTTTTTCAAGGTACACAACATTGTAATGGGGTAGGGGGGGTAATTGTTGATTTTTTCCCTGTTTGAAGTGTAAAAAACGGCAAGTGTCCCAAGAATTGTGGCGTGGATTGCAGCTTAAATTAGGCCGTTTTCCTGATGACCTCCCCGTAAGGGACAACACTTTGTCAGTTACCTCTGAATACCAGGTCTTTGTGGCTTCTTCTGCTGCAGCATCGAAACCCTGAGATGCCATAAACACATTTTCGCCAATCCCCTTCAGTTGATCATGTTTGAGGCCACCTTCTTTTGCTAGTTTCTTTGCCCAGATCTGTGCTCCTCTTGCAAGCTCGTTCGACCAACTTAAGGGTGGCACATTGTGCGCGGAACGCAGCTTGTTATGTGCCTCCAGCGAGGTCCTAGAGAACATATCCATTATCTAAACGGCAAATGACAATGTAATAAAATGAATAAGAAGGCACATTTGCATTGATCCTAACAGATGACTGGTAACGCAAGCCTCACTGTCAAATTAAAATGGCTGTTTTAGTTGCAGAGTCGCGGAAGACTTTCTAGCCTGCGTAACAGGCGCGTGTCTAACTTACATACTTTGTAAAGCAAAATCGGATGACATATCAACTCGATGAACATCTGTTCTCCACGCCGTCTGAACCTATTACTCTACAAACAAAACTTCGGATCATTTTCAAACGAATATCATGGTTAATTACACAATTCAGTAGACCGCAAAACGAGAGTTAAAAAACATATTTTTCAAAAGAGAAGCATACAGTCGGCCATACGATGTGGACTTCGTTTCCTTGCTGATCGTGAACCAAGAGGTTAGAAAGCGAAATTATAAAGAGCAAAAGGAACATTTATTACATCGCGTAAAAATGGCGATGTTGCATGACGGCGTACTAGTAATTGTTACCTCAGTATTTTTTTTTTCGTTCAGGAAAACTGTGGAGGACTCCTGGTTGCCCACCGGCTGTTATTTATCCTTACTAAATTCCGTCGATGTACTGCGGACAAGTAAGCTTATTCGAGGAACAAGGTCTCGCTTTATGGACAGAACACTCCGCAGATCGTGGCGTCCTATTTGTTCAACACTTTCGTTTAACTGTTTTGCATATGTTTAACAATTCACGGTATTATTCAAAGCACGTGGTTGATTGTAAACTTTGTTCCTACGTATGTACTTTTGTTTTACCCCTGGGCGAACAACTGAATAATGAACTATGCATGACATAGATGTGGCAAAATATTTTCTTATCCTATATTGACCTATATTTATTTACCTGTTTGTCGTATATGCCCCTTAATATCTAAGAATCTACACCTGAACTTTACAGTTTACATTTCTTTTTAAATTAGTGTAACGCAAACGCCCCCTTTCACATGTAACGCAACCAGCTCAGTTGTGACATCCCAAATCGGATCGGACAGTGATCCCAGTCCGGGGCAGTGATCGGAAGCTGAAATAGCTTTAAAATTGTTCACTGAAACTTTTTAACTTTCTTTTTTCTGTGGTGTTACAAGTAATAAAAAAGTAATAATGATGTAGTAACATTGCTGAACAAAGAGAGATCACCAGTTGAGCTTACCGTAAACCAAGTTGATCGGACCCAAGTGCAGCAGCTATCAAGATCTAACAGTGGACTACATTAAAATTGTGTGAAACGTCGTTATAACTCTAATTGCTGTCTATGAATAATCCCTTGTTAACTGATAGCGATTCAGTTGATACTGATATTGTACTGAATCTATCATCTGCAGTTGTAAAGAACTGTTAAAACTATCAAGACAACTCAGAATAAACATTACAGTGCGAAGGATTTCCCGTTAAATAACAATCAAGCTTCAATCATTAACCTCCACGACGTTTGAGACGCCATTCACTGTCTGGTATGTACGAATTGCAGGAATTGGTAGGGCGGTATATGCTGAATTCCTTATCTGTAAAAAGAATCACCACTACACATTCGCATTCCGAATCGCCAAAGTTTGGCATGAAGAGAACAATAGTACATGCGTTACAGGAAAAAATTGTTTAAAGCCCAGAGGATGAAACTCGCATGAGCTTTTTTGTTATTGTTATTTAATGTCTGTAAAAATAAAGTTTGTCGCGTTCAGCGGTCAAGTAAGTTTGTTTTCATTAAAATAAAAGCCGGATGCTTTTCAGTCTTCGTTTCTGTGGTATGTTTTTAATTTGGAACTATTTTAAGCTTTTAAGAACATGCCTTTCATCACTGTTTCATTTGAGTCCGTGTCGAAATCCTAAAGAACATAAGATCGCAACCTGACTCATAATCGAAAATCCGGTGATAGAAGACTGAAAACTTTGCCTACTATTGTGAACACCGCTAGCATACATAGTACGGACTTCTTTTTTTTCCTTCATCCTTCGACTGGAAAAGTAATGTCCACAAAATCTTTATGATCTGTATAAAATCCTTCAAACTAATACCATGTTGTAGACAAATCAGCAGCATATACAATCATATATTTCATACAAAACTGTCAAAAGCCTTTGAGTTTGGCGCAGCACATGCCAGCATCGCTTTTGTGTAGGGGTACCACCTGAACTTCCTCGCCTAGCACTTGAACCCTAATTAACTTTTTCAGACAAATAGATTTGTATGAGTGTATTTTTGCATCCTCGACAAATAAACTGGCGCCGAAAACTTCAAGGAGGCATGCATTGAATAATACTATTTATTGTAAGATCAATATACAAAGAGCTTTCATTTTAACACTTCTCAGTGGGTTCGTCTTAATGACAAAGAAAAATATTATCTTCTTAAAGTGGGAAGCTAACAATAATACAAAAGGTAAACAGAAAGAGAGACATGATCAAAACATTTTAACGTGGTCTCGAAATGGGCCAAATTATGAAATTCCTGTACTTGTTTACTGATCCACTAGTTACTATTTCTCTATTTAAATTCACCCATTCTTGAGTTAGGGTTGTTCAGTCTCATTTGAAAAATCAAGTTATCTATTTACTTTTCATTTGATTTTTTTTCCTTTCATTTCTTCCTTCTTTCCTTTTTTCTTTCATTTTTGCTCTTTTTCTTTCTTTTCTTTCATGTTGTTTTTATTCTTGTCTTCTTTACTCTTTGTACTCTTTTCTGTGCTTTTTGTTTGCCTTTTCTCTGTTTTGTTTCTCCTTGACCGCTTTCTTCTTTCCTTTGTTCCTTCCTTCGTTTCCTTTTTCCTTCGTTCCTCCCTTCCTCCCTTTGTTTTCTTCTCTATCCGTTCTTCTTGAAAAGTGATTCTCCATCCGTCACTTAGTCCGTTAGCAAGTGGCAAATAGGAGTGATCCCCCTGGAGAGGGCGGGGGGGGGGGGAGTCAAGTTACAATAGTGACGGGGAGGTGCGAAGGTCTTTTGGGGTTATAAAAGTTTGCGATCCAAGGATCCAAATTTTGTGGTGACGGTTTTGGTAAAACTATTTTTGGGAGTTAACAACCACATGGATGTTACTTTTGAGGATTATCAGACGTGGGTTGTAAATAGTTAAGGGACAAGTCATAAGCCGTTAAAAAACAAAATACATTTTAAGTACGCTTGACCTTCAAATTTAAGCAGAAGATTGTCCCAACAAATCTTATAAAACTTCCATGATCCGTCGATATCAGGTGGCAATAAGTTTTTAAACTGATCACTTATTTGGATATCATACACTGTAGTTTAATAAAAACACTTTTTATAAACTGAGTCTCAAAGTATGCCTTTTTTTATTCCATCCATGGTTACATCACTTATCATTGTGATTTCAGAAAAACAATAGAAATATGACAAATAGTATTTAGTGTACCACAAGTGTTGTTATGCCTGCACAACTATCTTTACAGAGCGGTCAGTTTCCTGTGGTCGATGTTTCATAAAGCCTGGTTTTCACTAGCGACGCAAGGACAAGCGCAAGCACAAGCACGATCACGCAAAAAGGACAAATTTTGATCCTTGTGCTTGTGCTTCCCGCAAGCACAAACACAAGCATCAAAATGCAATGTCCTTGTACTTTTGCTTGAGTCGAAGCCGTTTTCACGAAGAAATAAGAGCTCTTATCCTTGCGCTTGTGCTTGCGCTTGTGCTTGCGTCGCCAGTGAAAACCAGGCTTAAGGCAGTACAAAATGACAGATTTATTTCAATCGCAATATCAATTTACAAGCGTGTTTCTAAAGTTTACTATTTTATAAAGTGTCCAAGTAAGCCATGATTCATTGCAAATGGTCATAGTTCAATGTTCAGAATATAATATATATGCAGCATTATTAGGCAAAAATTACATTCGTAATCATTGTTTTAAAAATGAGTGAAGCACGTTCTGACAACAGTGGGTGCCAATGACTTTGTTGTTCATTAGACTTAAGGCTGTGTTCACACTTGGTGCCTGAGCACGCTGCCTGAGTACGATTCTCGCTGGGCACTAATGTAAACATGCTTTATTTTTCAAGTGCTCACGCCACCTTGTACTCGGGCACTTCAGTAATGATACTTGGGTACTTTTGTTTTCTGTGTGTGAACACGACGCTGTTTTTTGCCCATGCTCAGGTATCAGTGCTCGAGTACTAAGTGTGAGCACGGCCTTAGAGTAAAAGGAAAAGAAAGTAGAGTAAAAGGAAAAGAAAGTAAGTAAACCTGAAAAACAAAAAAAGAACTGTTCCTTTAAAACACTATGCCAGCAGACATTGAAAAACTTTCAACTTCCTTAATCTAAGCTTTATCTCCATGGTTGCTGTGTACCAGTTCCTGCTTTTTAGCACTCATTCCTGAAAGGATAACAGCAAAAATATCATTAATAATACTGAATTTTATAATTATGCCTGTTTTAATAAGTGAAAACTTGCTATTGAGACTGCAAAACAAATTTACTGACATTAGGGCATTACATCTTGTATTTCAGTGCATTTTATGTTTAAATAACTGGATTAATACACTTGTTATCTGACTACCATTTAAGCTTCTCCCTCACAACTAAATGTCGCGATCGATTATCTAAAAGTTAATTTATATCTATATTACTTTTACGCCTGACCCGCAGACTATGTCACACCGACTTTATTTTCTTTATTTCACTGTTAAGCATGTAATAAGTTTAATTTCGATATATTGTTACGTTTAATTCATGCATCCATTTTATTTTACTTTATTTTATTTTTCTCTTTATATTTCCTTTAGCTGCCAGCTTAACCGACAAGAACAGCCGAAATGTTTTACACATTTACATCATGTAAGGAGACACAAAGTGTACCTTACTCAAAATTCAACTTCTGATTGAAGTAGATTGAGATTTCTTGTCAGGGACCATTCTTTTGGAGCCTGTGTCCTCCTTAAGTGGAGAAACCGTCAATTTGTTGACCAAACTTTTGCGCGTCACTTCATGTGTGGCCGCGGACTTTTTCCTCGCCCCTACCCCTCTTTGTGACTGCTTGGATTTACTTCCTACAAGTTAAATAATTCTAATGTTGAACTTGCCTGTCTTGTTTGAATATTAAAAAAATGGAAATGATTTCGTGAACGTACACCTTGCTCAAATGCAAATAAAAAGTGGGGGGGTAAAGTATGTTATTTTGGATCAACTAAGAAACCAAGAGCGTTTTGCAACTGTAATTTAAGAATAACAAGAAGCTTAAGAAGCTTAAAATCGGGCGGTTAATAATTAACTATCCGATTTTACTTTAAAGGCAGGTTTCAGTACAGCAAAAACCACGAAGCAGTAACTTCACTCAGTCCGAGATTTGCGTAACGTCACACGGTTTGCATGAGCTGTATTAGTGTGTATTACATAAAATCTAGAATGTTGTCAAGATTGCATTATTACTTAATGGCGTAATGGTCTCAATTTATAAATATATTTCGCACAATACAAATAAACGATTCTACTAGACAACTAGATTGAAAATATAATTTTTAACACTTAGCAAAGTGCAGCCTATTTGCAATACTTTAAGGCGGGGTTTCACCTGAAGGCCGTACGCTTTTCGGTATTTTCCAGCCATTACACTTTGATGGGACAGTACTACAACTCTTTATCGGGTAACTACTATTGTCAAGAAAATAATCACAGCTTATTTATGAATCGGTCGCTCGATTAAAAAGCAAACACAAATATTAACAAGAATAGGTGATATGATAAGAAAGCAAACGAAATACAAAGCGTCAGCAAATTTTTTAATATTAACAAGAATAGGTGACATGATAAGAATGTAAACGAAATTCAAAGCGTCAGCAAATTTTTTGTTGGTTTCTTCGCGATTTGTTTCATAATTGGATGTTTTTTCATTTGAGGTACTTACAGGATAAGTATGTAAGTGCGTTCAGACGAGTTTAGTCAAATAGGCATACCTGTACCCTTAATCATTGACATTTGATTGTTTGTTTAGGAACGAAACTGTTCACTCTAAGTTCACGAGTATCCCTCAGGTGTGTTGAACGATAACGGCACCAAAAGTTAAAATAAATAGGATTTTCCCTTTTATTGAGCATCTATTCCTATCAGTGAACATCCGCTTGGTGAAGAAGCAACGGTTAACTATCTAGATCCAGCAGTGTATCAGCTCTCGTAAGCTTGTTATTTTACTGGTCCTCTAGTGTAGCAGTTGTTTTGGAGACTAGTGGTACTGTCGTTGTTTGTTCTATTGTTCTGTCGAGAGGTGGCGAGCCATTCATGTGAGACCTTGCGAGAACTGTAACCCGACCTCATATAGCTGACTTCAACTTGTCCCTACTGACCATACTGACATCGAAATGTTTAAAACTTTTAAAATTTCATCAGCCTAAAGTTTATGTTTTTCCATCGTAGAACGTCCGTGATACAATCTAAAAGTTAATTTAACTTATTATAAATATAGAAAAATAGTTTTAATCCATTTGAATTTAAATCTAAATTGTTTTTTTTTATAGAGGTGCGTGCACTACGCTTAGATTTTAGACAAGGCACTAGCAATTGAATGCGTAAAATATATACAGTTTTATTTTAAAATAGTATTGTATGAAATCAAGGATCAAAAAAATAAGATCATTTAAGATGTTAAAATCTAGATCTAATATTAACTAATAAGTATGTCATTTTCACTATGAACTTCTTCAATAAATGTTTCCAATAATGGCCATCAACTTTAGAGAGAGGACAAATTTAAAGTTATTCGTCCTCGGAAGGTACAACAAAGATGGCGAGTAATCAAAATGATATTCATAAATCGCCTTACCGCACAAGTTGCACGTGATCCCGCACGTGTTTCTCATGCTATTTGGAAACTTTTCGCAATAGCCCCGGGTCTTCACGGACTGGCAAGAATCGCGGTCATACACATCTGCGCACATGACTAAATTAAAAAAAAAAAACAAGTATTAGTGATAATCAACTAATATCGTTTCCTATAATGGAGTACTAACAAAATGGAGTACAGATGCTCAATTGAAATATGTTGAAAGCTTGGTTTTGCTTTGATTTTATTAAGAGGAACATAATTATTTCATTGTTCACGTTTCATTACAGTGCGAATTATTTATAAAAAGTGGGGGGAAAAAATATAAAAGATGAATTAGCGTTTTCACTGTTGTTTAATTTACCATATGATAAGTCGTGGCACAATCAACAGCAAGTCGTCAAATCACAATGTTCACACTTTCTGCCAAACCGGAAACGAGAAGCGAACGACTTTAAGAAAGTCTATGTTTTTGAATTTGCACATTAAGGGATAAGCAACACCTGTCATGTAAGCGTCTAGCATAAACGTAACGCTAAAAAGGCGCTATGGGATTACGTATTAATTTCCTCTTGTCACTCTTAGGGCACTAGGTTTGAATGACCTTGATAGTGAGTATTTTGTTTTCCTTTTTCAACATTTATCATCATCACCATCACTATCATCATCATCATTATTATCATCATCATCATCATCATTTATTTCACTCCCAAAGGAATGTCTAATACATGTACCTTCGGAAGCTTGGTCGTTGCTTTCTTCCTTGAGTTGCTCTATTTCTTCGTCAGTTAACCTTTTTCTTCCTGGTGAGAAAAATGCAGATGTGGTTGGTTGTATAAGGAAACGTGACTTGAGGAAACCGCTTATATTTGGTTCAGCTTCTAGTCAGTTTAAATGACATGAATGTTAGACTAGACTCTCACACTCGTATTGCAGACCTATTTTTCGCTTTTGCGAAAGTCGCATTCACGCACTGCATACCTATCGTTTTGCGTTACGTGTACTGTAAGATCCAGTCAAACCCCTACTTAGCGGCCACCCTTTATTAAGTGGCGAACTTAGAAATTCCCGAAAGTATTGCCAGTATAATACTGTAAATAAAACCCTTATTTAGCGGCCGCCTCTATTAAGCGGAAGCGGCCACCTTCCGGTCGTCCCCATCAGAATTCGTCTTTTGCATTTACCTCTATTTAGCGGCCACAAAGAATTTAATACATGTAGGTTGGCCTTGTTTTCAACAACTGAATGACAGAAATGTGTCCGAAATTTGAAGGGACGACTGATAAAAACACTCAAACACACGCTTAAAATCGTCTTGACGTGATTCCGTTGTCACTTAGCTAAGTGATGACCTTTTGATTTCCTAACAATTCAGTGATGTTTTTAAAACGCCTTATGCTTATTTCTTTCGAACCCCTATTAAGCGGCCAACCTCTACCTAAGCGGCCACTAACCATTTTCCCCAAGGTTGGCCGCTTAAGGTCATTCCTCCGAAATAAAACTGACAATAGATTTTCGCTCAAACTTTGCCTACTGGTTATTTATCCTAAGAGAACTTTATTTTTGAAATAAAAAAAGGGGTCCCGGTATTCGTTTAGGAGCAGAACGACCTTGAATATACCCTATAATTCCTTACAATATTATCAGTTATATTATCACGAGCTAAGTTCACATTTCTGTTTATTATTTATTTTTCTACAATAGAAATTTGTTCATATTCATTTTATAGAAAGAAGGAAATCAAAGAAAAAACATGATAGGTCCCGGTACTCGTTTACGAGAAAACGACGATTTATCTCTCTTGTGAGCCAAGCCGTATAGAAAAAGCCGCCATTTTCTTATTGTGCGCGCGCTAATCACGCGTAAAATTATGCGCAGTACGGGATGCGCAATGCAATATGGGACGACTATAGTTCATACAATTTCGTTAAACAAAGAGACTCACCATCACACTGGTAGAGTAAGTTGGCCTGTAAGATGTCAAACCTACTAAGTGCCTTCCGCTGACCAATATTCACACCTCTGTTCAAAGGGATCAGTGTATCAAGCATAACTGGAAAGCGGGAGAAGAAGGCTCTGTTGTAATGCATAATGGACCCGTAATCATACGGGACGTCCCGCGAGTCAATCCATTTCTTGCCAAATCGGAAGAAGTTTCTTTCGTATCCTGTAGAATGATAAATTCATAGACGGTTTGTTTGATAACTAACTTGACACTGATGGAAAGATTTCGGTAATTGTTGGACTTTTTCTCGATATATTAGGCATACATGAAGATACTTCTGGGTAATTTACCCACCAAAATGACGTGCTATATACTTGAAACACCATTTAATGCATATATTTACAACAATTTTTTTTTGTGGTTGAGTTAACTGGAATGTTCTTTCATGTCAGTTCTACTAGTACAACAGCAATACGGGCACCAATTTTGTAGGACCTGGTAGAGCTGGATGTTCTTATAGACTGGAGGTGTCCGTACTAAAGAGGTCGATATTATATAAATTCCGGTTTCTCTAAGTCTAAATGAACTGCCTGTAGTATAGTGTCCTTAGTCTCGTGGTATCCACGAGGAGAGGCTCAACTGTGCTCCTAGCTTAGTGTGAAATCAAGTTCGAAGTTTGAAAATCCAGTGAAAAATACTAACTACACCTTGAAGCTTAACTCCACAACTTATCTTACCTGGAAGGATATTCTTTTTAAGAATACGGACGTATTTATTCCTGTCCGGTCGACTGTGCTCATGAAAGAAGCCGACGGCGTGACCCAACTCATGAATAATATTTCCTACTTTACACCTCAATGCCGGGCTGCCTATAGTCAGTTTCTGGCTTTTGTCCCCACCACGACCAACTCGAGAAGCGCAACTAGAAAAAGAGTAAGAAAAACAGAATTTATGTTTCTCCTCCTCCTCTCATCATCCTCTTATCTCTACCCCCTCCTTCCTTGGTGTTAGGTCCGCGGCTTATGGCATGTCCGATGACTTTTTATGGTCAGGTGGAGGCAAGGTTATTAAAAGAGACGAACTACAAAGTTGCAACTGACTTGAAAATTAACGTCCATCCTGGTAACACTTTCTCCCAAGGGATACCTCTTATGCCTTGACACTTTTCCGTATCAGAAAAGCTCTTATTTGAATAATGTTTGTTTATCCACTTTACATCAGAGTAAAATAATGACAGATGTTTATTACCTTTAAACATACCCGAATTTATAAAAAAAAATAAATAAATAAAACTCGCGGGCAGACAAACAAACATCAAAAGCGTTCTCAACATTCTATTCCATTAGCCTTGTCATTTCAGCTTATCTCGTAAGGCCTACATTTGTTTTTGATTTTTTGCTCTTAGCGAAATAAGTTCAAAGACATGTTACTGAAAGCACATACCCTCCTTCAAAGACGAAGTTGATGTATCCCAAATTGCTGGGCGGTTTCTTGACGCGTTTAAACTTGAGACAAGTGTGTTTCTGCCAGTGACGCATGGCTGCACGGGCTCGTCTTCTGCCTATCCTATCTTGAGAGAAAGAAAATAGAAATTAAGACCGGTTGGTCTTCCTAAGTTTAAATCAAAAGATACTGAATACAATTATTTTCTTGTCTACATTGGTCTACATTGCAAGTTTGAGTACGTACAAGCGTAAAATTGAGATCTTTGTTTCGAAACAAAAGAAAGATCTTTTTGAAATAGTACTCCAAACCTTAATCGGTCGTTTTTGGATTGCCTACTTGGGCCGGGGGTGTGGGGGGGGGGGGGGGAGGTTAGAGGTGGGGAGGGCTGGATCACCTTCTGTGTTTTTTGGTCAAAACTGAGCTACAATTATGTGAGTAATACACCCATTTATACCAGTAAAACTATTAAGCAAAAAACCACGTTTAAGAAAATAAAAATTAGCAACAGAAAACTAAAAGATTAAATTTACATAGGGTCCTGCCCCGTTCAAAAAAAGCTCTAAGTTGTGCTTTCGTTGTGCTAAATTTCAAGTCGACAAACATCAGTAAACAACTTCTAATACGAAAAATTTCAAAACGTGTTTAATTAAGCAGTTATTAAGCGTGTTTTGGTGTGAGTCGGGCATTAAGTCCTTTCGCTCTTACATGACAAGCGCCTAGAACACCAGGTTTAAGAAAATATAAAGTATGGTGTGTTAATGGGAGAGCAAATTGTAATAAGTTTAGAATGAAAAAAAAAATACACAAGCGCAGAATTTGAAAACGTAGACATGTCCATTTTTTATTTCAATTTTAAGATCAACACCTCGTGCATGCATAACTCATGACACCCCTTTTAAAGCGTCAGACCACTAGAACGGTATTTTTTTTAACAAAGCCCATCTTATAGATTTCCATAAATGTAAATACGTCTTTTAACTTTTCAACATGTTCAAAGTACTACTCGTGATAGTACCCTGATGAATGAGGGTACCTTAATAACTAATTATTTTTTGCTCTGTGTTGAAGTAATTTAGGCAATTAAACACTAAAGTAAGAAATTATTAAATAATTTTCCAGAAAAAAAAAAAAGGGCAAAAGGGGCAAAAAAAAAAAATAAAAAAAAAAAACAAAAAACCCCTTTAAGACGGCTATTTGAGTAGAAAAGTAACGTGTTTGAACGTTTACTAAGGAAAGAATTCTTTCAAATCCCATGCTAATAGCTGCGTTGCAAACTTACCTACTCCTTTGTCGAAGTTGTAGTATACTTTAGCTTTCGGCCAAAGGTACATTTTGTCTTTAATAAGAGCACGTTTGGAGCCACCTTGCGCGATGTCCTTGTTTTTTATGTTATCCAGGAAAGATTCTTGGTCTGGTGTTAATATCATGTCTCCCTCAAAGTAGTCTTTTCCTAAGTTCTCTTCGCCTGAAGATCAACAAGACGTTTCTTACATTATGGTTAGGTTCAGGGAGAATGTCCTCCTTTCAAAATTGAGGCTAAGCTGAAAAAATATTTTGACTAAAACAACGGTCTCACTCCTTTACGTACAATTGTAGACAGATTTTCTCTTTTCTGCACTTACATCCAGGATTGAACCCAAGTCAGTATTGTTAAATAAGTACTTCATGTTTTACTGGGTTATTTGACATTTATACATATTACTTCAAATTTGACAGAATTATGTGTGTTTTGGCGAACTTTTATCAATGAGGACACTTTGTGATGTCTATCATAAAGAGCGTGCGACTCATTAGCGTTCAATCGTGGACTTATCTAAATCCGACAACGATATCTGGGGATGCGGTCTTTGCAGCAGACATCGCAAGATAAACGGTATGGTAACAGAAAGGGAAGGGTTATTTTGAATAAAGAAAAAAAAAAAATTAAGTGAATGAAAAAATATTCGCTTACCTATGTCGTCATTGTCTTGTTGTTGAACCGAATCTTCTTCTTCCTGAGCCAGTGTTGCTCTGTCCGTAGCCAGTTGGTTCGGTGTTTCTGGGGCACTAACGGGTGTACTGACATCTACAGGTCAAGGGGAAGAAAAGAAACAAACAAAATATACTTAAAAGGGGCAGATCGCGCTATTTGAGTGTTTCTGTCGCATTTATACAAGTTGTATGTAAATAGTATGAAACTTATGTAAATAGTAGGAAACCTTTCAACTCATTCAGAATAATGCCGTAAACTATTCAAGTGAAAATACTGATGAAGAGGAAACCACAATGAAGGGTGCATAATCGATCCCTGATTATTTTTTGTTTGAAATGTCGTGTTACTACCAATTTTAAACTATATTCTGAGAGTAGAAAGAAAAGAAATATTTAGATTAATCAGCTCAAATCGTAATCGTACGTTATCTGGGAATTTATGAAACTGAATTTGGCAAGATCTCGTTGTATACACTCTGTGTTTCATGATCCTTTAGCGAGACAAGCATTAGTACATTTAGGGTTAATTTATTACGCATAATTATGACCTTTTCATATAATTTACTTCTTAATGAATTACTACCACTTCAAAAGGCCTACCTCGTGAATAAGGTAACATATCGTCTTCATCATCATCTCCTTCTAATATGTCTGCCTCATCTACTCTGTAAGCTTTCTGTAACTGTGGTTTAAGCTCGTTTTCTTTAAGTACCATCGATCTAGAATCAGCCGTGGCATGCTTGAGTGACTTTTCACTTGTTTTAGCATGAGAAGATTTGTCTGAAGGAGTGAACTTTTTCGCAGTCGTTTTGCTTTTTAAGATTGTATGCAAGTGACTGTTCTTTTTTCCTGTCTTGTGGGATGTAGCGTCTTTTTTCGTAGATGACTCTTCTTTCGCGATGTGCTTTTTGTGCACTTTACTTCTTAGCACCTTGACTTCATGTTCGCGGAGCGGTCGATCCCATAACTCGCTTTCTGTGGGATCTTGTGTTGTTTCATTGCCCTTCCTTTCGTCATCCCGATAACCTGAACATAAAGCATATTGACAGGTTCATTAGATACCAAGAAAAGGTAATTTTACTCAAAAATTTTACTATTTATTCAAAACGTTATGACTCTTACTTGTAAATAACGATTTAAGATGGAATAAGGAAGTAACCTATACTGTCGCAAAATGCGCGCATTAGAGCTAGCATACAGTATAGCAGAACTTTTTTCTCGGAACTAAACTATTGTCGTACCTTGCAAATCACTCCGTTCGAGTTTCCGGAACAGTCCGAATCGGATATCTTCGGAAAGGATCTATTATTGTTCGGGAATGTTCGGAAATAATAATCGGTTCGGGAATAATCGGAAAGTAACGTAACCGGAAAATTCCATACCCTCGGCAATATTCGGTATTCGTTAGCGTTCGTCTGAACGATTTGGAAAGCTGGGAATAATTTAAACTTATCTTTACAGGTATCTGAGTAAGACTATTTCATTTAAGATTAAACCGGGATTATTCAGTGTTCTTTCCCTTCCAACATAAAACTCATATCCCCTTGCCACCGTGTAACTTTGTAAGTTTAAGCCAAATGCGAGGGTTTTTCAATGGACTAAACGAACGTCGCACGCTGAGTGAAACTTATTTGCCAGTAGAATTTAACCAGCTAACAAAAGAAGCAGTGCAAAAGAGGGCGATGCGCATCATTTTTACGTTTTTTACGTATGAAGAAGCGCTCGACAAGGCAAGTCTAGTCACTCTGTCAGGTCGAAGACAAGCCCTGACGGAAAAATTGTTTACCAACATTTTAGAGAACAATGACATATTAGGCTGAGGAATTTACTGCCCCCACGGAATCTTAGTAGTTATAACCTCAGAAAGACACGCCAGTTTAACCCTGTTTTTAAGACTAATAGATTTAGAAATAGTTTTATTATCTCTAATGTACTTAAGTTTGGATTTTAATCACTCTTGTATTGTTCTTTAATTTTTTTTACATTTTATCGTTAGCTTTTATCGCTTTATAAATTTGTAAATATGACATAATTCAACCTTTTAGGTTGCGAAGTTGTATTAATAAACTATCTATCTATCTATCTATCTATCTATCTATCTATCTATCTATCTATCTATCTATCTATCTATCTATCTATCTATCTATCTATCTATCTATCTATCTATCTATCTATCTATCTATCTATCTATCTTTATCTATCTATCTAACAATACAAGGTAAGTATAATGCAAAATGGACAAACCTGGACAATTATACAGCAGATTCCCCTGTTGCACATCCAGGTCACTAAGGCCGACCCGTTGACCAATGGTTGCGGTCGTTTCTTGAGTGGGCTCCAGGGTTTTTAAACCTTCAGTCTTAGTAAAGAAGAACTCCCCGTAATGCATAACAGAGCCATAGTCGTAGCCCACATTGAGAGAGTCCACGGTTTCCAAAGTTTCTTTCTCGAAATTCTTTTGATAACCTGGTAGCAAAATATTCATAACGTAGTATATATATGAAATACATATATGTAAACTGCGGATTAATGATGAAATGAATGATGTGATCACATCATTTATTTCAAAATATATCCATAGGCGTTATAAAACGGTAGTTTTTTTTTTTTTTTTTTTCTTTTAAAAAAAGAGACTTCAGATGATGAGCATTAGGACCATCCGGCTTATTAGAGGCACTGTATGTAAGTAGCTTCAGCCTAGTTTATTGAATTGTCTGTATTTTATTCAGAAAATAAAAGGGAAAAGGAAACAAAAAGAGGAAGAAAAAGGAATTTTCGATGTGTTGATTTCATTGGTCGATCCAGTTCTTTATTTCTTTATTCTTGGTTTTCACATGACGTCATCAAAATTTAAAAATCCAGAATCGCGAAACCCCTGATATTTTATACTTCACTGGCTTTTAGACGTCCTTAAAATATATCTTATTGAAGGTCCTCAGCTCGATAGCATCCGCCGTCGTTAAAATATAACATGTTAAATTTCGGAGTTTTGCGCCACACGACATCAAAATGGCCGCCTGAAGGCTGTCAAGTATGCTTAAAAAAATGCCTTATCCTGTAATTTTTAACAATCTAAACAGTTGAGGCTTTACGAAAAGTGTTTTTGTGAATGTTTACGTGTTCATGAAGGTGAACTGATCGCTTTGTACATCAGAAGTAGATGCCAGATGTTTTTTATAGATTTCCGGCGGCCATATTGGAGCCCTTTTCACACAGACCCCAACATGGTGTTTCCATACCGTGTCATATAAATTTGTGTGGAACAATTTGACGGATAACTCAATTACGGAATACCTTACAGACCTGCGACGTGGACACGTTGACTGCCTAGTAATTTCCTACAACCTTTAAAGATGAATTCCAGTCCGTACTGCGCAATCTCGGCTGCAATGTTTATGTGAGCCCACACGAAGAAATGTTTACAAGCCAAAAATTCCGCGACAACTACCCCAATAACGCCAGAACCGCAGAACAAAAACGAGAGAGGACGACGCACAAACGACGCAGCCCGGACTGAACGAAACGAACGAGGGGACCAGGACGGCGAACGAACAAAACAAAAACGAAAACAAACCCCGAGTCTGCGCAGTACGGACTGGAAATCAGGCTTTAATATTCTTGATTTCTTTTGACTCAATAGCTTTGGATTTATTTTATAGCAGCGCGTGACATTAGCGTTACTGTCGTGACAGTGAAAACCAGCAACTCAGTTGTGTTTCATTGTTCGATCTAGCTCTTCATTTCTTCCTTGCTGTAAACTGAGAGGGACCCCACTGCCAGGACAGCAAAGGCAACCGGGTAGTAACTGACCAAATTCAGCAGAAAGACTGACAAAATAACTTTTGCAGGTATCTGAACATGTCCCATTACTCACCGCCTTCAATATTGTCCCAATTAACTGAAACGTACTGATCACGGTCCGGTCGACTGTGTTCGTGAAAGAATCCCAGCGAATGCGCAATTTCGTGTACAATGTTGCCGTGTCTACAAACAACTGAGCCATCTGAGTTTCCTACTGAAATTGTTTGTCTGCCGCCAATACGTCCCACATATGACGAGCATCTAAAAGAAACCAAAAGAGAACTTTATCCACAAGGTATCTGACTTTGAGGATGAGTATTGGGAAATGTTTTTTTGTTTGTTTGCTTTTGTTCCAAGAAATTCTTGCTCGAGCGAGCCTAAAACTAAAAAACACTTGCTATCCTTGTTCTTAGGTTCGTCAGTGTACCAGTTGTGAACTTTAATTTCTTTATCGAATAAGACAGTATGCTTCTCATTCACTTAATCATTCTAATAACTCGTATACCAGGATTGGCCAGGCCAGGGAAATATGTAGTTTGTTGTGGAGGCACTCGCCTGAAAGGATATGGCTGCTTAAAAGTTGTTGCTTTTAATACAGGTTGTTTAAGTCGGTAAATGAACTCGATATAAAGAAATAGGCATCCAATAAGGAAGACAACACGGAGAGATTTACAATCTTTGACAGATAAACAACACTGAGCTATGGTCGACGCCATTGTTAATGTTTGGCTGTATGGTTACTTGCGATATTTTTTTTTTTTTTTTTTTGGCATTGGTTTCTAAACATGACAAAAGTAAATTTATGCCTAGTATTATTAAATGTCTGCCAGTTGCTCGTACGTACCCTACCTCGTAGACAAACTCCATGTAATCTTCATCAGCATCGGTTTTCTCTCGGAACTGAAGGCAAGTTTTTTGACCCCACTCCTCCATTGCCGAATTTATGTAACCACGACTTACCTCACCTGCAGTCAAAATATTTATGCACAGATGCATGTAAGTAACACTGACCCTTTCGGAAAGCTAATTGTTAATCGGTACCATTCATCTTTGTACACACAATTTATACGTGTATGTTTAGCTGTCAGCTCTATGAATTGTAAAAAAATCAAACGCAATGTTGCGCTGGTGCGCGTGTTACACGTTTTCTTTTACATGGTCAGTTAAAATTGAACGATTGGCGTCGATATTGACAAGACGACGCTTTCTTTCTGACTCAAGCCTTCCTCATGACCAGTCTCGCCAACTAAAATGCCATGCGCCTCCAGCGCATTTGGAAAGAAAACAACTGTTACATAGGCTACACACCAAAGCAAAACACATTTAAAAGCTGTTTAGTTAAACATGGTTTTAAAATGTTTTCTTCATAGAACTGATCGATGTAAGTTTGTCGACTTCAAACTTATCACAATAAAAACACAAACAAGAGCTTGCTTAAAAACCTTTTGGAAGTTCAGTCTCGCAGCTTTTTGTTGCTTATTTTTTCAGCTTTTGTTAAACCTAGTTTAGCAAGACTTGCTTATGTGGTGTGAACGGGGAATTTGAATGTTACAAATAAGTCATACCCTTATGATGTTTACTTACTCAGATCGTCAGCAAGCGCATATGGTACCATACCATCGGTCCATAACTTTCTAGCATCTTTTATTAGGGCTCTCGTTTGGACGTTGCCTCCTTGTCGCGATGACTTTATATAGTCGCTTTGTTGCTGTGTCAGCTTAATGTCCCCTTCAAAGTAATCCATCCCCACATTTAATTCGCCATATGTTGCTGAAAATCAAAATCGCGGTACCATAGTAAGATAACGTGTTGGAATTAGATGTACACTTCAGGAACTGATTAGTCTGTGACAAGCAGACAACATCCTTTTTTGCGTATAGGAATATAAAAAGAGTGAATGTCGAAGGGATTATATATGCTGGTTTAAGAAGAGCAGTGGCGTATATTCATAAGGGGTGGGGGGAGGGTCCTGCATAGGGAGGTACCCATCACTGCATCGATCATGGTAGAAAGAATAGTGTAATGCTGTTCAGTCTAGGAAGTTAGTGACCAATCAGAAAACCCAAATAAAGTATTTTTGGTATATTTACATACTCTTAAAAACACTATGTGACTTACGTTATTATGACTGACGACGACGACGTCGACGACGACGACGATGATGATGATGATGATGATGGTGATAATGCAGATGATGATGATGATGATGATGACGTCAGTGGAAGCGGTCAGGATGTCGTGTCGGACCTTCCGATACAACATCCTAACCGCTTCCACTGACATCATCATCATTGTCTGTCATATCCGTTATCATCATCATCATCATCATCATCATCATCATCATCATCATCATTATTATTTAAAGCCGATGGTGGCCTGTTCGTCATCGTCATCAGTTCGACAATATATTACATTAAAACGGATGCAAAGTATCATCACTACCTTCCTTTTCTTGATCATACATCTTCATGTCTGCTGGATTTATCGCTTGGCCTGAATTTGCAACATTGTTTGCTGTGCTGAAAGCTGACGGAAATTAGACAATTAAATGTCGGTTAACGTTAGGTAAAAAAAGTGCGTTACTAGAATCAAACAGCAATTAGCATTTGTATTTTTTCTGTACTGTTCGTTTCGATAAAAATACAAGGAATATAATTGCTTATACCCTTAGACAGCAAAACAACAGCCGAAGCCAAGGTCTATCATGAGTTATAATAAAACTTTTAATTATCAATTTCAGTAGATGAGGTCACCAGATATGTCCAGGATTGAACGCTAATGAGATGCACGTTCCTCATGACAGCCATCACAAAGTGTCCTCATTAATAAAAGTTCACCAAAACACACCAAAACTTGTCAAATATGAAGTAATATGGAAATGTGGCCATGGAATAACACAGTCAAACATGAAGTACTCATTAAACAATACTTGCGTTCAATCCTGGACATAAGTGGAGGTCACTGGACACTACTAAATTTTATTCTTACTACAGAAGGGAGCAGAGTTCCGAGAGCGTGAATCTGTGGAAAAAGGTGGGATGGATCCCAGACGAAATGAAAAACAAATGGGCAGCCACAACGGACAGGAAACGTCCCACCAGGAAACGGGCACAAAGAAGCACTCGCCGCCTGCGGCCGAAGGGGAGAAGAAGGCGGGCGCACTCTTTCTGCCCGCCTGGAATGCTCCCCGGCGACGCGACTTGTCTTGAGATGTCGAGAGCAGTACTATTTTGTGTCTGCTTCTCTTACTATTATGTTTCGTTTTGTTTGTGTTTTTGTGTTTTGGAGGGACGTTTGTTGCTTTGTTTTAGTGTTACCCTTTTTAATAAAGTCTTTATTATTATTATTATTACTAATACGGTGTTGTTGTATAGTGCTGTTGTTGTTGTTGTTTCAATTGATGTCATTACAAAGAACTCCGATCCTCCCAAAATGTCTCAAAAGAAAATATTTTTTTAAGGAATAGAACTCCAACTGCTTGGCAACTATGAACCTTTATATGCAAATCAGATTTTGAAATTCAGTAGTTTTGATAGGCAGTCACAGGATACCAGGTATACGTAGCTAAGTTCACTTTATATGTTCCTCAGCACAGATCACTGGTTATACACTCAATGCTATAAGTACCTTACCTCTACATAAGAAAAATTGCTGTAGAACAAGAATAACAGGGAGGCCAAAACCTTTCATCCTTCTCCTCCTGATCACTCTAGACTGCCTAAAAGACCAACACAAAATAGATTGGTTATAATTCATTACTGATTTTGGTCTTTTCGTCTTATAGAAGGTCTTGAGCTATTTATTTCATTTTGTCAGGCAACTCGAGCGATCGTTAGCGGTCACCCGAATAAAAGGAATTTCCTGTTTAAGTCTGGTTCTCAAATGATCGCCCCGATCGTTTTTATCACATCGATCGTTCGCAAATACTAAGAAAATTGTAGGCGATCGAAGCGATTGGAAGCGATCGGGGGTTCTCATATGATCGTCCCGATCGCCTGGGATGAGCGAAAACCTACGAAAACAATCATTTTAGCCCTAGATCCAACACAATTGCAGCCTTCAACGAAAGAGCAAAACTCGTGGCCTCAAATCTTCTTTTTTTTTTGCAGTTTTACGGCGAAGAAGGGAAAGATCGGGAAAGAGAAGCTAGAAGGATAGAACACGGGCGATCCAAGCGATCGTGATCGCCCAATCGCCGCAGACGTTATAAGCAATCATCTGTGTAATGTTCTCCTATAATCGCCACGATCGCAAGAAAACTTTTTGAAGTGACAGAGCCGATTAAGAAACGACCGGGGCTATTTCTTTGCTGTCGATAGAATTCTGTAATTTCCGCTTCAAGCAAAGAGTGTTTTGAGTAATTTTGCTGTTTTCTTCTAAGTCTTCCTAATTTTTAAACCTGGTTTTCAATTAGAAATAAACGCCGACTCGCAACGGCAGTGTTCAAGATATTGCTTAATTACTGTTTCTGATCCTTTTTCTACATTCCCCTGAAATTATTATAATAGTAATAGAGTTGGTGTTCTTTGGCATAAATAGGTTTTTCGCCCTTCCCGGAGCTCATTTTTCGACATTTTAGCCCTAGCCACAGCCTGAGTCGGGCCAAAAACATATTTACCACTGCAAACATCACCTATTGTAATAATAAAGTTTTTATTTTTTATGAGTTAGGGTTCTAGGATAAACATTTTTGGTCCAATTTCTAAGAAAGCTATTACTATATTTCATCCCAGAGTAAAGTCCGCACTTTAATATAACATATTTTTTTTTGTTTAAACTACTTGTATAGTGTAAACATAAAAAATGTAATGTTACGCTTACCCACAAATTACCCACTGGGTGATGAAAACATAGATTGACTTAGGACAAACATGGTTCAAAACATGGTTCAAATAACCAGTTAACCGGATGGCTAATTTGGGTAACGAAGCTAGTGTTCATAAGGTTAACCGAGTGTTATTCAGGCTAAAAATAGCAACTGGACACCTTAAACTCGAACTTGAAACTTAAACTCGAACTCATGAAATGGACAATTCCATAATAATAGAACAAACAATTTCTTTTAGTCTTTTTATATATCTTCTTATTTGTTTCAGTTCCTTCGATTTTTGAAGCAAGTAGAAGAACCGGAATGAGATGTCTCAGAGCTCTCAAAAAGCATTAACCTGTACACAAGAATTCAAAGCCCTACGAGAGCATATAATATAAATCATCTCTTTGGCCAACATATACGAGCTGTACGTTGGTTTCTATGTAGAAAGGCATCCAGCTAGATATCTTTCAAGACTGCTGCTGATTTTAGCAGTGTTTTAATGACCCCATGCCAAAGCAAAAAATGCAAAGACAAACAAAGGGGCTGGCGGGTACCAATGATGGTCACAAATGCAACTTGTAGGAAATAATTAGACCAGTTAGCAGGAATATGAAGTTAAAAGATTTAAATAAGGTAACTAATAAGGAGCGGTTAAATGTAGACATCTTAAATCTAAGCGCAATTATATTAGTTATATTATGGTTCATCTTGTTCTCAATCCGTCGACATTTTTACCGGCCTGCTCTTAGTATGAATTAGACAGATATAACTAAAGGAATGACCAAATGTAGTTTTATTTTTATTTAACTAAGACTTTACTAAAATAGCCATTTGTTCTGCTATATTTGATTACGGAAATACATACGGTATTTTTCTAAATGGGCTGGTTTACGAGATTCGGCCATTAGACAATATCACGACCAGTCTGATAACGAATGAACAAGGAATCATTTAAAGATAAATTATCATTGAACAAAAAGGCAACTTACCTTGCACTGAAACAGACAGTCAGTCTCTTCTTGCACTTAGTTACTGGTTCAGTTTCTAAATGCCAAGTTTTCCCCTTATTTTTTCTTTCTTCTCAGAGATGGTCTACCCGTGAATCGAAGAGAGAATGGAGCGTGCAATGTACAAGCATTCTGATTGGTTGATTAGTTATGTTGACAGACAGGTACTTGTTCATGGTTGAGATCACTAATGACGGGTAGTTAATTTCTGGCCTTGAAATTTAACCGCCTTTATTTTAAACAAAACAAAAATGTTTTGGGGAACTGATAGTATTTCCGTCTCTGCCTTAAAAGGATAATGAAATGCCGCTAACGAGAAGATTGGTCCGTTTTTCCATTAAGTCCATGTCTTTTATTTATTTTTTTATTTATTTATTGACTGCATGAGTGGGAGCTGGACCTTAACGGGGAATATTCGGATATTTCGGAGTCAAGGTACAGGAACCAGTTAACATTCAGAGGCACCAAAATATTCTTCACCTTAGACAAAATCAGTTTTTTTGCCCCAACCTAAAAAAGTCAACAAGTGCTGGCTTTCACGAGCTAATGTCATTAGAAAAAAAAAACTTCAGGCAACTTTTCCACCGATTGGAGAGTATTGTCGTTAAATGTCCACTGACTTGTTGCGGTATCGTCCTACTATCATCTTTTCTTTTCTCCTCGCGCCTTATGGCGCATAAAGCCGTGATATCGTTACTAAGGGAGAAGCAAAAAGCTGGTTCCAGAAAGATTTCAGCATATCAGCGGTTGTGAGATTTTTTTTATCTCAGGGCGCTTTCCATTAGTCAGAACTGACCGCCCAGACCGGTATATGTTTATCCGGCCAGTGCCTCGCCGGGTTTCGGTTTCGTGTTTATGCAATGGGGTTTTTCTTCCCCCCCCCCCCCCTGTTGGCCCCTCGCGGGCCCCTTTGGGGGAGTCGAGAGCAGAATCCCATTGTTTTAGTTAAGATTTTTCCTGTCAAATCATGCTGTCAATGCATATATATTATACACTGTTGTGATGGATTTGTGGGAAACTCTCGTGGAAAAGGCCCATTATTAACCACCGGCCGCCGGTTTTTAATTGTGACTAATGGTAAGCGCCCTCAGTCTGTATAATTATATCATCAAAAGAAATGACTGGATACGTTCGTTATCCTGTCAGCGTAATCGTTGTAAGCCTATAGTTCAACTAAGTTGTTGATATTTTCCGGGTAGTTTATTTTCTAAAATATATGTGACATATTCATTGTTAAAAAGCTGGGCACTAAACTATTTTTCGATAACAACAATTTTGTTTCTTATACTAGCTGACGAAGAGAAATCAAAGCGTGTTTTATCAAGATCGAGAATTTTTTAGGCTTGGTTATAAGGTATAAATTACGCGATAAATTGTGAATGAAAGAAAAAACTTCCCAATAACGGAAGTGAACGCGAAAGAGTTGTCTGGGTATTCATTTTAAAATGAAGGATATTACGCGACGTAGAGGAAACGAACAAGTTTGTATTTTTGCACGTGAACACTTGTGGGCGTTTACTCTTAAACGAAGACCTTTTTCGTGGTACTTTTCCCACTTTGAGCGTTCTTCCCGGTATTAATGATAGTGGCAGATAAAATAATTCTTTTTCCTTGGAGTCAAGAATGTCTGGACTGTTAGTGTATGTAACGCGAAATTGGGGCCAAAATAATGGAAATTAACGTAATGAAAATTAACGCTCCACTTAATTAACGGTGCGGAAATTAACGTTAACAAAAAATAACGCGACTTCTCCCAAATTAACGCGAATGTTTGAAATTCGCGTTAATTTCATGACGCGTTAATTTCCTATAATAAGGTAGTTGGTATATACGTATGTAAGCCACCGTATCCGTGCAAAAAATTGTTTATTTGTAAAATGTTGGTCCTAATTGTAGCTGTTTGTCTTTGTTAATGAGGATGTTGAAGTCGGTACACTATTTTATCATTTTCAATGGCAGTTGAGTTATTAAAATTAGGGCCCTTTGTCAGTTGTCCAGATCCCTCATTTTGTGAATAGTTCACTGTTGACATTTGCTTTTCACATGCATTCAGTTATGGTAAGACATCTAATTTCTCAGCTTCTGGTCACTTCGGTTCCTCCGTTTTCGAACCTGAAAACAATTAAAAGATAAAGAAAACAAATGTAAATAGTAATTGAAGAGTAATCGTTATATAAGGTGCGCAAGGATTTTAGCGTCTCGCTCTGAATTTCACGCTCTCTGGTGGGTGGACGGACTATTTAACAATCATATTTACAGGGTGGCGGTCCCTTTTTGTCTTTATCGATCTATATTTTTGCGCTGAGTTTGACGATTTGTTACCCAACTAGTCTGCGTTGCAGCCGAATGTGCCGTCTGCACGCAGACTTTTACCGAACCAAACCTTTCCTATTTGACCGACTGTCTAAAACATATATTATTACCCTGCCTACCCCCGCCGTGCGCTCTAACTCCTCCTAACACATAAGTACCTCCTATACCTCCTCCCTCCCTCTTCCTTTCCTAAATTTTCCTCTTCGCTAACGACCTCTCGGATAACGAAACCCATGGGTTTCCGGCAGTGATAATTAGTCTAGCATACCATAAACATTATAAAAGGTAAATAACTTTGTCAGAATATAACATTTTCACCGTTGTCTTTGTCGCATTGATAAAGCAATAGTCCCTTCTGAACGTCCAAAACGCTAAGCCTCTCTCGTTGTCCAATGAGTACTCCTTTAGTCTTTGTGCGCAGGGTCTTTGCACCCCTCTCTTGGGTAAAGAAGAAAGAGCCATAGTGCATCACTGAATTGTAGTCGTATTGGACCTCCAAAGAACCAATCGTCATAAAACTTTCCTTTCTGAAATGAACTCTGCATCCTGTGAATATGTACATACATGTAAATTGTAATAATTTTAATACAGGTGTAATGAGATCATGAAGCATGAAAACTGAGATGGTACGTATACAAAACTTAAATTGATGTATAAGAATATGACCGATTTTATACATATCGGAGATGTATGGGGTTTCTTTTTTGTCTTTAGAGACAATAGTAAGGTTATCTGATAAAGAAAAAGAGGCCTATTGTAGTATATATACTACAACTTTATTGTCCTGCGTGCACTGCTAACTTTAAAGGTCGGGACACACTAGGCGAGACGTCGCTGCAACACGTCGCAGCGACATGTTGCCTCGTGTGACATGGTGCATTCTTGCGACAAACCAGTCGCTGCGACAAGACAAAATTTTGTCGCTGCGATGTGTCGCACGAATTTAAACTGGTTTGAATTTATGCGACACATCGCAGCGACAAAATGAGCGAAAGCAGCGTTGTCGCAGCGTGTGTACACGTCTGCGACAAGTTGCTGCAACAAATTATAAATTAACCAATGAGAGAGCATCATGTATTATCGCCGTATTGAATTGGTAAACTTTTTGGTGGGGGAGGAAAAAAAAAAAAAAAAAAAAGCAAAAAAAAAAACAAAAAAAAAAACTAGTGTTCACATTCCCACCCTTCCAAATTCGCTGTTTGTGCACCGAACAAACACCTTGTCGCAGCGACTTGTTTTTAAGCAGTACACACGGAGCGACTCGTCGCAGCGACCTGTCGCTGCAACTTGTCGCATAGTGTGTCCCGACCTTAATTTCATACCGGCAAAAGCCCGATTTAAGCCTAGTCCAGTCCCTGAACTCTACCGGCTACCCCCGCTCTACATCCCCTATATAAAGGCGCGCGTAAGAGAGAGTTCAGGAACTGGACTAGAACTGGACTAGATTTGTATGACAGCAACACACGATCACAATGAGAAATACTCCGAATTTCCGGCTTTGTGAGTTTGTATTCTAATCAATATTGTTTGCTGTCATTTGTTTCTATTATTTTACGTAATCTGTGTTCGGTACACGAAGTAAAATCTGTCGCACAGAGAATAATAAAGCCTCTAAAAGACCGTACAGAGACTTTTGAAAGCAGGCGTTTTCGTTGTCGTTCCATGCAACCTGAGAGCCCAAAACAGATTCACAGTTTGTAAACACGAACGTATTTAACGTTCGCTAGGAAGTCGGAAGTGCAGCAGCTCTTATGAGCTTGTAATTCTATACTGGTCCTCTGGTGTAGCAGTTGCTACTGTTTGGGAGGCTGGGGGATTGTTCCTATTGTTTGTTCTATTGTCGCTCGGGTGGCGAGCCATTTACGCGATACCTCGCGAGAGCTGCCACCCAACCCCTAAAAGTACCTAAGACAAAATAAAATTTTGCGAGATTAGTCCGAGCACGTACTTTTCCTCATTAGTCATTCTCATTCTTACAGCTTGCTGGTGAGCTCCTTAAATGATTTTTTCAAAACGGCGGCACTCGATTAACGACTGCAGCTGATCCAAAAATTAATTTTTCATAACAAAAAATAACAATCGCATGCATGCATGTTCTATTTACCAGGCATTACGTTTTTCCAAACTACCGTGAGGTACTGGTCACGATCAGGTCGGTTGTGCTCGTGGTGGAAGCCAAGCGCATGCCCAATCTCGTGCAAAATGCTTCCTTTGCTGCACGTGATCGTCACGTTGCTTCCATATGGCGTGGGCGACCTGCACGACGTGTCAGTGTATTGGGTTCCGATAGAGCCAACAGAAATGACTTGACGACCTCCAATACGGCCAATGCTTGAGGAGCACCTGGAAGGGGATAGACGCAAGGTGCTAGTGTTAATTGAACAAAAACAGTATTCAATTGTTTCGTTCAGAGAATGTATATATCCTTAACTGTGTGGTGAAGATTAACCGATTTCAGTTGGTTTCAAAAGTTAAACAAACATCTCCTTGTAACCCAAGTACTGTCGAATGGGGCATCAAATGTTCTTCGAAGGGAGGTGTATGGCTGCCGCATACCTTTTCGTATACTGTAAGGATGAGTCGGTGCATGGAAACCGATACATGTAAGTAGAACCCCGCTAACTCGAACTAACTTCAATTTCCCTTGGATTTGAACTCACTCTCCAGTCATTTGTACTCGGTTAACTCGAACTCGGATAACTTGAAAACCCCGCTAACTCGAACTAAACTTCGTTTCCCTTGATCAAAATTTGGGTCAAATTTACTGACCCCGATAACTCGAATTCCTGTTTTTGCAACTCGCCATGGTTGCCCATTGATGATTAGAGCAACGAACAGATCATTTATTTGATAGCCATTTTCCACTCTTATCGTAAGAATTTATGATCGTGTTAGAGTTTCTGACGAGATAAGTCTAATTTGCACTGTACTGTATATTGAAGTGCTGAAAAATCAGTACACTATCAATTATTAACTTAGAAAATTAAATATTCAATCGACCCCGATAACTCGAAACCCCGCTAACTCGAACTGTTTTTCGTTTCCCTTCAGAGTTCGAAAGTTCGAGTTACCGGGGTTCTACTTTACCTATATAACGAGAGTGGGTGGGATCTTCAGTTAATTCAGTGAAAGTTACAGAAGCATTGAAACTAGGCTGCACGTTTAGCGGCCTGCGAACACAGACTAAGACGTTAAGGTTCCACTGCATTTATATTACCACGTGTGGGATATTCACTACAGTGGAAGCGTTACATTGTAAGCTAGATTGGACGGCGAATTAGCTGGCGTGAAATGGTTATAAATATTTTTTCTGGGTGTCCTCTTTTTGTGTCGCTGCCTGTACTAGCAGTAAAGTTCTATACAAATCTTCATTACAAAGACATTTCTACACGCACCCTCCTTCATATGCAAACTCGATATAATCCTCCTCGTACTGTCTTTCTTTGAAAATGATGCACAACTTGTCCTGCCACTCTTTAATAGCTGCACGAATATTTAATAGACTCTCCTCCCCTGCAAAATCAATCACGAAAAACAACTTAATTTTAGGGAAGGTGTTCTAAAAAAAGGTTCTATGTAATCATTGTATCAAATTTTGCATCTTGCTTGTGCTTCAAAAAACCTCTATATCATGACATACACAACTAGCTACAACTCAGTATGATTTATCGGATGTGAACTAGATACAATGCAAGCAGGCCTTTGTTTAATTGGTTAATGTTGCAGGGTCGTACTCATTTTGATATACCTGCATGCTTTTAAATTCATACCGACAAAGACAAAAGTCAGTGCACTCAAATCATCATCATCATCATCATCAGCTTTTATACATTTCGCCGATAAAAGGTTAAAAATAAAACTTAAGGTAAAAGCTGTTAAAATTGATGCTAAAGGTTTTCGATCTGTTCGATCGTCATCAGAGTGCCGATAAAAGGTTAAAAATAAAACTTAAGGTAAAAGCTGTTAAAATTGATGCTAAAGGTTTTCGATCTGTTTTCGGGGTTGCTAATTATAATTATAGAGTGCATCTGTGTGTATGCCACAAAAATTTACAGTTGTTAGTGAGTAGTGAATGGAGCTGGAACAGTTGAAGATGAAGAAATAAGTGGAGGATGATCGAACAGATCGAAAACGTTTAGCATCAATTTTAACAGCTTTTACCTTAAGTTTTATTTTTATCATCGGCTTTATTTATCACATCACGGGATCACATTCATTAAGTAATGGTTTACAGGTGATTCGTGAGCTCTAACCCCCATTTGAATTCAAGTTATTGCTACTAAAACTAAATACTTATTCTACCAACACTTAAAAGAGAAAACGGTCTCTGAGGGCGCACTTGAAAAAAGTTAGCCCATTTTTTTCAATTTTGCCACTTGTATTCTGTGTTATCATAACAATATTTCCTTTCTGTTTTACCATTATTTCTTGAAGATAACTCGGTTTGTGCATCACAACCTCGCCGTAACATAACCCCTTTAATGGCATGAGATACATCTGAATAAATAACGTTCACTTGCATGAAGGTATTTATTTTAATATATATAGTTAATTCTTCTTACGCATTCGTGTTGCTATGGTGTATGGTACGGTATTGTTGGGCCAAAGTCGTCGAAAGCCCGTCGGTGCCAAATCTCTGCCCTGTAAGTTACCGTCTTGCCAAAATTTTTGGATTGTGTTTCCTTGCTCCTTCGTCAATACCACATCGCCTTCATAGTATTCCTTTCCAAGATTTAACTCTCCAAATGTTTCTTTTCCGCCCACCCCAAATGCCAAGAAAAAAATAATAAACAAAAGCATAAGCAGAGAAACTAGCTGCAGTTTTCAATCATACGTGTCAGTATGTATCTAATTTTTAAGTAATATAAACCCACAATGCTGACTGTAAGACAATGTTTGATTAAGCATCAAAAGTATACTGGAATTGCTTTGGACTTGCTCCACTTCGTTCAGTGATTGGTTTAAATCGCGCACGTTTTCACGTTCTTCGCGCCGGCTACATGTATTTGCTCAGAGTTTTGAATGATTCACTGGACTGCGACACTCAAGTAAAAACCGCTCTATGTTTACACCATTTAAGTTTTTAATTTCACTAATTTTATTTTCGCGTTAGTTCGTGACTTTATTTATAATTTTGTTCCCATGATCTCTCTTCTTTCCGCCTGGGAACGAGTTTTCGGGGTTGCTAATTATAATTATAGAGTGCATCTGTGTGTATGCCACAAAAATTTACAGTTGTTAGTGAGTAGTGAATGGAGCTGGAACAGTTGAAGATGAAGAAATAAGTGGAGGATGGACTGAAAGGAACGAAATAAAATAAAACAACAAACGACCCGACCGACCGACCGAACGTACGACCGAACGAACGAACGAGCGAACGAACGAACGAACGAACGAACGAACGAACGAACGAACGAACGAACGAACGAACGAACGAACGAACGAACGAACGAACGAACGAACGAGTGCAGAAGCGAAGACAAATCAGTGAAACATATATGAACGGCGTTTGTGGTAGACAGTAGGTCCAGAATTGATGGGTGGATCCATGTGGTCGGGTCGAGTGGATGGACGGACGGACGGACATATGGTTAGGTGAAATATTACTTGACGTTTCCCAGAACAATTTTAGTTGATTTTATTTATAGAATACTAGGACTTTGGTAATCTATTTTTCTTACCTTGCATTTGATGGTCGTACAGCTCAAACATCATGGGATCAGATTCTTCAATATCTTCATCTACGTGTGAATGGACCAACATAAAAATATATTGAAAATATGCCATTGTCCCTCTAAAAGTTGCAGCGCTCATGTATACTAATATTTTGTCAGGGGACGTGCCGTTGTCACATGTCCCCACTACGTTTCCTCGTGTATGTACCTGTAGTGATTAAATATCTCTGCTCCATGTTGCTGCGACATTCATCCGAGGAAGGGGGGGGGGGGGTTAATCATGGTAATTCCCTATAGTGGTCTCCACGAGGAGGCTCCGCCCGTAATGGGTGCCTTTTTCAGGCTGGAGCTACAAAAAAGGGTTGGCATTTTATATGTTAAAAAATAGAAAAGGGTAGGGAAAAATGGCTTCAAGGTATTTACACGAGCCTTTCCAAATACCTTGAACAGACCAAATAGAAGCAGGAAGCAGTATCCCTACTGTGGCTATGTGTAATAGCCTGTGTACAGCCGTCCCGCTCCGCTGTACACAGGCTATATGTGTAAGGGTCACGATTTTTATCGAAGGTATGTGCATAAAAAGGTCACCTTTTCGTTTAGAAATAATATATAAAAAGGTACGGCTTTGGACCTCAGGGATAAGCCTCCCCATATAAAATACCCCCCCCCCCCCTCCTCTCCTCCCCAGGGCGACATATCTCTACGACATGTCCATTGGTGTCAGCACCTTAATAGAAGTAAGTTTCTCCTTTTTACAGGAGAAACTTGTATTATGATTTTTAAATAAAATGAGTTGTCTATGGGAACCTTCTATGGTTAAATGTCCATTTATCAAACCATTCTCTCTTCAAACCTACCATCATCTGCTGAGAGAGCCAGTGTAGCCGAAAGAACTAACGTGGTAAAGACTGCTGCAGTTGTTAAATGTAGCATCGTGTTCCTAGAGCGGCTCTGTTACTATTGTCGCGACGATATTATATACTTCGCTATTCAACAAGACTGTATTATGGCAAGTTTTAGTGAATGCATACAAACAAAGAATTCAGGTACCCGGTTAAAAAGCTGACAGTTTATTTGCAAATTAAATCATGATAATCAAAACACGCGGAACAAAAGCACTTTTTTTAATACATTCTAGTAATTTGTATTGTTCTACAAACCGAACAATGATTTCAACAGCAAAACGAGTTATTTCATTCACTGCAGTTTAGCGGTGTGAGGACCTATTCTTATACCAAGGTGTCGCAGTTTGCGTTCTAGTTAAGTTTTATACTGTGTACTTTCTCGTTACCTAATAATCTAAATATTCATCCATTGTTCCAATTTGATTGACAAGAATGAGATTATTTGTTTTCAGATATCTATTAGATTCCAAGAACAATATGGGAAATAAAAAAACCATACAAAAGCGAATCCGGGTTTCCTTTCTTATATCTTACCTTCAGGGCCTTGTTGTCAAAAGGTGGATAACACTATCCACCGGATAAATCGCTATGCATCCAGTGGATAACTGTCATACAAAACCTACTTCGCTATCCTCCGGATAGCAATTTATCCGGTGGATAGCGTTATCTACCCTTTGAACAACGGGGCTAGGTCTTTTCTTGTTAAACGAACATCCGAGATCTTAAAGACTTATCAAAGTATAATTTCGTCTTGATGCAGCATGGAAGCCCGGCGATAATTCTTGCTAAAATTGGCTGGATACCTAATCTGCAATATTGGTTATGTTTATAACTATTACTAGCTAGATATGATGTGCACTCAGATGTTTTACCTCAATCACAAAAGAGAATTTGTTTATTGCATTTGTGAAGAAGCGGTGAGATATTGCCTAGCGACTGGTGAGATATTGTATTAGGTAGCGCCCTTCAATGTTTGCCAAGTACTATTTTTTCATTGTGTGAATTTGCCAAATATAAATTAGACATGAAGAGGCCTAGGTACTTATTGTTAAGGTCCCTTAAAGTTTATTATTACACTTTTATCTCTACGTTTAGGGGCCATTTCTCTTTTGTTCGACCAGCTATGCACACAGGTTGAAAGTTTAATGTGGGAGAAATTGCGGGGGAGGAAATTTTGTGTCTGTCCTTTCTACAGCTCTCAGTAAATCGAAAAGAATAAATAAACACTTCATAGATCCTCTCTTGTTGGGAGGTATTTTTTAGCGTCGAAGGCTCGAGCCTCAAGGGGGGTCTGGGGACATGCCCCCCTAGGAGATTTTGCAAATTTAGGTTCTCTTAAGTGCCTCTTGGTGTCAGCACCAGAGACATCATTTCTGAGGTGGGATGCATTTTCCTTAATTAGCTCTTCGGAAAATTATTTTCATTCAAGAAAAATTCTGAAATGTTCAGAAATGAGTGTGTGCATTTAGACAGTTTTCAAAACACAAATATTAAAATTACATGCAGGGTGAATTAGTGTACAAGAAATTGAAAGAATGATGAATTATCTGACACTTTACACAATTATGTATTTTAAAACAACTACTGAACATGTTCCATGTCTTAGCAAGTACAGAATATCCGTTTGTTCCCGGGGGTAATTCTATAGCTTTCAGAAATTTTGGTAAGGATTATTTTGCAATGCTTACACAGTCTTAGACTTAGAGCTTTGTCCAGAAATCCACAAAACAACAAATGCGCATGCTTGCTTATCCAGCCAACTAACGCCAGTTCTGATTGTAGTGGGCGCCACGGATGAAAAGCAAGACGAACATCAATTAACCAATCCAAAAGATTAAAACTATTCATTATAGTGCTAAAATGTTGCGGCGTCCTGCGATAATCCTGGCAAGGAAGGTAGTCGTCCATGTAATGGACTGGTCACAGTCTTTTGATGGTTTTGTTTAAAAAATGTCTTTTCAACCCCCCAAAAATGTCGACTTCAAAACTTTTAGGGGGCTCGTCCAACCCCTCGAAACCCCCCCCCCCCACCCTACAGGCTTGAATATAGTTCTCCTTCAATCATCGCACGATCTGACTTCTCAAATGAGTTGCTCCTTAACCAAGTAAATTAATTCCTATTTTCTCTTTCGTTATGAGCAACGCGTAGCCATGAATAAAACTAGAATACAAATTAATTTAGACAGCTAAAGTTCCAACTGTTGGAGAATTTAAAATTTAGTATCTTTTAACAATACCTAGATGTACACACGACACTTGACGGGCAAGCAATTCAAAGAACAAATAACGATTCAAAATATTAATTGATACACTGCCTGAGGCAGGTTTTAATCTAAATTCTACCGCGTGAAATAGCTTTACAGCCATCCTTTGTAGCTTTTTCGACATTTTTCTATATCTATGTATATTGAGTTCTGCCCCGTTCTCTGATCCAGTAGGTTCTAGGCGAACTTCGATTACCCAGTTCTACAGATTTTAGCAGTTTGCAGATTTCTTATAGTTTTTCCTTTGTTCGACACAGAAAAACTGTTCTGTTCTCCGGTTTTCTAGTGGGTAAATCACATTTTGGAATTACGTATACATAACCAGTGAAAAATTGGGAGCAGTTTTGAACTGTATCCTCATTAAATCAGTGGTCTTTTCAAAATGTTGTGAAAAATAGAACTTCTTCTCTATGCCGCATTTTGTATGACTACCCTTTAAAAAATAGTGCGTGTATACCAATATCATTTGACACTGACTAACTTGAATGTCATGCAGTTAAATCCTTTCTGTTAGAGACGTTAACTGAAATGTTTTGCACTGCGTGTCGTCAGACGATCGCGACTTGTCGAAATTAACTGTTTTCCTGAAAGCGTTCGCTCGACGCAAATAAGTTGGCTGTTGTTCTTCACACTGTTTCAACCAATCCCAAATTCTCTTTTTGGTTTCTTTGTACGTGGGATCCCTGTAGTCCTCCGGCAGTTTACACTTTATTTCCATTCGAATGTCTTGCTTGGTGCATGTAACAGCCCTTTTATTCGCCACTGCGGCTTTCTTAAGCGTTGTTAGTCCACTACCGTCGCCGTCGTTGGTTCCCAGTTTGTCTCCTGCACCTCCTACTCTTGCGTTGCTATACATCGGTGGAAGTTTCGTAAGCGGTCGGATTTGAGACACCTGTTTTTCAGGTTTCGTTGGTGGCCGGTTGCTTGAGAACATTGTAAACTCACAAATAGATGGAAGTGTGGGTAAAGCAATTATTTCCTTGCTGGTGGTGTGAGATTCAGATTGTTCTAAATCTCCTTGTGGCAACACAAATCGCACGCGTAATGGTTTTGCATTCGACGCACTTTTGCTTTGTAATTCACCTTTCGTACTCGGAGCAGAGTAACATGTATTCTCTTGTCCCTGTTTTGTGTTCCTGGGAAGTTTGCTCTCCGGCATCATTCAATTATCTGGCCATTGCAGAAGCTCCAACGACATAATTGTTTGCCTGACGCAAAATTAAACTATACTTTTCTACTTGGTGACAAAAGAGGCGCAAACAATAGAGTCGTCTCTAAGAAAACAGGATTAATAGTGCTAACGATTTAGTCAACCGACAATAGGGTCGTCCCACAGGGGTAAACTGTTTGTTGACATGTGCGAAAATTAATTAAACAACCAGTTCACCACGCAAAGAAAACAATTTAAGGAGTTTGTCTAAAAGAGTCGACACAATCAGAAACGACAAAAACATATGGGCTTCTGCTTGTATTCTATTACTTTTGACTTCATAAAATGGTAGCCTGTTTTTTAGGGTGCCAAAGATGGGGGATGGGGTGGGGGGAGTGGGGTGGGGGGAGTTGGTATACAGAGCCCGGATCCTCGTTTTGCTTAGAGCCCGGCCGGCGCTCAGCGTGGAGCACGTGACACGCCTCATACACAACGTAGGTGCTAAGCCGCTGGCTACAGTAAGTGCGGGACCATTATGCAGCTTTCAAAATGGAGAATGTAAACTCGCCAGTGACAGCTTTGAGTTTTATGCCAACGTTTTCTTCGAACCAGGAATCGGATGCAGATAAAACAAGCTTTGAAACGGCTGCATCGTCAGTCAATTGTTTTGCGGAGGTTGTTGTGACTCAAAATTACTCAGATATTTCAAGGTACGCGTTGTGTTATTACCTTTGTAGATCGATTATTGGTAGGATAATGCTAAACAAAAGGCTTGCAAAGGTTAAATGCCCTGTAAGAACAAATTTACAATTTTAGGACAAGTTGGTTTATTGGTTAAATTTGTTTCCTACATGTACCTGGGTTAATCTGTTTCAATCTGAAGATAACACTTTTACAGTGACAACTTGAATCGTGTCACTTGTTTTTATATTTTAATACTATACACAAAAACAAAGGAATATACATGTAGCAAATTGTATTAAGGGTAAAATTGAACCACAATATATACATGCAAAGCATAAACCAAGTTTTAATTATAAACTAATTGCAGTGTTGATTTAGTAATATTTTTTTTGTTGGTGGCTTGTTGAGAGAAAAATGTACTCAGTAATTAATTATTTTGGGCAGACTCAGTGGTGACCAGTTTAAAATAATTTGGCATAACTACAGAATACATGGCCATTTTTGAAGATGGTTATATCTGGTGGCTCATTTGCTCGGTAGTCACTGCTGAGCCAAACAAGCCACTAAATCTTCACACCGAATACTTCCACTGCTGAGCCAAATGAGCCAAATGAGCCACTAAATCTAAACACCAGAGACTTCCACTGCCGAACCAAACGAGCCACTAAATCTTCACAACAAAGACTTAGCGCACAATGCAATAACGCACAATGCAATAATTTCTCGTTCTTACATCCACTGCCGAGCCAAACAAGCCACAAAATAATTATGCAAACAAAATTTGTTCTTTGTTTTCGCGAATTTTTGAAGAAAGTTCTTCGAATTATTGAGAAATGTTTTGTTGCATCCACCACTAGGCTCGATTTCCAGCCGCCTTTTTGGGAAAATGAGCCCGCGGTGGGAGGAACGAAGACCGGACCCGAGAATACGGCGGAAATCGAGCCTAATCCACCACCTGCTGTAGACAAATGCTCACGTGCAAAAACATCACCAGTTTTGCAGCAAGTTACCTACAGACAATTTCATACTTTATTCATCCCAAATCTTTTAGAACTGTTGTAAATACATACATGCTTACAGAAACTATAGCATTTTTATCCAGTGTATTGACAGTCATTAAGTTTTCCACAGTACTGAGTGGCAGTGAAAACCAGTTTTTTTTTTTCACTCTAAACTTGTTTTTTAAAGACAAGACTTCATCATTAATATGCAGTATGTCTTTTCACAAATTTCAAACTACATTTAAGCCAATCACAGGTTAGCCTCCCACAGAGTCCTTTTTAGGGGCAATCGTGTTTTACTCCTCCCCACAAACGCCTGCTTAACTGACTAGAGGCCAACATTCCTTTCTGATGTTACAGTGGCTAAAACACCGGGAAAAGTCATCGATTTGAATAATTCAATTTCTTTTTGTGCATTGCCTAGTCATCTGCTGGAAGGATTAGCAGTTTTGGGAAAAGTGCAGTTGATCTTTCTCTCCTCGTTGAATTGGAAATCTGTGAGAACATCAACAAAATATCACCACTGTGGATCTGAATTGCTTCAAAGAAGATACCTACAGTATGTTATTTCCGAGTCAATGAATCAGAGAGCAAAACAGCAATGAACCGATCAAGTTGACAAATGCATAGAACTTGGAAATAGTGACTACATTATATTTGGTAAAACTTGCCCCTGGATGATTCTAAACATTGAATGTTGTGTAAATTAAAAGGCTAGGTTTGTATTCTTTCAGTTGATAGTTTGACGATCCTTCAAGTTTAGGGTTGCAAAAAAAAATTAAACAATAAATGAACCACGCAGCAAATATATTTTCTCAAATGGCAATATCAAAACGGAGCCAATAAATTGGTAAGATTCTCGAACATCAAAGGACAAGCTTGATAAACAAGCGATTTACCGTGGCCAGAAAATTCGGAAATTGTTTTCATCTGAATGAAGCGAAACATCCTAAACTTGGAAGCACACAGTGCTAACAATTCTGATCAACTGTTTGGTCTCGTCCCTCAAAGAGCATCTTGGGGTCAAGGTCAACCTTCCGGATTTTAGTTGGTCAAAATATAATCTGATTGGCTAAGCGGGCGGAAAGGAATGTTGGCCTCGGTTAAGCAGGCATTTGTGGGAGGAGTGAAACACGATCGCCCCTTAAAACGACTGCGTTGGAGGCTAATCACAGGTCTGTAATTAAAGTAATATATGATTTTCCCCATTATAATTTTTTGTCTGTTTGTTTGTTTAAGGAGTGTTACCATACCAGGCAATGGAGTGGCAACATTTGCTGTTAGTTCAAGTGGTGCTCTTACTTGTCCAGGTACACGTAATTTCTATGTTGTACATGTCATTGCATTTGTACTTTGTTTATAAGGGGTCATGAATGGTCCATCAAAATTAGGCTTCTGCTCGAAATGCTCGCAAAATTTTAGTGGGTGCTTGTTTGCTCATGGTCGATATTTTTAGCATATTTTTACAAGTGCTCACATGCTCGGTTTTAAGTGGAGCTAGCTTTTTGAAAAGACATAGTGCTTGTTGCTCGCAAGGCTAACTTTTGTCAATGCTTGTGCTTGCAAAGAAAAATGCTGTGCTCGCATGCTCGCAAAGGCCATTCGATACCCTTTTATTATATAGAAAATAAGTTGGGTTTTTTTTTTTTTTTTTTTTTTTTTTTTTTTTTTTAGCTGTTTATATTCAGCTACATGATTGTATTTCTATTATTCAGTGTAGCTGGGATCCAGTCAAATTCACTGACTTATCTGACTTAGTATCAGACAAACAAAATAATCCCAACCCAAAAATAGCAACAGCTATAATGAAGACATACATGAACATGTGTATGTGTAATTATGTTGTGGTTCAATTTTACCCTTGGTACAATTTGGCAAACATGTTCTTTGCTACATAAGAACAAACTGAACCAAGGGCAAAATTGGACCAAAAAATGCAATATTTATCATGATACTGATAATTGAGATGTACATTTACATGTACAGTACCGCTCAAATGTAAGTTACCACCTCTCATCTCGTTTCTCGCAAAAATGAGACGAGACGCTTCTCTCGAGAATCACTGAAGCGTTTAGTATGGAATATATTACTTGCAAGAGGCCATGTTGTAAATGTACAGTGTATCAAAGATTTCTGTCTACAAAATTTTGCGTTGTCAAATATGATAAAACAGAAATTAAATGAAGCAATGGCAAGCTCAATCAGCGACCCGATCAATCGCAAGGATAAATTTAATGATATTCGGCATTGACTTTGCGTGGGCTCGCCGACATGTTTTTTTTCTCAACAAGTTTTCGTTCATGTAACTACAAATTTGTATGATGTGTATCGTTTATGAGTGTAAATAGCGAAGGTCTTACTTCTTACTCCTTGAACAACATGCAAAGTTTCGTATACTCGCAAGGGTTCTTTCACATTTGCAGTAAAGATTTATAACAAACAAGTGTAAATGACAAACGTGTAAATATTATCTTTTGAAAGAATGTCACCGGCCGCCGCCGCGCCGTCAAAACGCATTCAATCCAAATTGTAATAAACCTTCCAAGATTTCCTATTCAATCGATTAACGTTAGAAATGCCAGCTTCCAGGTCAGCAACGCAAACGCAGTTGAGCGGTTTGGCTGCCAGAGTTGCCGCTTGATTTACCTGCTTTGATTTCAGTTGATGGCGCCACAGCCAGTTGCTTAATATTTAGTTAATACATGTAAGCACTTTGGTAGCTGGGTTTCGCTGGAAAAAGCAGTTATGAATTGTGTACATGCATGCACAGTGCACAATAACAGTGTTCTTCAATGTATAATATTTAATTATTAAAAATAACACTCAGGTAGGATCAGGTTATCCTGGTCTCTGTAGTGTGATGCATTAATTTTTTTATGGCAATTGTGCCCTGCAACATTTTGACTGTTCATAATGGGCACCCATTTTGTACTCCTGTTGGAGAGAGGCACTGTGAGAGTTACATGTACCACCAAAGAACACAACACAATGACCCCAGTCCGGGCTTGAACCCAGGCTGCTCAATGTGTGTTGTGGTTCAAACCATTTTCAGTTGATTTTTCATTTTCCATTGTTTGATGTGACAATAAACATGAATCATGGGAAATTAATGTCAAAGAAAAATTAATAATGGTTTGGAAAAAGTATGGAAAAAATAGCCTGTACATGAATACACCTTATTCATCAATGGCTGATTGTGCGAAAGAATTTGGGTCGAGTACATCAATTCAAAGTGAGGCGAGTGGGGCCTCACTTCGAACCAAAACAAAGCAAAGTATGGTGAGTTGAAGTAGTACACTGTATTTGTAAATTCTTGAAATATCTCTTTGGTTAGAAAGTGATTCTTGGGTTTTGATGACTAGCTGCTATTGGAATCCCAGGTTTTCTAGCTGGCAATTTATTTCAAGAATTACAGTCTGTACAAGAGACACTGTACTCTTCAATTCACCATACTTTGCTTTGTCCTTTTTCATAGTGAAGCCACACTCGCACATGAATATGGTGTATGAACAAGGTAATTTGAAACTCACAAAACTGACTTGAAACATCTGCTTTTTTTTAACTTTGTTCTTTTTTCCAAATTTTAAACCAAATTAAGGTGCAGTGCTCAACAGTCAAGTAGCAGTTGTCACAGTTCCCGAGAGCCAGCTGTTTGCTGTTCAGCAGTCCCAGCAAGCTGATTCAATTCAACAGGAAACTGACTTAACCAGTGAGGATGATGTCACGTCTGTCACAGGCGCTGCGCCAAATGTCGGTGATCCAAATGAGCTGACAATAAATGTTGCGTTACAGCCTTCCTCAGGTTCTTTGTCTGAGGGTGGAGTGTTAGCTGAAGGGGCAACAAGCAGTACTCTTGGTGATCCAAAGGTAATTAAGTTATCACTTCCATGTACTGAGAACTTTTTCTTTAATTTAATAATTTTTCTTTAATTACATGCAAGTTACATGTACTCTGACTGATTTAGAGCAAGTTTAATTTGAGTGTCAGAAATAATCTGCATTTGCATTGGTTTTACTATATACTACGGCCAGTGATTGGTTTAATTGGTTTAATTAGTCACCAGCTACAAGGTTTTAGTCGCCATGACAACTTACATGTAAATGGTCTTAACTTGGAGGGTTGCCTCTATGTAACAATTACAAGTAGTTGTCATAATGTTGCTCAATAAGATAATTTTAAACAGGCTATTAAAAAAAGGGATAAAAAAAAGTTATAAACGTTCTTAAAAACAAATTGTTTTCGACTCTAAAGTCATCATCAGTGTATCATTGTTTTTAAGAACTTTTAGAACTTCTTTATCCCTTTTTAGCCTGTTTAAAATTAATTACAAGTAGAATGTGAAATTATGCTGCAGGCGAAATCAACTGTCGCCTCATAGAAAAAATTGATAGCAAATAATCTTATATTATTATTAGGCAAATTCTCAATAAAAAACTTTCAATTTTTGGCAATTTTCAATTATGGGTTATAAAGAGTGAAAAACCTTCATATAAATTATTGTGAGCTTGCATAAACTTGTATACAAGTACCTCTAACGGCTGATATTATAGTTACTCAACCAGTCAGGTTGTTGCATTTGCATTAGATACTTTGTCTAGTGCAATTATTGTTATTATTTGGCATGTAACTGCATGTACAAAGGCTAGACAATTTTGGTAATAATTCCAAGCTACAAGTGTACTGTATATCAATAAAATGAAATTTGCCAGGTTTATACATGTACACACTGTACATGTACTTACATTTTCATGTATTGCAGCTATACTGTAGTTAACTTCCTTATAAAATTTATACTTAACAAAATACAGTTGGACCCTGGTAATTTGAATTCAGTTATTTAGAATTCCCCATTATTTCGTGCTAAGACCCATTTCCCTTGGATTTGCAATTCAGACAGGCTTTTACTATTGGCTATTTAGAACTAAGGCCCTATTCTCCCTGAGGAGACATAAGGATTCAAGAAGATTTAGAACTACATGTATTTCTTGTTTCCCCTGACGGTCGGAAATGACGTGGCTCAACTGTAAATTTGCCCCCCGAGACAAACAATCCTAGGTACGGCCCTGAATTTTGAACAATAAATTACATTGTACGCTGTATCAATTATTGAATAAGTGTGTTACGTCTACAGTGTTGTCTTTACAGGCCAGGGGTGGATACAGGGGGGGGGGGGGTGGATAGGGTGGATATCCACCCCCCATTTTTCAGTAAAAAAAGTTCGAAATGTCACTTTATTTGAAATAGAAAATAAATAAAGAAAGAAAAATTAGCTCTCGCTCATGTCTGGTTGTTGTTACGCCACGTTTCGCCGTCTGCCGCCACTTAGGGTTAGGGTTAGGGTTAGGGTTAGACCCTAATGGTCTGCCATCCACCCCCCCTTTTGAAATCCTGGATCCGCCCCTGCAGGCTCAGTTTTATGTTACATCCCATGTTTCTAACATGCAGCCATTTTTTCTCTTAACATGTTCTATAGCAGAAACGAAAAGGTGGTTGGCCCAAGGGCAAAAAAAGAAAGAAAGAATTTGGAGATTTGAATAAGCCAAAAGCCCCAATTACTGGGTGAGTTTTTTTTCATTATATAATGTATTTATGCTATGTGTAAATGGTAAAAACAGTATACACGTGTACATGTACACACAGTATAAAATCTCTGGCTCTAAACACGTGATGGCTGGGTCCTTTGGAAACAAGCTAATTTTGTTTTTTTCACAAATCCCACTGATGTTTCCTTCTGCTGACTCAGGATAACATGAAACTTAATAAGTGTACACACATCAATATTACAATGTATTTCCTGCAAGATCACTCTTTAAGACAGTGTACAATGCATGTTACATTTAACTTAATAATAATAATAATAATCTACACTCATGCCTGCCAGAAACAAACTGTAAACTCTCAAGTATCTTTAGATCTCTTTTTTTTTCTCTTGAGTGAAATAAAATAACAGCAATGACAGTACCGAACAAAGCAAAAAAAATAAATTATTAATGAGAAAAAGGTATATCTTATCAGAATGATACCTGACTTCTTGGCCCTAAAGAAGCCATAATGTGTAGCAAATTTGGGTTAACTTCATGATCACATAGTTTTGAGTCAGGGCGGTCATTAAGGTTTAAACAGTCTCTACAAATTGAAGTTACACTGTATAACCTGACTAGCATTTCGCTCTGTATGCAAGTGAAACACCAATCAACATCTTTACCCATAAGATCGATTGAATTAACTCAGCCAGAACAGGTGTTATGGGTAATGGCCCTTATTGATAGCCTGGGAGTTTTCTTTTTCACTTTGAATACAGAAAGATATTTTTTTCTTAAGTACAGTGTTGATTATTGATGCACAGGTATGTGAGATTTATCAACAGTCGCCGAGCTGAAGTGAAGCAGCAGCATCCTCAGTTGCTGTTTCCAGAAATAACAAAGATACTTGGACTGGAGTGGAGCAATCTTCTACAAGAGGAGAAACAGGTGTGAGGAATACCAATACATTTACACAAATCTTGCTGGTTAAGGCTGTATACCGGTGCTATGAGAATGCATGGATGGACTCTTTGAATAAAAAGTCTGGAGTGAGTGTCAAGATGGAGAGTGAGATTGGGTAGAGAATAATTATCAGTGAAAAGATTTGTGTGGGAATTAGTTTATTAATTGATTTAATATTATATAAATATTTTTTGAGTTTGGGATTGAAAATTAAAGGTCAACTTACAGGAATTTAGCTAAGAAAACACTAAGCTGGCTCATCAAAAAACCCAGCTGGCTTTTCTGGCCTTGGCAGATCTAAAAGTTAACAATAGTCTCTGTTTTCATGTGAAATTTCATCAAGATTTAAGTTCTCTTTCAGCCGGTGAAAGCCGGCAGCCGGCCCTTAGCGACATCCTTGAACTTATACCCCACGGGGGTACTCTGGGTTTCAAGTGACGGGGATGATCGAATGGGGGCAAAAATCAAGACCCAAAAAAATCCCTAGGGCTTCCAACAAAACCGAAAAAAATCCCAAGACCAAAAATTAACCCCCCAAGAAATCAACAGCAATACACGTTTGTTTGTACTTTATATGCAGAACTACACAGCCAAGGCACTACCACGAATGTTTAGATTGTTTGTAATACCCCAAAAAATCCCTACTTCAATCAAAAAAATACTTGCCAAATTTTTCTACCCAAAAAATTCCCAGAGTCAAAAATTACAAACCCAAAAAAATCCTTCGATCATCCCCGTCATTTGAAATCCCGAGTACCCCCCTGGGACTTATACATGTATTAAATTTGTTTATATTTCAATTTTGTATTGGCATTTTTGGACCTATAGAAATACCTGGATGAAGCAGAGGAAGACAAAAAGCGCTACATTGAAGAGCTAAAAATTTACCAGCAGTCTGAACAATACCAGGCATTTATGAAAAGACAAAGTGCAAAGAAAATCAAGACCATTGTTGGTAAGCTGCACATCATGTAGTAATAAATGAATTATTTGTTACATTATTTTTGTAAGTTCCAAATCTGTGCTGGCATTTGGCTACATGGCTTTCCCATTGCACTACCAATCTTAGTTCAATGAAAAGCCCATGAAAATCTCGTGGAGCTAAATTGTTACCCATTTACAGTCAGACTAATATAAATTTTTTGCAATGTATGCATTTTGATTGGCTACATGTATGTGTCATTGTTGAATGTTTGTTAACATTAATTTTTTAGCTTAATTATTCCGAAATGGTACTTCGAAGTAAAGTTGTTCACTTTAGTAATATATTGACAAAAGTTTAGTTGCTTTTTTTGCTGAAATTGTACTTCACAAGTTACATAGACAGGACATATACATGTAATTATGACAACGTATGTTTTGTCCTTTTGAATGAACTATTTACTGCAGCTGTTCATGTACAGTGGGCATGTAAATGTAGAAAGTAAAGTATCAACATGTCCTTTTCATTACAGATTATAAATGAGTACAAAATGTCAATACTACAGGTATAATTATTTGAGAACATACTTACCCCTTAAGTACATGCAAATAAATGTATGCTCTGTGCGGTATTATGCTAACCTAACACATTTAATTATTTACTTCATTACACCATTTACAGGGGTGGATACTGCAGAGGAAGTGCCATCAAGCTTACTGTTGAGTGAACAAATGGTAAGAAAGACATACAGGGTGCATCTAATGTATGCAGCCCCCATTATTTTTAGTGCATTTGGTTTACATAGTAAATGGTTTGCACCACGGAGTGTCAGCAGCTTACTACAATGTTGACGTGATTGTCCACCTAACAGTAGTTCTGAAAAGAAGTGTTGTGATGGTGACTGACTGTTGACAACCTGAGCAGAAGTCATTTTTTTAGTCAAGTGAAAATTAAGTGTTTTTTAGTCGACGGTGTAAGTCTGGTGTAAATCAGGTGGTTGAAACTGATTAAGACTAGTTAGTGTTGTTGTGATGTTTTTGGCCGTAAGGCTCATGTTTCTTTCGATCCCTCTTTTGTTAGTCAAATTAAGTCGTTCCGTTTGAAGTCCCATTTTGTTTACTGCTATGGGAGCCCTGTGCCAAGCGAGATCTAGAGTCACGGGGAGTTAAAACTCTTGGACCTTTTTACTGAACTCTTGTGCTTCCATTGGTTGTCAGTACTTGTATCTTTCTGTTTGCTATGATAACACTTTTCATGTGAGGTATGTATTTTGACTACAATAATGTGGCTGTTATTGTTGTGTGGTGCATTTGTTTTTATGTACTGTGCACTGTATGGCAATTATTTGTTTTGTTTGTGACATTTTTTCCAGGAAGATGACTCTAACGAACTGTACTGCAGGGTCTGTAACCAGTTCTTTAGCTCCCAGCACAACAAAAAAGAACATCTTTTTGGAAAACAGCACCTTCTGATGCTCACTGGGGAGTTTGAACGTGAAGCTGAACAAAATGCCACTGGCCCTGATAAAATTGTGAATCAGGAAAGCCCTGACCTAGCTCCCTGCAGTGCTGTGGCAGATACTGTTGGATCGACCTTGATACCAACTGAATCAATGCTGACCATCTCACAGTTTACAGAGAGGTTCTTGGAACAAAACTTGAGTGAGTATGATTATGTATATGACCACTAAGGATCAGGTTTTTAGATTTTTTGAGCCTGAGGCTCTTCAGACTGGTGTATATGTTGTGGTTCAATTTTATCCTTAGTTCAAATTGTATTTTTCTTTGTTTCTGGGTATAGTAATGTATAATAATAAGTTTAAAACAAAGGAAAAGAAAATTTGAACCAAGGATAAAATTGAACCATAACAAGTCATGTATATTTAACAATTATTCCACGAGCGTGTGTTGGATATGAGATGGTAGATAGCCAACGAGGCGCATAGCGCCGAGTTGGCTATAACAATCTACATGTAATATCCAACAAGCGCAAGAGGAATAATTGTTTTGTTAAAAACGCCCAAAGAATTGCAATTTTTGAGCTTCCCAGCTGTTTTTTTGAAGCGTTTGAGCTGCCATATTTGTGGTCAATGATATATGAGCTCATATACCATTTTAAAACGCAGGAATTGTAATATACCACTTGCTAGTCTTTAATAAAAGCTTAGATACATGTATAGCTCTTATGCATTTTGACATCTTTTTTGTCACATGCACGTGTATATCAGGGTAGATAACTTTCTAAATTTAGGTTTGTGGACTGTGTTCCGCTATTAAAATGGAGATTACTTTGGGGTTTGTTAGTGTATAATATTGGGCTCTGTTTCATTAATTTTACTGTTACTTTCGCCGAGCTGAAGAATATCATTCGCCAATACCTGGTACTTCAGGTTTTGAATGAATGAATGAATGAATGATATAGGTGCTTATATAGCGCATTTACAAAGCTCAATGCGCTTCACAGTTAGAATTTTATTGGATGAGACCGGACATCAGCAGAACAGGTCATGGAAAACCTGGAAAGTCGTGGAAGTTTAAAATTTCATTTTCCAGGCCTGGAAAATCATGAAACTTGAGTGTGGGTCATGGAAAAGCATGGAAAATGGTATTGATAAAACAAAATAAATTAGGCAGGTTTTTTTTGTGAAGAAAAGGGTAAAAAAATACCCGAAATTAAGATAATTAATTTTCCGAAAATTTCCAAGAAAAATGATCAAATTTTCATGGAAATTTTTGAAAAGTCATGGAAAAGGTTATGGAATATCGAAAGCTTAAAAGAGTACGAACCCTGTACTTCGTTATAAAGGGGTTTGTTGTATCGGGGTTCTGCACTTGTTTCTCTGCGCCCGCGCCTGTGTTTGTATTTCTTAATCTAACATGACATTGTATTTTCCATTTTTCCTAACGTTGTTTTAAGTGTGGTTAGATCAGTTGCTTTATTAATTTCCTCGCAGACAGAGAGCTTGAACTGAGAGAGCTTAGGAAAGTGGTTCTTTCATCGCAGGAGGAGAGCATTGCACTCAACAAAGAAATGGAAGAGCTGAAGGTACGTTTTGACTTTGAACATTACACTTGTGAAAATTTGGCGTGTTGTCCGAATACGTTGACGGGGCTAGTACATGTGCAGTAGGTCGTCCTTTTTTAACCTCCACTAGCCCATCAGGCTTATATGGCTGTGCATGTAGATGTATGTACTTGTGGTAACTAATGAAAAACACCTGTCTTGGCTAACGAGGCTAGTGGACATCAAAGTGCGCACCTCAAGATCATGCAAAGTTTAAGGAAGGATTGTCTTTCAAGTCTTTTTCCTTTCCTACATGTATATGTACGTTCGTACGGGTCGTGAAAAGCCTGGAAAGTCATGGAATTTATGGATTTCATTTTCCAGGCCTGGAAAATCAGTGTGGGTCATGGAAAGTCATTGAAAATGGTATTGATTGTACAAAATAATTAGGCAGGTTATTTTTTGTGAAGAGAAGGGTAGAAACGTACCCGACATCAAGATAATTTTTTAAAATTTACAAACAAATGGTCAAATTTAGGTCATGGAAAACTTTGAATAGTCATGGAAAAGGTCATGGTAAGTCAAAAAAAAAAAAATAGGTCATGGAATTTCAAAAGCTTAAAGAGTACGAACCCTGATATAGTACTGTAGATGCGTGAAGCCACCATGACTCTTGACTACCCTTTATTTTGATTTACTGACCTTATTCGCACAACTGTTTGTTTATTCTTACCTTTGTTTTTCATAACTATAATTAAAAGAAATGTAGCGTTATTTGTCAGCAATTAGTAAAACTTTTTTTTTTCATGTTGCAGAACTTGCTACAGAAAGTAGAAGATGATCTTGGATCAGTGAAGGCTTATGGAGCGTCACTAACAGCTCAGCTTAATAGCTTAAGGATGGTACCAACTCTCTTTGGTGTTATTAACTTCTAGATTGGACCCTTCGGACGTCTATCTCTCCTTGCCTACAACGAATCGCTTACAATTCAAGTTTTATTGTAGGCATTAAGCCGGGTGAACAGCACGACCGATACGGCCATAAAATGCTGACAGTGATGGCTTGTATCTGCGACGCGGGCGCCCGAATGGTTCGAGCGAAACTGCTGATCAGTCCACCTTGAGGAATTCATGGCATTTTAGAGTGCAATACGCATCAAGGGGAGCTCGAGCGAACATGGGCCCTTGTTCCCCTGGCCACGCAAAACACAAAAACTCATCTGTACTTTTTTCGCCATAAAACAATGCGACGGCTTGATATTTAAGAGAAAGGGAAGACCAAGACTTCGTCAACTTGACAATGCGAAGGTTCAAGAGACCCTCTACCCCTCCCCCCTCCCCCCTCCCGCCAGCCCGCAACCTTTCCCCACGATATTGATTTGATACATGAACTATAGAGCTATGGTGCTAATTTAGTTATTATCTATAATTTATTGTAAATCCATGTTTGATCCAAATCTACAACAACCAAAATACTCAACTATAAAATTAACCAACTTAGAGGTTATAGTTGCTACTTTAATATTACTGGCAAACCCTACGTGAGAAAAAGGGTCAGAAACAAATACGATTAAAAAAAGAAACGAGAAATACAAGAAGTTAAAATAACAATTTGTGATGCCCCGCTTAAAGGGTGACTGGGTACGGTGCAATACAATGTATATACAGGAACTATTCATCTTTTAGGGTGATTTATTTAACGTGTGAAACAATATCTAACAGTTAGGCGTAATGATAAACAAAAGAGAACAATGAAATTAGTGACTAATAGTAGTAAAGATGTAATAACTATTTCACGGGTTTAGTAAAATCACTCTATAATGAAGAAATTTCATTGCTGTTATCCCGGTATTGTTAGTTGAAGAGATGGCGCTATGCATTGAGAGAAGGTTTAATATGTGTTCATATTTTACTTTGGACAGGTATATTTTTTCTCTTATTTCCTTAGGAACAAAATCTCCAAAAGACAAGCTACGATATAACTCACCTGAGTATAAATATTATTATTATACTCTGTTACTTGATCGGAGCAGCCATCTTTTCCGAAAGGAATTTTCCTGGTGATTATTCAGTGGTAACCAGGCAACTAACCTGTACTGTTGCAGATTACACAAATTTCCAGCCTTGCTAAAGGGCGAAGTTTTAATTTAACAAAAGAAACTTGGAATGATTTAGAAATCTGGACGAAGATGGGCAAGCAATGAAAATTTAGCTTTGCACTCTAAAAGAATATTACTTAACTAACTACTGAAATAACAAAAAACTAACAAAAATTCTGAAATCTGAAAAAAAAAATCTGCAAAAAACTGTACTAACGAAAATAACCCATATTGTATTGCATATTGAGCAAGATCATGATTTGGTGTTTTGTACTGTCACTTTACTGGTGAGGGAAAGTGCCCTTTTCCGGCTTTCACTCGTGCCTATTAACTACCCATGGGTCTGTTGTTGACACCTATAACTCTTGAGATTGAGTATTGTTTATAAACATTTTTATAGAAAAATATGGTTGGAACGTCAGGCATGTTAAATATAATGTACTGCAAACGCGTAAACACTTATTTTCTTGAGTAAAAATGGAAGTGAAGCTGGTGGGAGAAATGTTGACCCATTAAGAGTTAACAAGACTCCACTTTAAGAACTATGAAAGTCAAATTTGCAAAATTCGCAGAAGCGTTTAGTTTTCTTTTTATGTAGCTCCTTACTTCTCGAATTTGAGCTTTTCATGGTGAACATTCGTGCATTTTTGACGTCATCATTCTAGCCATGCTGCACAGTTTGTGTATTTTCACAAACCCTTTCGCTTCTAGAGATAGGCGTTGTTGACTCTGCACCGATTTTACCAGTTAACCCACCTCACCGTTTTAATGACCACTGCACCCTTTCAGACTGCTGTCATTTCCAATAATTCTAGATTTCGTCCATCAAACCTAACAGACATTAGTTGTAGCGGGTCCTATATCATTCTAGTGGACATTCCAGTAGATGCGGTGGTCAGGAAGCGGTACTTGTGACAGTAAACTTTGATATGTGGCAATTGCCTAAAAGGGTCTATTCTCTGTTACTAAAAGGGTCTACCAGGCAACCACTACTGTTGCAGTTTACACAATTTTTCAACCTTGCTAAAGGGCGAAGTTATAATTTAATAAAAGAAACTTGGAATGATTAAGAAACCTGGACGAAGATGGGGAAGCAATGAAAGTTTAGCTCTGCACACGAAAAGAGTATTACTTAACTAACTACTGAATGTTACGTATAAATCCACCTCTCTTCACGTATACACTCGGCAAGAAACGAGTCATTCTAGCTATGCCAACGCTTTGGACCCTTTGGTGATTAGCCTGTGATGCTAAACCGATTAATCACCGATTATATGGTCTTTTGCCTTAGAAGGTTCCCTACTGTGCAGCACAAATACGCTTATAACTGCGTGTTGGGGATATTGTCATGACCGTACATCGCTTTCACCTTGACAAAAGGCCGTTAATTGGCTAAGCCTCTTGAGGTTTGCACTTGAAATTTTCCCACACGAATACGTGCACTGAATCCTACATCAGTTACTTTACATAAATTACAGCACCGACAAGATAGAGTGGTCAACAAACCGACTTTTCAATTTTACGCAACAGTGGGATCGTATTGTTCACCTCTTCGTCTCATTGGTTATCTTTTTATTGTTTGACCGAACTAGCTGGTCCTTGTCCTGTTGTCGACCGATCCGCCCAACTTTACAAAAATAGGTTGCGGTCAGCTAAGTGTATTTATAAATTTCGACCCTATGCCGAAAAATCACAACGTACAAAGTGGTCGTGCGTGTGTGTGTGACTCTGGATTGGAATAATTTATCGGTGTAATTAAGTAATTATAAACGTCGTTGACTTTTCAACCACGGATCCGGCAGAAGCCCACACACCGCCACACAACGACAAAACAACTTGAGCGTCGGAAAGCAACGAAAAATTACGTGCAACTTGCAGAAGAAAGAAAAATTAGGTAAGGAACAACTCATATATATGAAATTGTTTTCCATGCCAATGTGAGTGAGACAAGAGAGGCGTGCGAATGAGTCGATATGACTATTAGAGGAAAATGTACTGGCACCAGATTTGGTTGCGAATAGTTATCAGTATGTTGAATATTTTCTCGACAGATAATAGCTGATTGTAGCGCCTTGCTACATCAATCTAGTTTAGATTTGTTTAACGTTTTAATGTAACTTAGGTTTGCTTTTTTGTTTGAAAGCCCATTGTCAACATGCGCAGCACATGACATATTGAAGGGTAATCAGTGTGCACTCAAAGGAATAAAGCCGAGCAATAAAGGGGCCAGTAACTTGTTTACTGTTTTGTTAGGCGGTATTGGGCAAAGACTGTGGTAGGTAATATTTGCCATTACTTTCAGGTCGGGGCACTTTGTTGACGAATTCCATCTTATTTTTGTTTCTTTTGTCGACAGTGAACAAAGCTACTTTTCCAGACATGTCAGTCCTGTTGAAATCTAGGAGAACAAGGCAAAACAAAAAGGTAAAGTCTCTTGTACCCCTTTTGCTGATCGCTGCGCAGGGTCTGTAGATAAAACACAAGCGTATTGCCATCCAAACGACAATTGTTTAGCTGCAGTACTTTTGTGTGGTGCTGTTTATGCTGTACAAGGTGGTTATGCGTAAGTTCAGCGGTTTGAAACTGATTGAGGATCAGTGCTTACATGTGGCACTTTTTAGTTGGAACTGTACATTTGTGGTTCTAAGATTTTATGGGCGATAGCTCCCGTATAAGTACCATTTAAATGGCAACTTGTGTTATGCACTAGCATTCTAGTCACTGTCTAACCACAGCATGACAATTGGGATTTACGTAAAATTAAAGGTGGGTTAATCTGGTTTGAAGTTGGTTATTCAACTTTACACCATCAATTAAATGTTGTTAAAGGTGGTTAAACCACTTCAAAGTTGGTGTAAAGAAGTCCCATTATCCTGCCTTTAAACTTGAGTGTAATGCTGGGATAAAGGTCAGCGTAAAAAAATGTAAAGTTAGCGTGAAGCTGATTAAATCCCAAATTTACGCCAGCTTTATTTGAGCTTTACACCACGGTAAAGTTATGTTTTCATGCTGTGTAGTCTGTTTCGTCTTTTTGTATTCTCAGTATAGTATTTTGCAAATTTGAACTTTGGCACTTAGGGAGTGAAAGTTGCGTAGGAGGGAGGAAGTGGTGTAACAGCTCTGTGCGGCGTGAAATTCATTTTTTTTTCTTTTGACTAATATTTCCTGTTTCTTTTCCGATAATTAAGTGCTTGTGACGTGATTGAAAATAACAGCGATTATGATAATAAGGTATAAAAGGATTGTAAACGAAACTGAATGTATTTCTTACGTTATGCTCTAATTATTTATAAAGCAGTTTATAGCCTGTTTACCACCACGGCTCCTCCCAATTCCTAAATTGGCAATTTATGAGAAGTAGCTGATATTGAGCCAGTGATAGCGAAAGAAATGTCCGCCATTAATCACCTTTGTTCAGTTAAAAGACTTACAGTGAGCGAAGGATATATATCAATACATTTTTTACAATCTCTGTGTCTTCAGTCGCTGCAAGGGAATGATAGTAGTTCACATGCATGCAAAGACGAGAACAGTTTTTTATTATTATTTGACGGAGCAAAACTACAATATACTTAATCTTCAATATACTTGATACATCATTACTTTATAAGAATTGGCTTGTTTACATGAAGTCGTTTCCATTCAGAAAGCTTTTTAATACCAGACAAAATGTGCGAAAAAGTACTTATCATTCACTTGTACAAGAGTCGTAAAGTGATTCTGTATTGTAGAACCGATAAGAACCCAGCATTTCGTCTTTTAGAAATAAATTTGCCCGGATGGCATTTCCGTTAATCCGACTTGCTTTACTTCGAACACGTAAAATTGATGTCATGGCACAGTTCCTGTAGAAAATAATTAATTTTCTATGCACATAACAAGGAAATATTTGCTCCCTTTCACTGAGTGTATTCAACATCAAAAGAAGCTACTGAAACTTTCTTTTAAGTGCTCTTTGAAGTCTTTAAAGTGCTACTTGTTTTTTTTTTGTTGTTTTTTTTTTGCGTGTATGTATTGAATACCTCTACATAATTAAATTTGAATCATTCTTGTGTTTGATAATAATAACCTCTTTCATTGACGTTTGATTCCTTAGGCCCTTTTTTTCTCCCTCCCCCTTTCCTCATTCCTCGTTTGTTTGATTTGAATCATGTTTTATCATTAAAGGAGCTACGTCACCGGCGAGAATTTTGCAGATTTCAGTTTGGTCTTAATTGTTCTAAAATTGGTGGTAGTCAACTAAACCAACGAAAAACATTATTTTTGAATATATAAAGGAAGATATGAGCTTAATTTGTGAATAAAAATAAATCGTTGGCTGTAAATTTCCATGGTTTGAAGACGCGAGGAAACAACATTGAAAAGTTAAGCCTTAATTTTTAAAATGCAGTATTTTTCCATCCTTGCCATCCGCAGCCAAAGAGGCTTGCTAACAATTTCAGTGCCCTAATATAGCAATGTTTTATGCCATAGAAGCATTATTTTTGGCGGAAAAAAAAGAAAGATGGTAAATTTAAAGCTCAGAATTGAAATGAGAAATGTGTCGAGCGTGGGAAATCGAACCCAGTCGAACAGCAATCGTTGGGTTCGGTAATCGAACATAATCCACCTCAATAAAATTTGGCTAATCAAACAAAATCGAACGTTCGATTACTGAACCGTCGACAATTGAACAAAATCGAGCGTTCGATTAGCGAACAGTCGACAATCGTACTCAATCGAACGTTCGATCACCGAAATCTAGCCTGCGAAAACAGCCGCCTCTCACGCTCCGATCCGCTGGTTGCGCAACAAGCGAATCGCAGGCTAACCGAAATCCTGTTTGTGTATATTGCGGACATTTTGTACGGTGCACCCTCCCCCTGATAAATCCTGCGTGATTTACTTTTCAAGAGACGGTTTCCGAACAAAATCGAATCGGATTGAGCTCGATTGTGTTCGATTGGTTTCATTGGTTCGAAAATCGATCTCACAGCAGAGTTGATGTTCGATTTTGTTTGATTGCCGAACCCATTTGAACGATTGTTGTTCGATTGGGTTCGATTGATTTTTCGTTCGATTTTCGTTCGATTGGATTCGCCGGGGACAAAGAGAAAAAAACAATCTCCCGACGGTAATCGAATCCATGACCTCCCAATCACCCGGCGGGCGCTCTGTCCACTGAGCATCGGAGAGACGTGTGGTGAGCAAGGTCATTTACTGGGTTCATATGTGACACGCGTCCTGCATAGTGCTGGATCAGCAATGGTGATAGCGTACTTTATAGTGAAAAAATAAAGATAGTGAATTTTAAAATCGGTAGTGAAATAAAAATGATGTAATATATGTTCATCATGTCATTAGGCACTCTGAAAAAGATGCAATGAAGAACATTGCATCTTTCTCAAGTTATCTTTATTTATTTCGTTTTATTTTTTATTTATTTGTTTGTTTATTTATAACTATTTTATTTACTATTTATTTTTATTTTTTTATCTATTTTTTATTCCACATCTCCACTTATCTACCCCTCCCCCACTTGTAAAAGAGCAACACTTAATCTCACTTATAGACAATCTGTATTGCTACCGGTTCTTCGCTTTTAGAACATCTTTGGACTTGAGAGTTCGTGCTAATTTGCACAACTTCGGCTGAGTTGTTTTCTAGCCAGGGGGTTGCTCTCCTGGTATTTGCTGTCCAAAAGCCGCAGACTATCCAATACATTTCTTTTTATAAAGAAAAACAAAAAACTGTGTTCCTGTTTATATTCAGAGATGATTAAGTATATTATTTCGCAAAATCGTGATAAACTACGAACAATCCCGCTTTTGACACGATCATCCTTCATATTTTGACTTTTGACCCTTTTACACTGATCAACACTCGATTTCTCCTTTTGATATCGATGCATTGTCGAACAGACATGTGTGGAGAATTAGGAGACTGATTTTTTCGGCAACATTCTCGTGATATCAGCCTCTAATCCACAAAACGAGCGCTGCGAGAAATGAATAGCAACTATGAGGTGCTTGCAAAGCAGTCTTTATTGTGTCTGGTTCTGTCGCTTGTACTAATATACGTGTGAAGCGTCCATTGTTTGCGTTAAACTGCCTTGTTTGCATTTGTCATAATACCGCTAGTTTGTTGTTGCGAATCTAAAGGCGTGAAACGGAACATTGAGTTCTAGGCAGCAGCATAGTGCATGATGAACAATAGGTAATTATTAGCCCATTAGTTTTGTCAGCACCCAACAGTGGAGTGTCATCTTCATTATTACAAAAGTCCCATTCAAGACAACTGGTCTTTTCTTTAATGAAGACATCCAACCACGTACTAATGTCCTCTGAAGTTTGCCCATATTTCACAAGGTACTTCAAAACTTGACACCTGTAAGATATTGGTTAGGCCATTAGTCTCGAGGGCTTATTTTTAGAAGGCATTGCAAAGGATGTTTTGAACCCAAAGTGTAATACCACAAAGGGGGTTGCTAAATAAGTTGTAGTGAATAGATATTGGGCAAAGATTGTGTACGCTCGGTAATTTTTTTATGCAAGTTTGAGCAAATAGCGGCGCCATTAAGTCGACGCGTTGACGTGTCACAACGAAGTCTCTTCAGAACTAAGTGCTTTTCTTACTTTGTGACCCAATTGTCACGGCAATGTAAGCTTCAGAATGTTCTAGCAGTAGATAAGTTCTTATATCACAGTCATACGCAGGCAGGTGTGATACCAGAAGTATTGCGACATAAAAAGTCTATAATTGACAGATAAAGCATGAAATGTTTATTGTTTTCTTAACAGATAATGCCAAGGTGTATCCATTGGGCAGCGATTTGGCTGTTCGTCCTTGCTTTTCAACTATTCCAGGAGCCAAGTGCGTCAACATTCACATTCACACGACAGTGTCGCTATAAAAAATACAAGGAGGTTATTTCATTCGAAGATGATCACAACTGCAAGACGACGAGGGTGAAGTTGGGCATGTGTGTTGGTACATGCACCTCTTACGCTATCCCAGTTCCCATGGAGGCAGATGAGAACGATCCAAGATTTCAAACAGTATGTCAGTGCTGTCAGCCGAAGGAGCTGAGGGAAAGAACTATTCGTTTTGGCGACGGATGTGAGAAATCCATTGTGATTTCCCAAATTCGTTCTTGCGAATGCAAAAATTGCTCTCGGCGTGATCTTTGAGAACAGCGTAAAGGCCCAACAATTATTTCGCGTATGGTTGAACGTGCTGTACATATGAAATGGCGTGAGCCACTCCTCAAAGAGCACCAACGACGTTTATGTCAAAAACAAACATATACTGTTTGGTCTCAGCACTGATTTTAAAAGTACCGTTATTTGAAAGGTGAAGACGAATGATTTGTTTTCGCGAAAGTTCGCTGAGTTTTCGTTGGAATGAATAAGAATTTTTCTGCTTCCTCGGAAGCTGTATTTATATAATACAAATAGTTTGCACATTCAGTCCGCTCTCCTGAGCGCCGCAACTTGCTACTGATCAATAATATATGCTTTCGTGTTCGCAGACTTCGAAGGAATATTATTGATTGGAATCCAAATGCTTATTAAAGAGGCTACAAAGAGGGATCGCCTGCGGCAAGTTAAACACAAGGAACTATTGTTTTGACATTTTGCACTTGGGTGAGTCCAGTGTGAAAAAACCGAAGAACATGCTAATTGCAGAAAAAAATATCAGAACATAGACTATAGCCTGTGTCGAGTAAGCTTTATTAGTGTACATAGTGAGCAAATCGTTTTCTGTTACGGTTCATCTTCACTGCATTTTTACAACTTAATTAATGTTGAAGAAAGTTCGTACTCTTGTGCTTCCAGCTTTTCCGCACATTATTATAGCATTTCTAGGATCCCTTGGTACACCAACAATTCCTTTATAGACTAGAATTTTAAGGACTATATACACATTAATATTATGAATAGCAGGTGTCGACTGATGTGTTAACGAAAGGCACCGTCGCCTTTATTTTTGTAACGAACTGAAACATGTATATTCGTCATAAAATTCGATACCAAGATGGTAGATTGTCATTGCTGTGTTTGTTTTTTCTCTTCTCCTTCGCCCAATATACATGTTATGTAGAAAATATATATACGTTGGTGTGTATAATCATTTATAAAGAAGCAGTGTATGGTGCCACTGAAAAGCTTTTGATTCCCAACTGGTGAAAGTTAAAAAAAGAAAAACTGCACTGCGCATGTCATTACGTCATTGTAAAATGAACATCTTTTACTTTGAGAAGAGACAAACCTGCCGTCCAGTGAAAATTAAGACAATGTCTGTTATTGTAACGATTGTTTATAAATATTTATGGTTCTGTTTAGTCTGCCATTTAGGTCATGTCTGGCAAAATCTGGTATAGGTGAAAAAGCGAATGAGTAGCACTGCGTGAATTAAACAATCCAGGTTTCATCGGCATTTTTTTTAAGGAACACATTTTCGTCATCAAAGAGATCTTGACTCCGCGAGGGGCCTTCCTTTATGTGCATACCGATGCCAGATGCTCATCTATGTTTTGGTGTAGATGGCGATAACCGGCATAATCTGCCGCTTCGCACATTTAACATGGTTCGCTATTAATAGTGGGATTCGTCTTATGCAGCCTTGAGCTTGTCGCTGATTTTGGGACTTTGACTTTTTTCCTAAGATCTTCCAGTACATGCCACAACTTTGCCGATTTGTAAAGGTTGTAGACCTGAGTCGGGGGGGGGGGGGGTGGAGGGGGGGGGTGTAATCAATCCACAGAGCAAAGCTGACCCAATGCTCTTGTCTTATTGGTTCTTAACATGCCATATTTGACAACTAATTAGAGGGTGAGCAATTGCAATTGCTTGTACAGCAGACAGATGATAAGACGTGCTAAGAACCAAAGACACTCGAGAATTACGCCAACGATATATTTAATATCCTAATATTTACTTAAAACTACTGGATACTCCACATTATTGCTGTAATGACTTATGTGGATCGTGATTGAGCATTCTTGCCCAGACTTTTTTGCCTTGGTAATTTGCGGTTAGTCTTTGAGTCGTAATCATTTAACGTGGAAGCCCCTACGAAGTCATTAGTATAAAGGAGTTATTTGATGCCCTTGATTTGCGGTAGACTATTCGTTGAATTAAGTTGACATATGATATTTCAAAGTTTTATATTTTCCCGTTCCACTGTTATGCTCGCCTCTAATGAACATTTCTTTGTTATTGACTAATCCAAAACTATTCTATGACGCAGGTTGATGATGTCTATGTCGTTTTCTAAAAAACTCACGTGAAGTCAGATGGTCCCTGCTAATGAATGCAAAGTTTTTTAAGCTCTAATCTGATTGGTTCAAAACTAACTGAAGCTTGAGCAGGAGTCTGTGACGAAATTTTCGAGTGCCCAATAAGTAAACACTTGGATCCTTCGTCATGGATACTGACATTGACTACCATAATGTTCACTGAAAGCTACCGAATGCGCTATTTTATAGCAATTACCTGTCAGTCGTCGTTGCTAATTCCTATACAGACTTTCTTGCCTCTGTTATAATTGCTTCCGTGCGTCGACTTTCCGTCGATATCATAAGTAGGCGAGGGCGAAGACTCTTACAAAGTCATTAGTCTGAAAGTTGTCTGATACCTTTGATTGGCGGTAGACTATTTGTTTAGCATTTAATTTGTAATTAGGCATTTTTCTGCAGACTTTCTAGCCATACTAATTGGGGTTGGTTACTGAATGGACAGGGCAAAAGACTCTTATAAAATCATTAGTCTAAGAGTTGTCTGATAGCTCTGATTTGAGACAGACTATTCCTTTAGCATTCAATTCGCAGTTGTGCATTCTTCTGCAAACTTTTTGCCCTAACCTGTCTGACGAGCCATTTGATGCTTTTGATTTGTGGCATACTTTAGAAATCCCTCGTCCATTTTCGTATAGTATATAATGTCTTTGTCAAGCTCGTGTTATTGCTAATGCTACAACAACAGTGTCGATCGTCGTTGCCTATTCTTTTGCAGACTTTCAAACGAAATAAGGAAAATATATATTTTTTACTATACTGAAATTGAGCAAAAATGTTAAGTGGTTTGTTGATTGCATGAGGCAATGTATTCCTGTGCTCTGAGGCATTAGGTGTCAAGGAAATGTGGGTGAATGGTTAACAAAGTATCCCGAGGGCTTTTCCATTATCAACGTGTTGTTTATACGACGTCTATTGTTCGACAAGGTTTTTTGTGGTTACACATGTTTTGCAACATGTGTTCTACAACTGTTCTTGCTTCGTTTTGCTTGTTTCCTGAAGAATCATATAGATGTCCCAACACTGGTTAACCATTGGGGCTAGGAACTAATCGACTTACGCCTGCTGTATTAAAATATTAGAAACTTCTATATGTACCACGGAGTGGTACAAGCTCGCTGTGTACAGATTCAATGTGTTTTTTCTTCAAGTGGCTTGTGATAAATAAATGCAAGAATCCGTCAGTTTGCCCATAGTATTCAGATATTAACTAGGGAGCTAAAGCAATGACGACGGCGTCGCCGAGCACAGTGCCTAGTGAAAATGATTTTTTTTTGTAAGCTCTGGCCAAACGGAGGCTCAAGTAGTCGCAAGTTCAACTTGCATACAGACTTTCGTTGAGTGGCCGAAACGACTCGCAAGCTTAAATCGCAAGTGCACACAAGTTGTCAAAAGGCCATTTCAATGCCACTGTGCGCGCTGCAATTCAGTAAACAAATGATGACGCGTTGGGTGGACACACGGTGAAAAACTTGCGTTGACTTGCGTGCAAATTTGATCTCGACCAAAGTAAAAGTGTACAGAAGTCCTGACCAAACAAAGACGAAAGTTGAAAATTTGCGTCTACTTGAGATTCCGTTTGGCCAGGTCTTTACTCGTAAATATTGCGGTTATCCAGATGTAATCAGTGCAGCTATTGGTTTAGGAACGTCCTCCAGCCGAATGTATAAAGAGAGCGTTCAAATAGAAATATGAAAATTAAGCCCTCGTCGTTTACGTTCTTCAAAATACGCAGATTTTGGTCATTTCATGTTGCTTCGCAGGGCAGGGAACTACCACGAAATGTACCAAGATTTAAAACGTACGTGCACAGTTATAATTCTACCCATTAACGTTTGTTTGGTGACGTTCTCGTTCACGTTGCATCGTAGTTTGCCAAAACTCCCAAAAAGAAGAGTAATACTGGACGTCGAGAAAATATGCATCTCAGTCGTGTCCATCCAAAAATTGAAGACGAAATATTTGCTGGTCTACTCTTTACAGATTAGGACTTGTTACACTGTCGACTGAAAAGCTCACTCTTCTGCATTTTGTCGACTTAGGTACTTGTGTCACGGAGTAAGATCTTTCTCTAACCTCGGAATGAGATCGCTCTTGTGTTAGGGGGTGAGATCGTCCTTTTACAAGGTGTCTTCCACGTTGCTGCGATGCTTCAGAATTCGGTATTTCGGGCTGATCGCAGTGGTTGTGTTCGTTCAGTTGTTTGTTATCCTGGATTCTTTTAAGGTTGTGAAAGATAACGGCGAACGATCTTTCCATTTGCTTTTGGTATTTAGAGTTTGTTTTGACTTTTTTTGTAGCCATTGTTGAGCAGAATACAACTTCCAGTCTATAAATAATTCATCTTGCTCCGTTCGACGCGAAGGCTAAATGGAATGGAATAATGGGATCATGCACCAATTCCGTATCGGAAGAATTTGAATCTCATTATGCACTCATTTGCTTCACAAGTGGTCATTGCATTCAAAGTCTACTCGACGTCTGGATTACTGAATTACATTATTTGTTATCCGTACCTTTAGATTTCTGGTGGTGTTGCGGTTCCTTCTCGTTTACTCATTCATTAAATCTGACTGGTGTTATGGCACCGAGAGACAAAAAAAAACCTACCCACCCATTGAATGACAACTTTAAAACAAAAGATAAAGAAGTTGAGAAAGCAATCGTTCGAGGCATAAGAAAAAGTGTCAAACTGAACCAGTTGTTGGCCTTTTTTAAGTCTTATCATCCTTGTTTTAGTTCATGTTTACATTTATTATTGATATATTATTTCCTATAGTCGTTTCTATTAATAAAATTTATTAACAGTATTTATAAGTAAAATTTGTTAGTCGTATTTATTAATATAAGTTATTGTTTTTCATTTCATTTCTCGCTAACCTTTTAGTCTTGCACGTTCACGTTTTAACGAGTTTTGGTCTCATCCGTGAAATGTGGGTAAATAAAGTATCTTATCTTGTTATCTTGCTCGCACAACACTATTCAGAGATACGGTACGAAGGTCAACCGGAATTGTTTTGATTTTGCTTTACTACGCTGTGATTGGTTTAAAAAACACACGAGTTTTCCCGCGCTCGACGCCGGTAACGTTTATCTGCTTCGACTTCTTATTGGCTCATTGTCTTGTTTACGTTTGCCATGATTGGCTATTCGCCCTAAAATAGCGAAGCGCGCGAGTGACGTCACGACTCAGACAAGACTCGGACAAACAAACCGAAATGGCGGACGATTTTCATAAAACACTTTCTAAAACAGTCGGTGTTCCTTAAATACTTTCATAAAACGAAAACTTCGCCAAGATTCCTTCTATTTCTCTCAGAACACGCCGATGTTTTCTGAGCCTCGTGGGGTTATATTCATTTGCATTCTGTTTTTAGACCTCGCGCGCTTCGCTATTAGAAACTGCTCTAAATTACCATAATAGCGATTTCATTGTTCCTTTTTCCCCGGAATTATGTGAACTCTGTCTGACAGCAAATCTTGTTTTTTGCAGTGTCTCGTCATGTTAAGTTACGGAAAATAGGCGAATTTCTTATTCTGCTATAGACGGTCTGATCGGATTTCGGTTGTAATTCAAACGGCTTTACGTTCCAATTCAATGTTTCCTTAGGCGAATAAAGATAATAATGAACAATAAATGGATGTCGGGCTGTCTCGTCTCCTTTTAAAGTAGTACGATAACCTTTATTAAAAGACTCTGCCTTCTAATCGTAGCTAATGTTGTTTGCGGCATCAATGAGGTATTAATTAACTTCGGTATTCAAATAAATAAAACAGAAACCTCGTTAACATAACTGACTACGAATGATGCCGTGGCACTAAGGAGGAGAGTTTTGTCAGTTGTGGAAATGAATGTGAAAGACAAGAATTGTCAGTGCATCTAAGTTCCAAAGCATTCAATGGTCAGCATGGAACCTCCATTATTCTTTCGTTGCCATAATTCAGTTATTCCGTTGAGCATTGATAAGGTTCGGCCCTATCCCCCACCCGGGGACAAGGAACTAAGAGATTGATAACGTTTCTTGCGGCCCAGTCCACTCTCGCCCAGTCTAAATGGTGTTAATTAGTCTTAGAATTCTCGAAAGGCTTATGGTTGATTCAAAGAACAAGTTAACCCAATTACGAAACGTAAGTCACAATGGGCTGGCTGTCCAAGCTGTAACGTCCTTCGATAGGTTCCTTTCATGCAACTAAATCTCATTGAACATTTCAAGTAGAGGTTGGTTCACCATGATAAAACTGGCTTACACCATTGGCTGCAAAGCTAACCCTTCTGTTTGTTTTCTTAGACGTTTGTGCCACTGAATAAGACTTCTCTCCGTTAGGGTTGCTTCCACTCTGCTGGGATGATTTAAGATCAGGCATTTCGAGTTGGCTGTGTTTCCGTATTCGCGTAACCGGTGTAGTATCTTGAATGCGCTTAAGATTGTAATAAATAATGGCGAAGGACTTCTCGATTTCCTTCTGGTATGTAGAGTTGCTTTTGATTTCTTCTTTAGCCATGTTCGAACCAAATAAAAGTTTAACTTTGCCTTCAGAAAAAATCAAGTGATTACCCTCCGGATTGTGAAATAGGATTAAATTGTAATCGGCTTGGTTGGTCAACCCTTAAAAATCTGTCTTTGTACGGCCCTCTGCCCACAAAAAATCTAAGTGACAAGTTCAACCGTCTACTTCCGTTCTCAGTAACTTCTTTTGCCTGCATCGAAAGTTGCGGTGCCGTTCCTGTTCCTTTCTATTACAAATTCGCTATCTCTGTGGGCTTTACATGAAATGTAACAATGATATAGTTTTAATGGCCCGCAGTTTAACAGACGATAGGCCCCACTTCGAGAAAATGGAGGCTGAAACATAATCATTAATCAACATTCTTTGCTGTATCCAGCTCACTAATATTTAGTTTAAAATGTCAAAAAATTATATCATTTTTCTTTGTAATTGCAGCTGTTAAGAAGGAAAACGGAAGCAGCCAATTTTGTTTCAGTTGATCAACAAGTCATCACTTAAATATTCCCACGAATTAGTTGAAAGGAAACACGTTGCATAAATTGCCACTTTAATTTATTCATGCGTTTATAAAGAGGTCTTTCTTATAAAAAAAACTCTATGTACGATCCCAGAAGAGGAAATAAGAGGGAATCCCGCCGCACTAAACTGTCTGGTAACTCAACTAACTTACAACATTCGGACCAATCTTAGCATAGAACGTAGTCAACATTCACCTTTCAAATTCACCTTTCAATTCATCAGTCGAAAATGTATGGACTGTCTAGATCACACAAGAACTTTAAACGGTCGAAAGCATTCTAACGTTTTATAGTTTTGATCATTCGAGAACTTTTTTGGCAACGGGAGAAATTTTCATCGGTTGACTACTGACTCTAAATAAACAGTTTCAACTGTCTTTTAAATACCTGAGTAACTTCTGCTTTGTGTCAATACTTGTGTTTTTAACTGCGTTTTTAAAATGCCTCGTTGAAGAATTAAATCGTTCGAAAATCTTTTTTTTTTTTTCTTTTTCATCCTTTTTTTAATCAGTTGAAGACTTATTGTAAGTCAAGAAATTTTTATCGGGCGAATTTAATAAAGACCCAAATTCAATCTTTCGCTTAAACATGAAGTTTCAGCGGTGGTCTTTCATACAAACATAATACTGTGGAAATCAAGTTAATTTTGACGAAGAAATTCAATGCGGTGTAAAGACTTTTACGACTTTCTCGAAATTTATTTTAGGCATCTCTATTTACAAAATTATGCATGTAATTTAAATGCCATACCGTAAAATTCCGGTTATAAGCCCTGGGCTTATACAAGTTCATAAGGGGTTTTGGCTGGGCTTATAAATGGAGGGGCTTATAACCGGGAGGGCTTATAAGCGGAATAAAGAACACGTTTCAAAACAAGTCACGGCAGTGTTGATAAAAATGCGTTTTTAAGATAAATAATCATAATAAAGCAACAGTTCGCCCTGTTCAATACTGTCATCCAGCAGAGAGGGGCTTATATCCGGGGGAGCTTATAACCGGATGTATTTTTTTGTCTCCAGGTAGATGGGCCTTTAACCGGGGGAGCTTATAAACGGGGGGGGGGGGCTTATAACCGGAATTTTACGGTATGCGAAAAAGATAAGTGCTAAGCCAGGGATGAAAAATAACCACATGTAGAAGTATAGTTAATTCAGGATAGAGGTCATAGTGTCTGAGTTTCTCTGTCAAGCAAACTGACTGTGATTTAAGTCTTTTAGTAGATTACATGCATGAGAATAAATCCGCTTTGTCTGTCTGATGCGGCGGACTTAGCTTTCGTCATATAAATAAATTTACACGAAATAACCCAGAAATCCACGTGCCTTGGGAGCCTGTAAACAGACTCCTTGGCATTCGTGCAGTAACAAACCGTGGGGTTTACGAATATAAAGGATCTTCAGTAACAAGTGACCTGAACGAACTATCTATTTATTATATAGACTGCAGTGCATGGTGAGTGGTAGCAAATCGATAAAACTGGTATCACACGTGTGGATAAAAAATCAAAACATTTTCTGACAAGTTTGCACTGTTTCAATATTGAATGAGCCAAAGTTAGTTGATATTAAGTCGAAACATCTACGGATCTTTCTTGGCAATCTTCGGAAATCTTCGGAGGTTTTCGGAAAAGTTTGGAAAATGGTCGAAAACATTCGAACGACCTTCGGACAATATTTTGAAATCTTCGGAAATCTTCGGAAATCTTCTGAAAATGGTCGGAAATCTTCGGAAAATCGTCAAAAACATCGTAATTAGAAGGTTTATATAATAAACAGAATAATACATGGCTGTTTGGAGATATGAAATTTATCTTCGGGTATTCAAATCGATACTCCACGAGTGAGCGCAGCGAACGAGTGAGATATCGATTTGAACACTCGAAGATAAATTTCATGTCAACTGCGCAACCATGTATTATCCTCTATATAACGCGTTTGCGTCTGTCACAGATGCCATACTCATAGAAAATATTTCCTGCTTCTTACAGTAGAAGGGAAATGAACCCATTGCCCTCGTTATTAAATAGAGGATATAACATGGTTGCGCGGAGATATGAAATTTATATAAATTTAAATAAATCCCATTTTCAAAGCCCAAATTTTGCACAAATTCCAATTATTGTTTTCCCAAATTTTCAAAATCCCAGTCCCAGTTATATTGTTTTACTGTCAATAATTCCCTTTCTCAGTGACAAAATCCCAGTTGTAGTGACGCAAATCCATTTTCCAATGAACATGTTTCCATATCCCAGATCCCATGTTACCCCTTCAGGCCCCTCTGGGAAAAGTGAGGCTACTTCCATGACTTAGAGGAACTACGAGTGACTTCACCTTTATAAATTCAATCACACGAGGGGACATGCCCCCCGCTACGCCCCGCTCTTGTGTGTGTACAATTGTCCCCTGCTACATGTCCTCCAAAGTGAACAACGCATGCGACAAGTCCCCACGTTTGTATAGGCAACTTATTGTGATGTTTAACCATGGTGCTTTTAAACCTATTCAATTCAGACCGGGGTGGGGGGGGGGGGGGGGGTTTGAGGCCCGCGATGACTTTGAACGCTTATTACTTTTTCAAGATTCAACCAAACCCTGCCAAGCTTTGTGAGTTTATCCAAAATTTATCTGGGAATAATTTCGTATGATAGGATGTTGTGTCAGGAACTCGACATCACCATGGTAACGGCATTTTGATAGGCATGTTTCCCAAATTTGTAATTTTCGTGTTTCTATTAATGAAAATTAACTAAAATGAAATTAATTTTTTACCTTTTTACGGTTCTTAAGCACAGTTTTATTGATTTTGTGTACTTTGTAGTACTTGTGGTTTTCTGGCATTTTGGAAAATTTTGAAATCCAAGATGGCGAATCCAAGATGGCGGCTGTTTTGATATCATGATGTAATTGTCACGTGATGTGACATCATCATCCCTTATGACGTATGCCAAAAGAAAGATGTTTGGACATACTATACATCCTATAAGTTTCATTGTGATTGCTTAAATATTCTAGAAGTTACACAGTGGGGGCATGCCCCCCCCCCCCCCTGAGTCAGAGAAGGTCTAAAAAAAGCCAAAGATCGCTTATTAGTAATGGTCGGTTTTCGTTTCGTTTTTCTTATCTCATTCTCGCCACAGTAAGCTTTATGTTTTCAGCTTGGTTCATTTAATGCCAAGCAGTTTCAATCAGAAAAAAAGGCACCTGTACTGGTCTATTATACACTGGCGGTTTGGCGATTTTTCTGGCGATTTTTAGTGTGGGTTTGAGGATACATCCGCATTTATCTGGCGGTTTACGGTCAAGAAACTATGGTGGTTTCGGTCTTTAGGAGAATAGGAAAGCTGTTGGCGGTCTAGCAAGAACAAAATATGGCGGTTTGCGGAATGTATGACCCCATATAATAGACCTTCAAGAAACACTTACGATCCTCTCTTTTTGTTTTGAGTCCTCAAAGCATGACCGTTTTATTAAAAAACAGTATTACGTAACATTTATGACAATTTTTATTTAACCCGCATTTATAGAAACTTTTTTCCGAATTTTTTTCAGTGTATGGACTTGCAAACGCTGCTAGACTGATGTGCTCGTTGTTTTGTTTTTGTTTTTCTTTTTTTCTAGCTTTTTGTTTTGATGTGTAGTTAGCGTTTTTTTTTTTTTTTATTATTATTATTATTATTATTATTATTATTATTATTATTATTATTATTATTATTATTATTTGTGGTCTAGCTGGAACTGGACACAAAAACGGCTTCTTCTTAAGCAAACTCTGCAGTTAAATAAAACGACTATTAGGTAAATACAAATTTCCTAAATTCCGCTTATAAACAAATCACTTTCTCAAGCAATCAAGCGATGCAGGAAAAAGATATTTTTAGAACGGTTTATTGTTATTTGTACAACATTTTCGTCGTTGCTGAATCCAACCATGCATGCATGATCCCTCCACCACAAAACCGATTGATAGTAACCACAGCCACAAAGTCGTTCATACATTGTCTCTAAACTTTTTCACGCACGTAAACGCACGTAAAAAAATACACGTACGGTGGAAATCCACCTTTAGAGCGGTATGTTGAAGTTGTGGTATGTAAATCACGATCTTTGATTCCGTATAAATTTCCATAATGTTTCTCTCGAAAGTTCCAATATACAACAAAAAATGACCTACGGCGCGATTAAATACCTTATCTACTATTATATAAGTTGAACATTTATATATTCGTTTTCGATTGAAGGCTATTAATTGGTGTATGTTTCCCTTTTGGTGTAATGTTTTAAAACTCCAAGGATGACGACCTCAAGTGGTCTATTAAATCAGTTTGTCTCTCGGTGTCAAAATTACAGCTGTCCAGCTTAAGCTACGTGAAGACAACATCGCAGTTCAAATAGCCATGCAGAATACCCCGTCCTCGTTCATGTTCCTATAAAGCCAAGAATTCGGTCATTTCACGTTGTTTATAACTTTGCAAAAGACAGAAGATATGAACCAAGCTGTAAAATATGCACACGTGCTTGAGCCACTTCGTTCATGCTTATGTCTGAATGAAGACCTCGTTTACGGGGATATTTTCGTTGACGACGCTGTCGTGGTTTGCTTAGACTCCCATAAAATTGTGTTACCTGCAGGAATACACAAACGCGGCATGATCATTTCTAAAAAGATACGACAGCTGCATATCAGGTCATTTCAGTTCGAAAACTATATATAACTGCCTCAAAATAAAAATTAACGGTAATAAGTGAAATTTCTTTCAGTGTATAAGTCAGTTCGCTATAGTTTGGTCCTTCTGACTACGATATTCAAATATTCTCGATTAATGTTTTGCAAAATCTTTTTCTGACTGACGAGGACCTTGTTTGCACCGGCCTGCAGTTATAAATGTATCATCGCCACTAAACCGGCAAAGGCAGGATAACGTCACGAATCTGTTTCTTTTACGCCTCTGTTATTAGGATCGTAAACAAATTGTTGTCAGACGATGACCATTTGTGGAAGTTTAGGAAGCCATCTTCTTCTACCGGATACATAACTGAAGCTAAGGAAGTGCATACTTTTTAAAACATGTGACGTTGTGACTCCTTGTCTGGGAAATTACACACTTGTTCTGCAGGTCTCGAAGCACTGCTCTCCGGTATCGCCTGCCTAAATGTGTGAATGACGCTACCAGAAAAACTGACTCGTCTTGCTTTTGGCTGCAACGCTGTAGCTTCAGTGGACTGATCAGAGCTATTATCCCTTTGTCGGTGAGGGGTTTGCTCATGGTTTTGCAATAATGCAAGATTGGGTATTTGAGGCTCGCTGTGTCTTCTCCGAGGTCTCGGCTCTTGAGGTGGTTTCTCGTCTTGTATACGTTTTAAATTGTGAAAAATAACGGCAAAGGACCTTTCCATGTCCCTCTCGTATCTGGAGCTGTTTTTCACTTTTTGTCCACTTGTCGTTCTTGACTTATTCATGGTTCTGTACTTAAAGATTCCAAAGCTGACAAAACGTAATCACCATTCAATTACTAAATTGTATTGACTAGTGCCGACCTTGTTTTACAAATGCATATGCTTGCCTTTGGTCATTACCGATGTGCGCGATGATGCTTAACTGTATTGTTCGCTTTCCAATTTTAACAGCGTGGTGGTTGAATTAAGCAGATTATTTTGTTAATAAATGCAGTTCGTGGCAGCATAGAAATTCACTTTCAATTTTCCTTTTTCGAGTTTCCAAAAGCTTTTTATTCGCGTTGATCCCATTTTCACTGCATATTATTTGAATTTTAAAACCATAAACTGAAGTGTCCGACCATATGAAGCTGGTAATTAATTGAGAAGCGAAGAAGTGGAAATATACTAGTGGACTGGACCACAAGAAAATTGGAAAACTGTATTTCTTGTGCCGCCGGAAAAGACGAATGATTTTTATATCAATGTACCTTTTTTACAGAATAGAAAGCAACAAATAAAACGTTTTGATGAGCAAAATTAATGTATTGTTCAAAGCTATCTTCTGGATTATTTAACAATTAATGCAAAGAAGCCTTAATTAATCTCTCTGAGACGAATCTGGAGCGTGCTCTTTCAGTTCAGACGGTTTATTAGATTACGTCTCCCGAGAGTGCTTCATAATAGTCTACCACTTGCACACTATCGGCCGAGTGTCTGTTTTGAGATACGCATATCAGCCTGAACACGCTAGTCATACAGTCAACTCTCTCTTAATGGACACCTCTATAAGACGGATACCTGGTGATAGTCCCTGCCGTTTTTCAGTCATTTTACTGTAACCAAACTCCCTATAAGACGGACACCTCTCTAAGACGGACAACGAACACTTTGATATCATTAACGGACACTTGAGATGTGCTTTTCTTTTATCATGTTTTATTAGTGAAAATACTTCCAAACTTCGCAAAGTTAGTCAGTGCCCTAAGGATACGTGTATACCAAGCTTACTAACCACAAACAATGACGCTTTAACGGATTACTCCTTTGCTTACGTATATGGACACTAAAGAGGTCGTTCTATACATACAGTATTACGGTTTGTAGAAGCTTGAAGAAGTCTTGTTGTAGTCAGCAAAGGTTTGTTGCATTGTGCAAAGGTTTAGCTTTATTATCTCAGAATTACTGGTGTCATGTTACCTCGACTCTCTACAGAGCGGACACCTCTCTAAGACAGACAGCTGCAGCCGGTCCCGAAGGTGCCCGTCTTAGAGAGAGTTGACTGTATATGTTGCTACCGGATTAGGACACACCTGTGGTAGAATGATTTTGTGTCTGTTTGCTACACCAAGAAGTTAAAACTCACGTGCAAGCAACCGACCGTTTCTGCCTTAATTTGTGTGTTCCCCACAAGGATAAAACTGCAGTGATGTCAGTGTAGATCCAGGCGTTAAAACAAATCGTTTTTCAAAGAGGGCACTGTTTTGTTAATAGTTACCCCAGTGCTCGTGTTTTTACTACTACTACTGTAGCTCACATTTTTACATCCAGCAGTTTTTGTACAAACGATAAGACTTTACTTTAAAGGATGAAAGTTGCTGAACACACATTTTTTTACGTCTGATTTTTGGTTTTATTCCATGATCCAATTGTCCAACGGTCTATTGGTCAGGGTTCCAATTATCCCACTTAAACTAGCTTAAACTGCGAAGGCTTTTAACTCCTTATTATAAAAAACGTATAGACTCTTAACACCAGGCGACTTTTAACTGTACTATTGCGATTGCTTGTAGTTTGTCAAGCATTTACCACTGTTGTGTCTATTGACGTCTCCAAGATAAATTTAAAATACAAACAAGCTTAAGGCACAAACTTATCGTGACTGAAGTGTTCTTTATCTGTTTGTTGAACATTCAAATTACGCTATTTACAAAAGTACTGTACGTCATTGATAAAAACTATGAAATTGAAAATTACAATTGTCTTAATTATAAACTTACATTATCACTACAATGTATCGGGGAAGTACAAAGTTCTACTAGGCTTTTTTATTGTGTCATTGTCACATATCTAGTAATGTCAAGATAGATTTGTTTATGTGGCACAAAATCATAAACCGACTTCAGTAATTACCTAGATTAATACCGAAAATACCGGGGATCAGCAATAATAGAATAATAAATGCAAATAACCGTGAAAAGATATTCCAGTCAGGCTAAGCACACCACATTATTTAGATAATTATCAAAAATAAAAGTTCTCACTGGACTTTGATTTTGCAATGAAAAGTTAACCCTAGTAAAGAACGACGTTTCGACCGTTCAACGGTCGTTCGGCTTGAAAATGACCGTTGAACGGTCGAAACGTCGTTCTTTACTAGCGTTAACTATAAATCGAAAAAAAAACGCATTTAGTGGATATGGTTGTAAACAAAATGTTTTACTGAGTTAACAGCAGGGCCGTAGCCAGCAAGAGGAAAGACGAGGCACTTACCTCGTCTAGATTTTAACCTAAAATGGTGAAAAAAAAAAACGTTAATTTAGTTTGGAAAATATTTCCCAGTTGAACAAGATTGATCTTTTTTCCCAAGAATGTTGAAAAACGCGTTTCAGAGCTTCTAAAGTTCAATTTTTTTCTGGGGGGTATACCTCAGAACCTTTAGCAAGATTTGCCTCGTCTATGCTTAAAAGTCTGGCTACGGCCCTGATTAACAGAGTAGCCCAAGTATATGTGCATATACACAAACATAAAGAAAGAATCTATCACTATTAAGCCCACCGCCGAGAATCTTGCTCATTAAGAACCGTTCTTGCTTTGCAATTCAACTTTTACTGATTTCAAGGTTTTCCGTTTATGGTTGATATTGCAATATCAATTTCCCTAAAAAAGAAAACATTATACCGCACTTAAATCTAGGACTAATAACTGATGTAATTTTCATATCAATTTGATAAAGCGAATATTACTGCTGAAAAAAATCTGGTTAAAAATGTTAGGTATACGCATGGCCCGCAAAAAATTGTATCGAGACACCTTAAGCAAAGAGTTAATTAACTGTGTTGATCGGTGCATGGCCGTGGAGCCCGGCAGGTGTGCCCCCTATATTAATAGCCGCAATCAGACTTTAATTTCATGCACGCACAAACCAATAATGAAAGACCCGGCGTGCACTTTGCTAAGCTGCATGTGCCGTGATTATTACAAGTTGATAAAAAACGCTTAATTACAGAACTATGTTTGGTTTACAATATAGTTTATCAGCCGACAGCCCAAAAGGTCGGGCGGGTATCTTTGTATTGCTAAAAATAAAACGCCTAAGACAAAGGAAAAAGATGGCTATTTTAAGCAATAGTTAAATTGGCGACTGGCAACGAAAATGGTGAAGGTGAATGCCTTTTCGAAAGTCTTTTCGACAGTGATAAACTTTTTTCTTTAATTTTGTTGCTAGTTAATTGACTTGAAATTATCCGGCCACATGAATTGATACTGACACTTCCATATACATATAATAAGAATCACTCATTTGCAAAGCACGGTTTTTAATAAAATTTAACTCCCTTATTTTAAATATGTATTGACACCTAATTGTTTCAGACAGATCACAAAAATAAAGACGACATTAGCAAGGAGATATGGTCTGATCTTAATTAACCATAAATATTTCTCAAAGGAACCGTAACAAAAACGTACAAAAATGACGGTGGTACATTGCTAGCACACCTAGCAAGGTTCAGGTTATTTCTAATCCATCCCCGATTTGTGATCCCCAATCGGATCGGGGATCAAAAACAAAAGTAACAAGTAGATAAATTTCGAAGATATGCCCGCGTGCGATAATTGCCGGTGTAGATCTTGTATGTGGCTTCTCGTTTTAAGCACAAAATCCTGCTAGGAAGTGTACATACACTTTTTTATCCGCAAGGAATATTTGACTCCTCCGTCACTGTGTCGGAAAAGACCACCTTTCTTTTGAACGTTTTTGGACAGTAGGAACGCTCTGATTGTGACAAATGAAGAGCAAAATCAGAATGCCGTCGACCAATCCTGCTGATTACAGGAACGCTTTTCTCTATACATGCAGTTGGCGGTTCTTGTGTTCCGCACAGTTCTACGTGCTGAGGTTCACTGAAGCTCCTTCTTATTGGCATCTTATCCTCGTGAAGCCTGTTTATGTTGTGATAGATTATGGTTAAAAACTTGTTCATGTCTCTCTCGTACGTGTTAGACTGGCTTCGACATCGTTGTTTTCTTTTAGCTTCCCTTAAATCAGGCATTTGTTTGCCGCAGTTTTTCTCGTCCATATTTACTTTAACAAGCAAGGGACAGCGGCCAGGAACGAAATAAATAGTGACTCCACCGTTCAGACGTTGTCTGGTTGAGCCGATAAACCAATAAGAAAGGAACGGCTATCAGTAACGAGATTAATAGTGATGTCTTCGTAGGACGTGCTTTGGTCAAGCCAATAAACCATGAAATCTCTAAATGCTGCTATAACGTAACAAATAACCACTGCGACACCCTTTGATTGTATTGGCTGCGGTCATTTTCGCTGTGTCACAACACAATTTTCCTCACGTAATAAATAGCTGAAGCAAAAGGATTATCTCAACATCGTCCAAACCACTTGTTTTAATTTCTCGACAGTTTCCGTTACATTTCCATGGGCAACAACGTTTTCCGATTTCAAGTTACCACTTTCTAATAAACTTGAAACTTTATTTAGATTGCCTCAGGCGCTTCAAATTGAATGTTAATTTAGATTAAGCTGTTCTCAATGAAGCATATCGACCTGTTTATACAACGTTCTTCATTTAAAAACAATATAAAATTTAAGCGTGTAAGAAATGCTGAAAACACTAATGAGACCAGCTTAAGGGAGGTTTTTTTTTTCAATGAGTCGAGACTGTGTAATGCTTTTCGATAAGGTATGGGTTGCCGTTATTTTAAGACAATGATAAATATATTATATGAATATATGTATACATTAACACGTCGATCGTACAAAGGTCTATAATAATTTCAACTACGTTTTCTGATTTAAAAAATAGTTTTGAAGGTTCTAACCTTGTATAACGTTTGAATGTACTTCCTTGACTTCAAAAGAATGCGATTGTGGTTTAAGATTAAAATGGGGAATGAGAACCGCTGTTTGTAATATTACGGTGGTCATTTTAAGGTCACGTCCCAGCCCCGGCGAGGAACACGCAGATGTATTTTGTACAAGATTGTAGACTGGGTTTGTTCCTCGAAAATGCCTTCTTTAAACTGTCGAAAAAGCGAGTTTGCTTTCACATCAATGTCAGAATTTTGACAAACAGCAGACAATGAATCCCGAAAGCCGGCGCACAGGGAACGTACGTGGAACGACTTGGCAGTTGTGATGTCAATAGGTGCCCACAAAATTGAGTTTTGTCACGGTTTGTCGGCAAACTCAACGATAAATAGAGGTCCAGCCAATGGTAAACTCTTGTTATTTACTGCTTAATGAAACATGGTCCTTTGAAAAGGAGCAAAACGACACATCTCTTAGAGACGTGAGACAGAGATGCACCCAAAATATCCGAAAAATGGAAGGATGACTCTTCGTTCCAACGTCAAAGATTCATTTTTTCGCGAGAGTCCAAGAATCCACGCCGTCCACTTGAAAAGGCCGTGACAGATTTGAACAAAAGAAAACATGGTAAGAAATAAAATAGGTGACCAAGTCACTCAATTACTGACCCAAGTATCACTCAAACGAAAGAGCAAATAAGTAACCACAAAGAAAGTGCAGAAGAAGAAATCGCTGATATGCAAAAACACGTCACGTTTTGCCCAAGGGTTTGTCCTAAACTTGAGATAGCATTATAGAACAATCAGTAAAAACCTATGAATTTAACATCAAACTGTAGTGTTCACATTTCAACACGTGTGCCTATATAAATAAATGGCTGGGACCCCGGAAGCAAGTTAACGTTGACACTGAACAGTGTTTCCCTATTTTAAAGAATACGTCACTAAACAGTCCTAAATCGCATGCGTGAGTGTCTCCTGTTTTCAGGATGGTTTTATTTTCGCTAGTCGCTGCATGCGTTAAAATTCCCTCCGAATGAAGAAAAAGCACGTATTTCAGGCGAGACTCATCGAAAACATTTTCAGTTACCTTTTAAAGGAACTAAATTTCACGAAAATTGTCAAAATACTGGTCTGCATTAACAAACAGTAAGTCTCAAAATTTGCACAACTGATTTTAATTTTTCACAGCAATAGTTTCCAATGACCATATAACAAAACGAAACTTAAAATAATTCAGTTGACATGTTCCTTTGTAACAAAGCAGAGCTAGTTTGACGACTGTGACAAGATAATTATGTAATAAACTGGCGACAACGTTAACGAATTATAAAGAAGGGTATTAAATTTCGAGTCGTTATTTTTTGCGAAAACCTTTTTTGGCGGGTCATTAATTTCGCGAATTTTTAAAAATCGCGAATTAAGTCCCGCGAAAATAAGTAACAATAAGGTATAACGGGACCATTTTGCAACCACTTTGCAAATTTTAAATCTGGCGAGAGATAAAAAAAAAAACGCCATAGTTAGGATTTCTTGATGCGCTCTGCACACTTAGCCCCAAATCGGAGGAGCATAACTTCCGGACCGTGAAGGGCTAAGAACATTCTCTGATGAAAATGAATGTATTTGGTTTTCTCCTTGTAAAGTTAAGATACGATCACTAAACATTGCATTTAAGACACCAATATGACTTCGCAGACGTTACATAGTGCTAACTACTTGACTTGTTTTTTTTTAGCTGACGTTGAGCCACGTACATTTACCGCTACCTTTTATCACCTCGGTTAATCAGGTGCAAACATCAAAACACTTAAAGACAGCCGAAGGGCAAACAACTAATTAAAAACCAGAGACAAATTATAGACGCTAATTTGTAATCTTTATTAAACCAGTTTTAACGTTGTTTCAGTGAGGTTTACTGTCAATATTCAATTCATTTTTTAACGTTTAAACTTTCAGGAAAGAAAAGTCTAGTATAAAGCTATTAAAGTACTTAATTTCGACACATGGCAAGAACTACACTTTCATAAACTTTGATATTATGTTCTATTGTATTCATTAAACATGAAGGCCTCAGACCGTAAATCGACAACTTCAGAAAACATTTAACATTAAGAGTAAGAAAAGCAAACTTAAGATAAGCTCTTAAACAATTTTCTGTAGAATTAATGTTTCTTCGGTTTTCTTTTAACACTGACTGGAGCAAATTTCTGTGACTTGAAAGAGCATCCAAGCGCGGCAGGCATAACTTACAAGTTATGAGTTTTACTTATGCCTGGATGATAGTTTTGAATATCTGATTCTTTTTAACAAAGACATGCAATCTGTTTCTCTTTCTAGGTTTTCAAGTCTATATAAGTGCACTGAAAATGTCGCTCCATGACTTACTCAGGATCATGCTGGATCAGTGTGTAATCCATTCTTTGGTAGCATTAGCGGTATTATTTTCGTTTGTAGAACAGCTAGAATGTGAGTTTCTTAAAACATACTACCATGCCACACACCGTTTATCGTGTCCTCCTTTTTTGTGATTTAGCTATTTAGCCACGGTATTAGCTAAACTAGTCAAGTGAATATCATGTCCGCTTTTATACTGATTGTGAAATCAATCGTGAGGAGATTCATTTCTGTGGCGTGTTTCTTGGATCCGTAGTTATATTTATCCTCGAATGAACGGTATGGTTTCATTAGTCTGTATAGCCGTATTCTGTCGGCTTGTTAATATAAACATGAATACAATCTCAGGGTCCAGAACAGCGTCAAGATAAAGGTATAGATGGTCTCTTGGGATTTTCCTTTACGCCACAGTCGTCAGCAAATCTGACTCTTCTTCTTTGCAGTGAGTTACCTTCCCCGTACATGGGCTGCGAATTACTGCGTTGAATAGACGAAGCTTCCTTAAGTCGTTGTACTTCTTCTCCAGCGAATGCTAAGAAAGGCTCAGACCTGCTTCGTTTCCTCACAGGTACCTTAAGCGTCTTGGTCGGTTTCACGTCCCGTTCATCGTTAGCTTGAACGAGATTAGGATCACTGTTGCACAAGTGGCCTTCTTGAAGCCTCTTAATGTTGTGGAAGATAAGAGTGAACGCGTGATCCATGTCTTTGTTGTAGCTGTCATGGTTGTGTCGTCTTCTAGAGGAAGAGTTATTCATGTTTTGGGTTCGTTTGTGGTCCCTCATTACGGATGAAGCATTGTTTCTACTCCTTGTGTCAATGGCTTCGCTAGGATGACTTGCTTGTTTATATTGCGATACCTCGATCACGTACTTAAAATCAGACGCGTTAACCCGTGAAAGCATTTGTGAAAAATGCATTGTGTCCTTACCAATCAGATGCGAGTTCAAACCGCGAACTATAAAAAATATAAATAAAAAAGTTGTAGCTTGTCACGAAACAACCTGACCTTTCTTTAATATTCTTCCAAATATATCGTTTTTCCTTTCAGATTGTTCCTTAAGAGCGAGGAACAAATGCTTTCAAAGGTCTCATTTCCAGCTACAGTCAACTCTCTCTTAACGGACACCTCAATATTCGGACACCTCCATAAGACGGACACCTGATGTTGGTCCTGTCCCTGCCGCTTTTCAGTCATTATACTATAACTCAACTCCCTCTAAGACGGACACTTCTCTAAGACGAACAGTTGGAGCCGGTCCCGAAGGTGTCCGTTTTAGAGAGAGTTGACTGTGTTTGTTCTTTTTATAGTCATTCAGAACTGAAGATGAACGCTCAGACTCCTTTATATGTGATCACTGCTAGAATAGTCAGAATAGATCATAAAAATATTTTTAGCATGCCCTGATTTTCTGACCTTTAAGCATTATCTCTTTAGCCATCCCTTACGTATGGCAGCGGTAGCGATGTTCTGTCACGTACATCTTGGGCCAACACACGCACAATTACGTCAGTATACAGATTAGAACGTTATGCAAACAAACAATTTAGCTTGATTCTCTGCTTCTTAGCGCCGTGGTATAAGCTTTAAAGGGGCTTTGTCACGACTTTACCGGATTTTTGAACAGCCAAAATTTATATTTGCGTAGCAGGAAACCTAAAAATAGTTGTCCATTTTTTTTATTTAAAACTGCTATATTAGAGCACTGAAACTGTTAACGAGCGTCTTTGGCTGCAGATGGCTCGGATGGAAATGGATTAACACTTGAAAAATTGAGGTTTAACTTTTCAAGTTGTTTCTGCGCGTCTTCAAAAAATCATTATTTATAGCCGTTACTTGATTTCTATCCACAAATTAAAGTTATATATATCTCCTTTAGATGTTCAAAGATAATGTCTTTCTTGGGTTAAGTTGCCTACCACTAATTTCAGACTAGTTTAGACCAAATATCTGCGAAATCCCCATGGCGTAGCTCCTTAAATCATACTGCAAGTTTGGGCTACTCGTGTAACCGTGATTGACAAAAGCTATCACCGATACAGTCAAATCTCTCTTAACGGACACCTCTTTAAGACATACACCTGGTGTTGGTCCCGTCCCTGCCGTTTTTCAGTCATTTTGCTGTAACTAACTCCTTATAATAAGACGGACACCTCTCTAAAACGTACAGTTGGAGCCGGTCCAGACGGTGTCCGTTTTAGAGAGAGTTGACTGAACCTTTATCTATTTTTCAGAGTACTTCCGACTACACTTTATTCGATACAGACTTGGCATTTTCCTAGTCTGTATCAAATGTACCTTATTCTTACTAATTTTCGCGAGTACTAATTTTCGCGATTTTCGCGATTTCAAAATAATCTCGAAATTTAGTACGCGCGAAAAATACATTGCGCGAAATTTAAACACGCGAAAATTAATACCATATTACCACAAAACAATAAAAATTTTAAATGTTTGGAACTGCAACTCTCAAACATTGAAAACACCTTTCCGCCTTCTTTTCGACTCGCACCCTTCCACTGATTACTGCTTTCTTAACCTAATAAATAGGGCAAAACCTCTTAAGTACAGTCATCAAAGTTTCCATTTGCAGTCTCCTTGTAGTTACATTGAGCCAGAACTTTGTATATTTCCAGTAGCTCCTTAGTCTTTGACGACTTATCCATACAACACTGACAAAATCACGAAATTTAATACACTTTTGCTACAATTTTTGTTGCTATCGCGAAAATTAATACCCGCGAAATTCGGCTCCCGAATTTTCGCGAAACTAGGTACGCGCGAAAATTAGTAAGAAAAAGGTAGTCAATTGAAAAACTCTGGCGAAAAAAAAGCGAAGTACATGTGTATCGTAACCCTCGCTTGTTTGTGATGCGTCCGGTTTAAACTTAGAGAGGTTAGATTTATGCTGCATTAGGTTGGTGCTGACTAGAAGTAATGATCTTGCCTCTTTTGTCGTTGAATTCTAATAAACAAATGTACTCTTTCGTCTTAAGCAATTTCGTTTGAATTTTTTTATTATATTTTTTTTATTTTCTCGACTGCAGACTGAAATCGTTGTAGATCTGGAACTTAACCCTTAATATGCTGAAATTACTCCAAAAAAACACGTTTTTTAACCGTCCTTACGTCTCCATGTAAAAATATGCAATATTTTTCTTTTTTTGCTGAACCGTTCCGATTTTTTTCCTTGCTCCTTTCCTTTTCGTTTTTCTCTGCTTTCTTATTCTCTCTATCTTTTACTCTGTGTACCCCTTCTACTGGCCTGAAAAGTTTTGATCTTAATCAATGGAAAACCCTGGAAAGGCGACCTTGATCAAGTACGGGTATATTGGTCTGTTTTAGCACCAATTTTACACCTAAAAAAGATGACGGTTTTTTCGATTAGCTCTGTCGGAATGTAGTCAATATTCAAGATGGACACTCCTGTGGAAAGATCTATCCAACCTCTATAAATTGCACATCACAAAAGTCTGCTGACGTGTAAACTGGTGACTTCATAAGTGGTTGAATGGCCATTCTTCCAAATCCCGAAAAAATCCGGGTTTAACATGTTAAGGCTTAACTGCCGGCAAAAGCCACTTATTGTCTCGGCAAAAATTAAAGTATTTAAACCATATAAAACGTACTGGGTGTGTGTGGGTTTTTGTTGTCCTTTGTTAGCTGCGAAGCTAGTACGGGTTTCGACATTGCATTTCTGTATAAGAGGCTTCTGTTAACAGGGGAGGTCATTTTACGTAAAAGTAAAATCGAGACACGCCGCTTTTGCTTTTTTTTGCCCATTTTCATAAACTTACGAACTCCTTTAATTTTTACGTTACTCTAAAACGGTGGGTACTCCATTGTTGTTGTTGTTGTTGTTGTCAGCGCACGTAAGTTTTAATTCGTACCTTAGATAATCTCGCGGGGAGGGGAGAGAGATAATCCGGTATGTTCTTTTAATTTTTTGTCTTCATAGGCGATGCCTGGATGCTGTGACGAAGAGCTGCCAATCAACTTGTTGCCGAAAATGACATCATCGCTATATTATTTCGCACGCTTACGCGTTGAAGCCCCGAAACGCAGAGAACAATAATAAATTTTCCTGTTACAATTCTTTAAATCTGTTTGCTTCTTATAGCTGAATATCTGGAAAGACAGCACAAATTCGTGAAAGAATATTGAAAATTGGTATGCTCAAGTTGTTGTTTTGTGTTTTCATAAGCGAGAAGATCTCGGGTAAATTATGCTTTGACCGAATCTGCTCGGATTGTTTTCCGACTGAAACAACGAAAACGCATTATTTTGCATACAGTGGACTAACACCCCCCCCCCCCTCCCCTCCAACAACCACCAGCACCACCCCTTGGCCTATGGCCTAGGGTTATATTTCTTTCTAGCCAGAAATAATGTTAATCTCGCTCACTTTTTTGTGAACAAAATGTTCAGTTAGCAAATCATCCTCTCTTAAAATTGTAAAGTAAACTCCAAATATGGCAACTATAATGACTAAGTCACCTCTTCTACCATTTTTCAGGGTAAACGTGTTTCCTGGTGATTCGTTTTTTTTTTCTTATTTCTTATCTGTACTACTTTACCGGTACCTTTCCGAAACATGATAACCGATTTTCTTATTATTTTTGAATTTCAAGGGTTTCGTGGCAGAAACAAACTAGACACTTTTATTTTGAAAACCTTATGGCTTCTAATGAAAAAAAAATGAGAGGAATTGATTTGCAAATATTACCGCAGAATGTTAATAAAAAGAGTAGTAATCTTCGCCTTTGACAACAAAATAAATGAAGCTTGTTTCCATTTTGGAGGCGTTTCGAATTCTATCCAGCGACTTGCGAAATAATGCACGCACATTTGGCAATTACTGATACCGACAAGCAGCTTTAATCTCGCTTCGGGGCATCACGGCACAAATTAAACTCAATAACAACGTCTGCAGCTCTTACACATTTTTTTTTTCCATTTCTGGATATGATCTTCAGCCATTCTTCAAGTTTGATACTCTCATGAAGGGTGTATCATTAACCCTCGGACGTACAAGCAAACTCACACCCCCACCATCGTACAAGGGGGGGGTGGATGGAACCCCTCCCCGGAGTTTTCGTTATATTAAGGCGTAGCGAAATTATTTTGAACTGAGAAGAAAGCCCTTAACTTACTCTACAAGATGACAAAATTTTAATTGGCTGTGACGTCACATGACGTCACGTGACGTCATTAGAGCCGCCATCTTGGATCCGCCATCTTGGATTTCAACATTTTCTTAGAAAGTCAAAAAATAACGGAAATTGATGCAAAATCAAGCCAGAAGGCTTACGGAATGTAAAAATAAACACATTTTGCACTTCTGTGTTAAAAAACTGGAAAAAATTAAGAAAAATGGTAAAAATGACGATTTTTGGCAAGATCTGCTTGTATTTATGACGTTGCCATGGCAACGTCAAATACCATGGACACATTGTTGACATATCAAAATTTCCGCAAAGGATGAATGAACAGCTACTGAAAGTTTCAGCATTGTAGAGTAAATCGTTTTTTCAAAATTTGGAAAAAACCTTATGGGGGGGGGGGTGGCATCCACCCCCCCCCCCCCTTGTACGTCCGAGGGTTAACTCAGGCTGTCCCTCAAATCTAGACAAAATCGAAGATGCAGTTAATTAAAACGTTCCATTGCTTTTAACGTTCCCGGTCAAGTTTAGTTAATGAAGGCAAATTAATTTTGCTTCAGTGGCTATAGAGTTAATGTAGATGTAATATTTTTTTACTGATATTAACAAATACATATATTTTCTTTATCTGTCTTTATCAAGTTTTACATAGGAGTCATAGCCCGCATAACAGCTTTGGTTCGTAATAGTATTAACAACTAAGTTTGGATCTTGTTCAGTTAATGAGCCCTTTGAACGTCAAAACCAAAGCAATCTAATTAGTTACGGAATGTTGCGTTCTTCTTAAAATATAACAACAAATTATGCACAACGATTCTGTGATGCCGAAAAGCTGCTTTGTATCAGAAACCCCTCGGTTTGCGAAGTTTGCACTCGTAAGCTGTTTGGACCACTGAACAGCACCGAAAAAAATTCCTGTTCACAGCAGGAGAGAATCAGTACTGATGAGTATGATGTTTCTCCCTCTGTATTGGAATGCGTGCCTACTACAGCTTATTCCCATCGTTGTTAGGTTGCTCATCAACATGCCAATGCAGACCTCCAGGTTTTATCCACACTAAAATAATGCACAAAACAATTCGATTAACACCATTTCTTCAATAGTTTTGCCCAAAGCAATATCAACTCTCTTTTGTAACAACAATAAGAGGTTGTAGATCTGACCATGGTCGTTTGGTTAACGGTGGAGGTTTAAGCTTGTCTTTTGTCGCATAATCATCCGCGAATCTGACTTTTCGTCTCTGTAATGGACTAGCGTCACTACCACAAAAGGACCCAGATTTAGCACGAGCGCCAGAAAGCTTCACACGGTGTGCCATGTCTTCTTCTGGTAGTCCAAGTGAAGGGTCTGATCTGCACCGTGCTCGATGAAAAGGCACCTTCAGTGCCATAGCCGGCTTTATCTCCGATTGAACGTCAACTTGGTCAAGACTCGGAGTACTGTTGCACAAGCGGCCATCTTGCAGCCTTTTGATGTTGTGGAAAATAAGGGTAAAAGCGTGATCCATTTCTTTGTCGTACTTGTTATGTCTTTTAGTCGAGCAGTTATTCATGTTTTGAGAATCGCCTTTATGGTTTCTCATATCGTATCTCAATATCTTCGCCTCCTTCAAGCTGTTGAAATGACACGTAGAGTAGCGTGTCTGTTTACTGCATAACCATAACAAAACCTGTACGCTTTTGTGTCCTATTGACTAGTTCTCCCTTGAGATCACGTCAACAAACGCTTTAATTTAAAGCAATAACGTGTCAGATAATTGCTTTATTAACCATAACACAATGCAGCCTGTACGTCACGTTTTCAGCTTCGGGGCATGTTGCACAGACTTTAATTGTCATGGAAAAGTCCACAGTTCTTTTTATTATCTTTTCTGCGTGCGTTCTTATCACTTTTTTTTCTTTGATACTAGAATAAAAATTTTGTTATCTCTTGTATCTGTTTCCTCGTTCCAATTCTTAGAAATGGTTTTGCACGTGATGCTGACATGACTTATCGTTACTGCCTCGTCATGCAATATCTTAATTAATTTCAATAATACGAGAAGACAAGTGATTCAGAAGGCAATCAAAACATTAATTATATTTTTCGTCTTAACTGTTATCTTTAAAATTGTTTGTAATTTTTAATTTCACTTGAAAATATTGCCTATTTCGCAAAACAATTTTGACATTGCAATAGATGTAATGCAGAAAAAAACGAAGCCAGAAGACCATAACAAAAGCGTGTTAAAACAACCGAAAAATGTTTAGAACAGGTTTGGCGAGAGTTTCGTCGTCCACATTTATTTTTTCAGTGTCAAATCAATTCACATTGTTCCTGGTCTCAATTAAAGATGTAGAACGCACTTTCAAAGGGTTTACCAGTGCAAATTAAACTCGTTGGATGTTGGTAGATTACGATAAGATCTTCTAATTCACGAGCAGTAAAAGGCGAGATGTACCTGAATTTTAACAGAAACTACTACAATAGATTTAAAATTTTGCTGAGATTAAACTGATATTACTGTAACACAATTGTTATAAAATTAAGTAGATACCTAAGCGAAAATTTGGGCTTTCAGTTGTTTAAACTTCGACTATTTGAAGTTGGGAAAAAAAAATTAAAATATGTCAGTGCACATGATAAATTTAATTTGTAAATGGATGGTCTCTCGATTTTCTATCAGTTTACCAAATGCAACAGTCAATTATGTTTTCTACCAATCAGAAAAACCTTTAGTATTACATTTCAGTTTTATTTTATTTTTGTTAAAATGGAAATGAAACATGGCCAAAAGTAGTGCTCAGTTAAGTCTGCCCATGATTTCAAACTGAAAAGAATGTTATGTTTCAATTTTAGCCTGATTTTTCAAATTGCTGAAACTGTGATGCAGCTTCTTAATGCACAAAAACATTACATTCATTTTAATTTGTTATTGTACACTATATGCCCTAAACAAATCGCTCAGAAATTTTAAGTCTGGGCACAGTACATGTTATTTATTTATGAGTGCTTGTTGTCAGGGACTCCTGACCGGTGAGAAGGAACTAAGTGAGGTTCAGAGTTCAGGTACGGAATGGGAGTGTAACTCCAAGTTTTAGGGCTGTCTCGTTCCTCTTCTGGCCGGTAATTGCAAAATGACAAATAATACAAACATAACGCGTTTGTAAGAATAGTGATAAACACCACTGCTTTGTTCACTGCTAGTTTCGATGTACGTACGCGGCAAACAGCCTCCCTGGACATTCTTGGGTCAATGGAGTCTGGGCTCTATCGTGATTGGTGACGTCGCGAAGAACGCGATCGCCAGAACAAAAAAAAAAAGGCCTAGGTATTGAGCTGCTCGGCAAAAGTTTTCACTGTTTTTCAATCGCTTTTTTGGTTTCTTGTACCGATCGCGATTTTGTGCCAGCAGTAATAGTTATGCAATTGGATCGGCACTCATTCCATCAGTGTAGCGCTGCGCGGCTGAGTAACTTCGTACATTTGAAAACCCCATGGCGTTTCATTTCAAACAATACATGTTTGAAGGCCTGACCATGGTCGTTTGTTGAATTAAACCCGACCGCTGAATTTCCTTTTTCGCTGTGTAATCATCAGAAAATGTGACTTTTCGTCGCTGCGGTGATGGACTAGCTCCACTAGTGAAAGATTGAGATTTAGGACGAGTGTCCGATGCCTTCATATGCTGTCCAACAGTTCCTTCTGCAAGTCCATTTAAGGGGTCTGAGATGGCTCGTGGTCTCTGCAAAGGTAGCTTCAATGTACTCGCTGGGTTCATCTCTGCTTCGTCAGATGCACTGCTACACAAATGGCCGTCTTGTAGTCTCTTAATATTGTGGAAAATCAGAGTGAAAGCGTGATCCATTTCTTTATCGTACTTGCTTTGTCGTCCAGTCCTGTGGTTGTTCATATTTTGGGATCCTTTGTAATCTCTCATAACGTTGCTTTATCATTCAGATGATAACGAGCAGAGTGAAATATTTCGTTCAGCGAACCAGTGCATTAACGATAACCGAAGGCTTTTCTATGACATACAACAATGCTCTCTTGAGATTACGTCAAAAAGCACTTCAATTTATAAATAATTTTCGTAGTTTAGACCCAGCTCTACGTAGTGACTATTGGTGCATGCTAAAAATATGCAGTTTACTTTCCGCTCCGAGCCCGCGCTACTAACGGCTAGCGGCATGGCTTGTCGCCGTTTGTAGATGGCGCTATCCTTACGTTTGCCCTTCGCAGGATTTTAAAGAAATTTAGAGACTTCTCGTAATCTAGAATCAATAACATCTGCAAATCTTCAAATTTTAACATGTC